>NC_031997.1:5164403-5286124 GCF_001879085.1 Nicotiana attenuata | reverse complement strand
TGAGTTGAAACCGTGCGGTTGGGACGATGTGAGTAATAACCAGGAGAATTTCGGACCGGTTTGTCCATAAAAAAAAAAAAAGGAAAATGGCAAAATACTTAAAGCACTCCTAAATTTGGGTCAGAGATTATTAGTATCCTCTCCGAACTATATCTTTCGAGAGCATTACCCCTACACACTGATATGGCAAAAAATATGGGTGCACTCAAGCACCTGAATTTTTCTGTTTATGTGCCACTTTTCTAAAAAATAAAATATTTTTTTACCTTTTTAAAAATGTTACTTTTAAGATAAAAATTTTCGAATACAATTTATAATAAAACTTGGATATAATTATATTATTTAGGCTAAATATTTTTATTTGGTCAAAAATAATAAAGTTTCAGTTAATCTTTTTTCGAATTTGACCTCAAAAAAAAAAGATTTATACTACTGAAATAAATAGTTAAGGCATCTAAAAAGTTATAAAAAATACATAGTTTGAAATTAATTATTTTGGCTTTAAATTTTTATATAGCTCTAAATTATGGTGCTCTAATTTTTTTTTTTTTACAGATTTTACCTATAAAAGTAAAAACACACTGTTGAAATAAAATAGTCCTTGCATCAAAAGAAGAAATAAAAAGAGTGTACAATTGCAAGATTACAAGTGCAATTGTACACTCTTTATTTTTCTTCTTTTGATGCACTGACTATTTATTTCAACTATGTATTTTTTATAACTTTTTTAGATGCCTTGACTATTTATTCAATTGTATAAATCTTTATTTTCATGTCAAATTCAAAAAATATTAACTAAAACTTTATTATTTTTGGCCAAATAAAAATATCTAAGTTTTATTATAAATTTTATTCAAAAAAAATTATCTAAAAAAGTAATATTCCAAAGGGTAAAAAAATATTTTATTTTTCAATAAAATGTCACATAGACAGAAAAATCCATGTGGCAGGCGAGTGCACCCATACTTTTTGCCACATCAGCGTCTAGGGGGGTAATGAACCTCAAAGGCCAAGTTGAGGGGGGTAATTAAGACCGGGCATAGTTCAGGAAGGATACTAATAATCTGAGCCAAGTTTAGGGGTGGTTTAAGGTATTTTGCCAAAGAAAATTCTTTTTTGAATTTGTTTTTTTCAAAAATATGTTTTGTCCATGAAATTCTGTAAATTTATAAATAAGAAAAAAAATCGAAAATGAATCTACCTATATCTATGTACTATATTAAAAGCACAACCTCTTAGCGAAATATTATCCGCCTTTTCATCCTTTGAAAATAGAGTTCACATTGTACAAGATGGTCATTTAATTATATTCTTAACATTTAAGAGTTTAAAATCAACTAAAATTTTAATTATTAAATCTTTCCAAGTATATGAAACTTCTAATACTTAAAATTTTAAAAATATAAATAATCTACCTAATATAAATCATACTCTCAGATGTCCTATTTTGCATCCAAGATACAGATAAACTAATAGTAAGATTGTCCTCATCAAGGGGTTTAGCTTCCGAGATATGATCATATTATTAGTCAAGAGAGTTACTACATTGTCTCTCAACCAAACTGATACAACTTCTATTAAAACAAAGTACAAAGTCCATTTCTTTAAAAACAAAAAAAAATGTTGAATAAAAGTAAATTATATTTACATATTTAAAATTTGAGTTCAAATCGTGCGGTTGGTACGAAGTGAGAAATAACCAGGGGAATTTAGGACCCGTTTGTCCATAAAAAGAAAATTCTTTTTTGAATTTTTTTTTCAAAAATATGTTTTGTCCATGAAAGTTTGCAAATTTATAAAAAAAGAAAATCGAAAATGAATCTACCTATATCTATATCTATCTATCTATGTATATACTATATTAAAAGCACAACCTCTTAGCGAAATATTATTCGCCGTTTTTGTCCTTTGAAAATAGAGTTCACATTGTACAAGATGGTCACTAAATTATATTCTTAACATTTAGGAATTTAAAATCAAATAAAATTTTAATTATTAAATCTTTGCAAGCACATGAAACTCCTAATAATTAAAATTTTAAAATCATAAATAATCTACCTAATATAAATCTTACTCTCACATGTCTTATTTTGCATCCAAGATACAGATAAACTAATAGTATGATTGTTCTCATCAAGGGATTTAGCTTCTGAGATATGATCATATTAATAGTCAAAAGAGTTATCACATTGTCTCTCAACCAAATTGATACAACTTCTATAAAAACAAAGTACAAAGTCCAATTCTTTAAAAACATAGAAAATTTATTGAATAAAAGTAAATTATATTTACATATTTAAAATTTGGTACAGTCGAATATTAAAAATTAAAATCAACAGATAATAAATAATTTTGTTAATATTAAGAACAAATAATTAAGTATTTGAATTGGCTAATTCAGAAAAATATTTAACTTTTCTTAATTCATCATATAAGTAAAATTATTCTTTAGATTGATACAAAATTTATTGTTAGACTACTAGCAATGAGAGAATTGAGTAACAGCTTGTTTGGATGGTTGTTACGTATCGTTTCATAATGTATCGTATCGTATTGTATTGTATTGTACTGTATCGTTTGATGAATACATTGTTTGGATGAATTGTATCGTTTTGGCGTCGTTTCATGGTATCACACACCTGTGATATGATGAATTAACTTGCAATATTATAAAGAAAAATTATGATACGGTATATAAAAAGGTAGGGTAAATGATAAAATAAAATTATTTAATAATAATGAAGGGTGAGATTGAGAGAAAACACGAGGAAACGACGCGACCACACCAAATCGGTCGTTACGTAAAGTGGCACATTTCATCGTTACGTAACGACGGATTTAACGATACGATACAATAAAATTTAAGTAACAATCAAAACAAACATTATATTTAAAGTAACAATACGGTACGATATAATAGGTAACAACCATCCAAACAAGCTGTAAGAAAATAGAGAAAAATTATTAATGTATACTATTAAGAGTCAACTTGATTAAAATGCAAACTTGAAGAAAGGTAGAATACAAAATATATTATATGTATACACTACCCTCCTCAAACCTCACTTTGTGAGTTACACTTGATTTGTTGTGTTGTTGTTGTATGATTTATTTCCTTAGTGAGTTAGCTAAATAGGATCACAATTTAATACCATTTTCATAAACTTATGATTTATTTCGTTAGGTTCTATTTTATAACTCAAATATATTTTTTGAATATCATTTACGTGAGTTCTAAAAACTTGTGTCGTTCGTCTTTTATTCCTTTAAAAATTAAGTTAACACTGGAAAAATAGATAGATTTTTAAAATCAACTAATATTTTATTTATTAACTAAGTTTTTTTCTTATTTGAACTACTTAGGACTTTAAAATTAATTCAAATATACTTTGTAGTAATTTATTTCCTATTCTTCTGTAATAAATGTGTTATTACTCAAAACCTATTTTAGGCGACACTAGACTAATGTACTATGAAACCATATGCTTAAGAGACAACACATATTCCTTCGTACTTTCTCGATACGTGCCAATTAAAGATTATTCTTTTATTATTTGAATTAGGTAACAGAATCATTCTTTCTATCAACCGGAAAACGTCAAAATCTATCCATTCCGATCTCTATATCAAAATCTCACCTATCAACCGAAAAATGCCAAAATTTCACTTTCGCCAATTCAAGCCTAAATTTACTACGGACCTCCAAAACACATTCCGATCACGCTCCTAAGTGCCAAATCACCGCCCGAAGCTATCCGAACCATCGAATCTCACATCCGAGCCCTCTAACACATAAGTCAACATCCGGTTGAGTTTTCTAACTTAAGCTTCCTCAAAAGAGACTAAGTGTCTCAAACCTTACCAAAACCTTTCCGAACCTGAGCCAACCAGCCCGATCACACATATGACCGATATACAAAGCAATAAGAAGCAGAAATGGGGGAAACGGAGCGGTAATTCATAAAACGACCGGCCGGGTCGTTACATCCTCCCCCTCTTTAACAAACGTTCGTCCTTAAATGGGTCAAGAAACATACCTGAAGCCCCAAACAGGTGAGGATATCTGCTCTGCATCTCCCGCTCGGTCTCCCAGGTAGCCTCCTCCAGGGCCGACCTCTCCACTGCATTTTCACTAAAGTTATATCCTTTGATCTCAACTTTCGAACCCGACGCTCCAAAATAGTTGTTGGCTCCACATCATAAGTCAGATCACCATCTAACTGAACCGTGCTGAAATCCAGAACATGAGACGGATCCCCAATATACTTCGAAGCATAGAAACATGAAATACTGGATGCACACTCGACAATCTAGGTGGCAAAGCAAGCTCAAAAGCCTCCTCCCCAATCCTCCGAAGTACCTCAAAAGGCGCAATGAACCGAGGACTCAATTTACCCTTCTTCCCAAATCTCATAACACCCTTCATGGGCGAAACCTTCAATAGAACCTTCTCCCCAACCACTACTAGAAAATGGCAGATTTCCGACGGCCAAAACGATCGGAATTCGGTCGGAAATCACGTATTTCCGACTACTTTCCGACCGAATTTGGTCGGTCGGAAAATAATTTCCGACCGAATCCGTCGGTGATTTCCGACTAAAGTAGTCGCAAATTTTGAAAAGGTCAGACTACCAAATAATTCGCCTTTCCGACTAAAGTGGTCGGAATTTACCGACTGAATCGGTCGTAATATACAAGGAAAATTAAAAATTAAATATTAAATTTTATTTATTTTCCGACGGAATCCGTCGAAAACTGTTGAATATTAATTTATTTTTTTTTTGCAATTTCCGACCGAATCTGTCGGAAATTAATAATTAAAAATTAAATTTTATTTAATTTCCGACGGAATCCGTCGAAAATTTCTGAATATTAATTTTTTTTTAAAAAATTCCGACCGAATCAGTCGAAAATCTGACAATTTATTGTTAAATCTGGGAAACTTTTCGACTGTTTTAGTCGAAATTTTGTACAAAACTGGGCAGAATTCTGCCCAATTTCGAGCTACACCACCTGTCAAACTATCACAAACAAAAAAATACCAACCAACAATCTAAACCAACGATACATTAATACAATAATACGAACTAACAATACATTAACACTATCTAAATTAACAATACATTAACAAATTCTAAACCAACAATGCCAACTATTAACACAACTTAAACCAACAATACCAACATTTAAACCTAACAATTTTGGGCATTAAAACATCCAAATAGCAGCCCATATTCAAGTTTAAAAACAATACATAAAGTTGTCTCTCACAATCAAGTTTACCAATCAACCAAAACATCACAACTAAACTACTACACATCAGATTCAGTTTGTTCATCCTCATCATCAGATAAATCATGCCCATGTTTACGCAAGAATTTCTGCATCTTAACAAATGTTCCGTATTGGGAGTCCAATTGTTGCTTCAATCCATGAATTTCGTTTCTCATATCTTCCATCTGTTCTTGATTTTGAGGAGAAGAATTGGCTAAGAGTGGGTTTGGATGACCTGTAGGTCGATGTACTCCTAGTCCGTAGACTCTGCCTTTGTTTGCTCCACCCGCTGCCTCTGTCCACAATGAAGCCATATCATCAGGTGTTGGTTGAGTTGAAGGAGGCTGAGTTTGTTGCCATTCTTCCAACCTTTTATGATAATCGTCCTGAAATGAAAAACATAACTATTATGTAAACAAACTAATATTAATAAACCATAAATAATTATGAAGTTAGAATTTTACATATGTGTCTGACGCAAGCGTCTCCACCCAGTGTTCTCTTGTACCATCCTTTTTCTTTTTCTTATGCAACTCCTCGAAGACCTCAGCGTAACTCACATCTCGCCCTCTTTCCTTTTCCTTCATAAGAAAAAGTATGAGTTAGACTTTACAAACATAAAATTCTATATGTAAAACTAAGAAATTTTTTATAAATAATTAACATTCTTAGTTCATGGGCCTCAAAGGATCAATTTCGCCTCCATCGTCATGCCGATTCGGTCTATTTCTCAAACATGGCACATCATGTTCAAAATAGTATGAACAGAAATAAGATGTTTCTTTAGCCACATATGCCTCGCATATCGAACCTTCAATTCTTGATCTATTTTTTATGGTCCGTTTACATTTTCCAATAGTCCTACATAGTGTTATTTTTAGACAAAACAATCTTTATAGCAAATACAAAAGGTAAATGATTAAATTTCTTACCTCTCGAAGGGATACATCCATCAACATTGAACTGGCCCTCCAAGTCGTGCCTCTTGTGCAAGGTGAATTGGAAGATGTTCCATTGCATCAAAAAAACCAAGAGGGAAAATTTTTGCTAGCTTGTTTAAAGTTAAGATAATGTTACTCTCCATATAAATTAAGTTATCCACCCTCAATGTGCTAGAACACAAATCCTTGAAAAAACAACTTATCTCTGTAATCGGTTTCCATATTCGATCAGGCAATGCATTGAACGCAATAGGCATCAACGCTTCCATGAAAATATGACAATCGTGGCTTTTCATTGACGCCAACTTCCCTTCTTTCATGTCAATCGTGGCTAATCATCAGGCATCCTCAAATTGTTAACCCAACTACAAATCTCTCTTCTCTCATCCAAGCTGAACGTGTAACTGGCTTTGGGCTTCTGTATCTTGTTGTTAAAGTATGTCAGATTCAACTCACTTCGCCTACAATATTCCTTTAAGTCCATCCTGGCCTTCAAGTTATCTTTGGTCTTGTTAGTAACATCCATAATAGTGTTAAACAAGTTGTCAAAAAAATTCTTCTCGATATGCATGACGTCCAGATTATGCCGAAGAAGATTGTGCTTCCAATAAGGTAATTCCCAAAATATGCTCCGTTTAGTCCAGTTGTGTGTGACACCATAACCTGGTATCTTAGATGGTGGAGACTCTGTTACTTTAGGCATATCCCTTACTCTGTTCCAAATTTTTTCTGAACACAAGCAGGCTGGTGGCTCCTCAAAATCAGTTCGGTTCTTCATTAATGCACTTGTATTTCGCCTAAATTCATGATTCATTGGCAAGAATCTATGGTGGCAGTCGAACCATGTATTTTTACCTCCATGTTTCAAAGTAAATGCTTTAGTGTCTTCCATACAACAAGGGCAAGCTAACTTTCCAGCAGTCGACCACCCGGACAACATTCCATAAGCAGGAAAATCATTTATAGTCCACATCAAAGCAACATGCAATCTGAAGTTTTGTTTGGTTGATATATCATATGTTTCCACACCTTGATGCCATAATAATTGTAACTCATCAATCAAAGGCTGCAAGTATACATAAATCAAACTTTTCGGATTGCGTGGACCTGGAACAATACAAGTTAGGAACAGATATGGACTTGTCATACACAACTCTGGCGGAAGATTATATGGAGTAACAAACACCGGTCAACATGAATATGGTGCAGCAGAGACAGCAAATGGAGTAAATCCATCTGTGCATAGTCCCAACCTAATGTTTCTTGGTTCACTAGCAAACTCGAGGAACACCCTATCAAAATGCTTCCACGCTTCTCCATCTGACGGATGGCAGAGTATACCATGTGGCCTTCTATGTTCGTAGTGCCATCTCATATGAGGAGCAGAGCTCATTGATGCATACAACCTCTTTAACCTAGGTATAAGAGGTAAGTAATGCATCACTTTAACTGGAACTTTCTTTTTTGTATTGGCATTTGTGACTTCCTTAAAACGAGGCTGATTACAAAACTTACAGTTCTCTAGAGATGCGTCATCCTTATAGAATAACATGCAACCTTTCTCACAACAATCAATTCTCTCTGATGAAAGACCCAACTTAGAAACCAATTTTTTAGCAGTGTAGAAATCTTTTGGTAAGTCAATGTTACTCGGATTAAGTTTATTCATAAGCCCAATAATAGAATCCATGCCCGCTTGGGAAATAGATCTATCCGATTTAATACTTAGCAATCTAACCGCAACAGACAACTTGGAATGCACCGAACCTTCATACAATGGACGACTAGCTTCTAGTAACTGTCCATAGAAACGCTTAGCCTCATCATTTAGTTCGGATTGAACCCCAGGAAACGTCCCAAAAGCATCCCTCATCATTTCATTGTATCGAGAATTTTCAACATTATGCTCCGAAATGGGGATACCCTCACCACCAAAAGAATTATGAAAGTTAGCATCATCTAAACTATCATGATTCTCCCCGTGAGCAGTCCATATATAATAAATTTCTACAAACCCTTTCTTGTAGAGATGGACTTTAACTTCGTCTGATGTCAATAACTTAACACATTTACATTTCACACAAGGACACCTAATCCTCCTCCAATAATAAAATCATCAAGTGTTTGAGCCTTAGCAATAAATTCAGCAACCCCTTCAATAAATTCATCGCTCAACCCCGCACGATTAGGATGATTCCTATTATACATCCATCTACGATGCACAAATTCCATCTACACAAATAGAAATCTATAAATGAGATATTTAAAATAATTTGATTTATTTAAACTGGTTACAAAGTTATATTCTTTCAAAGGTTCCTTTTAGAAATATACATATCATTGTGTCAAAGCACTTTAATTAATATATTTTATTCTAAATTAATATTTTAAACACTCGAAATCTCACAATAATCCCTATTCTAAATAATATAAGTCTTTATATATACTAATTAAATTTGAATAGCTTCTTAAATGTTCATATAATCTAAATTAATTAATGATTTCTCAAACAAAAGAAATAGTCGTAACTAACAAGTGGAAGTATTTTTATTTGGTATTGAGGAGGACAAAAGGATCAGATAGAATCTTGAAAACTGAAAGATCCAAAAGATAATTAGCTTTCTGTCTAAAGAGTTTTAACAAGATCACTTTCAACACCAGAATCTTCAGTCTACCACTTTAAAAGAATGTAAAGAGGAAATGTAACAGAAGCGCCAATTAGAGTCATTATCATCAATGACAATAGCTTTGACTCACAAACTATAAATCAAGTTTGACAACACCTCCAAAACAATGGAAATATAGTACCTCTAATCCCTCTTATCTTCACCCATGACCCAATGGAAAAAACAAGGGACATACCTCTAACCCCTCTTATCTTCACCCATGACCCAACTAAGTATCGTGTAAGCTCATTTTTTTCGGGATAATAGTACTGTTCGAACTAGCTAGCACACATTTATAACTATTCTATCGAGTACCTCCCACCTCCCACTAATAGAGATACCGATAATTCTACTCACCAAGTCTTATAAGAGATCACCTAGAGAGTTTTGTTCTATTGAGATTTGAACCTTGCTCTCCATGGTTTTCACTCACTTCTTTGACTATTAGGCCACACCCTTGAGCATAAGCTCTCGTTGGATCGAATGAGATAATATCCCAACAAGGGTTTTACACCATACACGAACTAAAACAAGTTAAGAGTTCAAGTTTACTTAATACTTCTGATTTGATAACAATTAACCTAACTCTCTGCCCTAAGCATTCCTGTCTCAAAACACCTTTTTGATTCAACAACACAGCTAAATTGTCCCAATAGACATTGCATCTTAAAGTAAAATCTTTAGTACATCAACTAGTCAAAACTAACAAATGGAACTACAAAACTAGCAGGGTATAGTACTTCATCAACTCAATAATTTGTTTGGTAAAATCCTTCTTCAAGAATTTGCAAAACCAAATCAGCAAATTTACACCAAACACAGGAAAACACACACACACACACGCACGCACATATGCTCAGCACAAATATAAAGAAAGATGGTGTAAAATAATGAAAATACAAAATATATAAACCTGTAATGAAGAAGGGAAAAATAGTACCTCTAACCCCTCTTATCCTCTGACGGAGCTTCAGCGGGTGGTGGCAGTGGAGACGGAGTCTCGACGGAGCTTCAGCGACGCCGCTGGTTGGTGGCAGCGGTGGGTTTGGGTGGGGGAAGTTTGAGTGAGAGAGAGAAGAGAGAAGGAAGAAAAGAGGGAAAGGAAAAGAAAGAAGTGCGCTGGTAGGGTTTAAAAAAAATATTTACAACTGATTCGGTCGCTAATTTGGTCAAAGCAGTCAACGTCACTTTATTAAAAATTTTCGACCGAATCGGTCGCTATTTTTTTTTATTTAAAAAAAAAAAAAATTATTTCGGACCGAATTGGTCGCTAAAGTGGCGCGGAATTTTCCGCCAAAATTTACGACGGATATAGACGGAATATTAGTCGTAACTATTAGTAAAAATTGAAAAATAAATTTTTATGTATTTTCCGACTGATTCCATCGGAAATTTCCGACTACTTTTTTCCGTCGGAAATTTCAGTCGAAAATTGGCCGTTTTTTAGTAGTGAACCATGTAGGACACATCCCGAACCTTCCTGTCAGCATAGCTCTTTTGTCTCGACTGCGCTGTACGAAGCCTCTCTTGAATCACCTTCACCTTGTCTAAAGCATCCTGCACCAAATCTGTTCCCAATAGCCTGGCCTCGCCCGGCTCAAACCAACCAACTGGAGATCTACACCGCCTCCCATACAAAGCCTCATATGGAGCCATCTAAATACTAGACTGGTAACTGTTGTGTTACACCCCGCAATATTACATCAATATTACGTCCCGCAGTATTATATTACGATAATGTTATGCTCTGCAGTAATATGTTACGATGGTGTTACCCTCTGCAGTAATATATTACGATGATGTTACCACCTGCAGTATTAAGTTACGACAATATTCTACCCAGCAGTATTACATTACGGAGATGTTACGCTTCGCAGTAATAAGTTACGACAGTGCACCCTGCAGTAATAAGTTACGGTGATGTCGCGCTTTGCAGTAATAAGTTACGATAGTGTTACACCCTGCAGTAATGTACGTTGGATTTATCGTAAGGTAATTGACATCAGTCCAAGGAAAAGATTATTTGGAGATTATAAGGATTATGCTATTTCAAACAAGTGATGAGTAAATTCATGAAGGTGAAAGGGGGAGCAAGTCTAAGAAAACGAATTTTTGTCGAAGTTTGGCATTTTGCGGTAAAATACAGTCCGAGCTAAAATACCCGGTATTAATGGACCAGTGACATGCAAGGAACTACATGCCCATGCTAGAAAGGTGTATAAGGTATATGAAAAGTGAGTAAGATTTTAAGTAAGTGGGAATAATTCTCAATTTTATGGGTAATTGGTTAATTACCGAATACGGGATATTACCCGATTAACTAATAAGTGAATAAAAAGTTAATAAATTAACCACCCCACCCACGTGGCACAAGGCCACTAATTAAAGAGGATGGCTCATTACATATTGGTATAGGTGTCTAAGTGACTTAAATGTGTAAGTCTTGTAAAAACTTGTAAGAATCTTATCCAAAAATCATTTAATGTCTTAGGTTCAAAAACGTCCAAGCTTCAACAACTCGTTTAAAGCTTCATTTTCAAATCAGATCAATTCTTTCCAAACTTCAACATTAATCCTTCAATATTTCGTTTCGACATAGATTTAGTTGAAATTTGAAAAAATAATTTTTAAAGTAGTTTTAAAAAATAATTTTTGGAAGTTGAAATTATGTTTGGACATGCATTTTATTTGAAAAAAAATTGAAGTTTTGTGAGTGGGAGAACAAGTTTCACCTAAAATCTACCCTAAACTAGATTTTGGGAACTTGAAAAATTATTTCAGAAATTTTTCAAAAATAGATCATTAATCTATGAACAAACAATGTTTTCAAAAAAAATTTGAAAAAACGGTGCCAAAATGTATGGCCAAACGGGGCCTTAAGGAATCCAAACGTTTTCCTCTCAATTCCAAGGAAACCAAAAGTGTGATTTCGTTCAAGAATTTTTTTTTAGGGACCAGAAAACAGTTTTCGTCCAAACTTCAACCAATTAAGCAAATTTCGTTCAACATTTTGAAGCAGAAGCAAATTTCAAATTTCAAACAAACTTTTCCTTCTTAGTTTGAAAGGTTACAAGACTAACTTTGATAAAGGAAACACGTTAGAAGTCAGGAGCTTCTTTCCAAGCATTTCGTTCAAATTAAAAAAAACGCAAAAGCTTCATTCTCTCGTTACAGCATATTTCACAGAAGCAGAAGCTTTACTTCATTCGAATAATTCAAGGAACAGGTATGTTAAGGCTAAGCTTCGTCCTTCCTTTTTGCACGAATTCTTGGAAATTCCTAAGACGTCAAATGTGATATTTTACTATTCTATTGCTAGAAAGACCTTCTGTGAAAGGCATTGGGATCTTAGCTGAAGTATTTTCATGATGCTATTAGGTTGATATTCCACTCGTTCGGTTAAATAGGGTATTCGACATCTATATATATCATTTTGTCGGCTTTCTTAACTATATGTCTATATATATGAATTCTTATTCGTCTTGGGTTGTGTGACTTAAAAAAATAAAGGCATTTAGTATTTGCGATCAGTCCTTCTTCCTTTTTAAAGTGTATTTTAAAATCTCTAAAGTGGCACGTCGATTTCCAAAAATCTCAAAATATAATTTTTATGTTTAAACTACTAAAACACTTGATTTTTAAAATACTTTCTGTTACTAATTATCAAGAAATCAGGTATATGGACAGTGAAGTACCTTAAGCTTTTTATGAACATCTTTAGAGTTAAGTTATCTTTCTAAAAGTCGAGTTAAGTTTCCAAGCCCGAAAAAAAAACATATGAGGTTCCACGAGACAATTGTATGCGATACGAAGGGGATTATGAGATTATGAGAATAAGAGTACCAATGAGCCAAGATTGGCTAAGTTCTTGTTATGGCCTATTATGTGCATTCAAAGTTCATATCATACATGGCATATTATGCATGGACTTCGAGCTATAATTGGAGGTAAGTGGCCTATTTGCCCGAAAGACTATATGTATTGTACAGATGGCCACAGGTTGGCAATATGATACCGGTTAGCTACCTGAAGAGACCGCCATTGCTAGCATTTGGTTGGGTATGTCATGCATTTGCATCAATATATATGTATTCATGACATACGATTACACGAGCATACCATGCATATTTGATTACTACGAGGTGGGATGTCGGCCATGGAGGCTATCAGAGTTTCAGTGTCAGGTGGTATCTCTATTACTTTTTTTTTTCATCAGCTACGTATGATTCTAGTTTCTGCCTTACATACCAGTATATTTTTATTCGTACTGATGTCCCGTTGCCTGGGGACACTGCATTTTTGTTTCGTGCGTGCATGTCTAGGTAGGGACTCTGATCGACCCCTCCGCTAGGATTTCGGGGTTCAGCTGTGAGTTGGTAAGCTCCACCTCTTCATGGAGCTGTCACAGGATGGTTACCTTTGTTGTACAGTTTGGGTATAGTTGGGGCCTTATCCCAACAGTGCTTGTGACACTCTTAGAGGCTATTCTGGACACAGTATTCTGAGTTTCTTTTTGCAGCTTTCAGTCTCCAGCCCATAGGCTTGGCATGTATATATATATGTGTGTAGGCATGTATGTCTCAAATCGCGGCCTCGTCGGCCAGCTAGTACTTTATTATTTTGGCTCGTCTACCTCTGTTTATATGGCTTATTGTTATTTAGGTCATGACCTTAATGGTCCAGGCTTAGTATTTTAGATGTTGTGCTGCCCGATCTGTTGTGCCCATAGTTTAGTTAGCTAGTATGTTTAGTGGCTAACTCGATCGAATACAGTATCGAGTGCCAGTTGTGCCTCCCCTAGTTTGGGACGTGACAAACTTGGTATCAGAGCAGTTCTGCCCTAGGGAGTCTACAAGCCGTGTCTAGTAGAGTCTTGTTTATGGGTGTGTCGTGCACCACACTTATAAGCAGGAGGCTACAAGGCATTTAGGATTGTCACTCTTTCTTCTTACTCTAGATCGTGTGGTAGAGCTCACTTATAAGAATTCAAATTCCGATTTTTTTTATTCGTAATAAGACGATGCCTACGTTCAAAAAGATGATCGACAAGAGATATAGTTGTGGAAATGTTGAATTAGAGGAACTCGACTTTGTGTCATGCTTATGATAAGTAAATATGAGGTCTTCAGCAGATCATGTGCGTGCTGAAAGGTGTAAGCCTCTTGATAAGGAGCCTTAAGGCAAGAATGCCTATTCACCTCTATGGTGAAATACAATGAGAGATTAAGAAGATAAATACAAGTTTCAATACGCAAAAGAAGCAAGATGAAGAAGGGTACGAGGCGCCCAGTTAATGAAGGTTAACATCGTTTATAATTGAGGCAGAGGAACATAAGCTTTTTGAGTTATATTCAACAGTAACAAAGGTATGTACAGTTGGTCACACCCATTTCAGCTATGCCCTGTGGGGTCTAACAGGTATAGTTAAGAGAAGGATGGGATATCAAGATCCGGCTGGGGTTAGGGTAACCCAAATTGGTAAATGGATTACTTTCATTTGTTGGCATTTCCGAAGGCTATTACAGATGTGCCAATAGATCTTCTGGTGAGACACCCAGATGGTGCACCCTAGAATATTACGATTAGATATGAATACTAGCATTCAGAAGATAGGCAGTGAAAGCCTGGATGGGATAAATATTACCTTAAGTATGGCTCTCATCCCTAGTAGAGCGAGGATGTTGAGCAACCCAAAGAGCCATTGGATAGAGCAGAGGGAAGCTAAAAGCGAAAGAATGTCGTATTGAAGTTTTCACAAGAAAAGGGATATGCAGAAATATTAGCAGAGCAATGAGAAGAGAGATAAGGAAGCATTATGAATAAGGTGTGATACATGAATGAAAACGGTAGAGTGTTACAGAACCTATAGTCAAATGAAGGAAGAGACGAAAGGTGATGGGCCTTAAGACAACGAAAGAGTATAGGCCATAAGGTTATATCCTCATTTCGAGAAATAAGTTCGTGACTCCAACGCGACTACCAGAGGGGAGAGTTAATCCCTAGAGTAACAGAAATCAATATGGACTGGTAAACAAGATAAACTAAATATGAATTAGGGACTGAATGATTGTAAAGTACTTGGCATCATGGGAATTTTAGATTTCGTTCCAGCAGTAATAGAATGGACCACAGAAGAAGATTCACGATGAATTCAGAGAATAGTCATTCAGGGAGACGCTTCCCTAGAGTAAGCAATGTGAGCAAAATTAAGCTTAAGAGACTGTATGTACCAGTTACATTAAGTGTTACCCTCGCGAGTAAGGGGATTTGTTATCCTTGGTACAGAAGAATTGCCGCAAGGCGAGTAAGGATCATTGATACTGAGAAATGATTCCAAAGATGAAGAGGTAAAACATCTATAGGTAGATCTTCGTGGCATCAACCTTTAGTACACCCCTAAAGGGGAGAATATGGGGTGATGTGGCGTTAAGTCAGAGTTAAATGGTTCTAGTGACTATGTAATGGTAAAGGAAGAATGCGATAAATAAAAGAGGAATGAGATGGCACTTATCCAAATCTTATAGATATGCTACGATTCAAGAATATTGTGCAAGCACGACATCAAGGAGAGGAAGTAAAGGTTCCTGCCCGGGCTGTTATTAATAAATAGGGAGCCAGTGCGAGACGTAAGTTAAGACAAAGGAGATAACCCAAGAAAGATTACGAGGAATATTGATATGAGAATGGGACAACGAGTAGTTAGTAATGGGTCAGAAAGATCCCAGTTATGGCTAAACAGGAGGTTACAGACGAGTCATCAGATCGTGTAAGATAAACATAGTAGAACCCAACATGGATAATTCAGCCGTGGAGAATATCATTATAATACTTGATATATATTCAAACAAGAGTCGGGGTAGTTAAAGGTACCGTATGAGTGTTACGGGGATAAAAGAAAGTGCCAGTGGGAAGGCAGTCAAAATATCAATTTAGAAACAACCATACAAGCACAAGGGCGTGGAGATAAGTAACTACGGATAAGTATAGGCAAGGAAGGATATCAGAAGGTCTGTCGAGTATACGATGTAATAGGCTCACAACTTTAAAAGAGTCAGAGGGTTTTCCCTAAGTAATATAGTGAAAGACTAGCTGAGGAAGTGAGGAAGAAGGTTCAACCTAAGCATAGTGACCTAAAGAGGAAATGATCTTGTAATAACAGTTTCACAACAACATTGTACGTCCTCCATAAGAAAGAGGAACCTACCGTGGATAGTAGATAGGAAGTAAAATTAAAAGTAATATTCGAGATCGGATGAGTTGTATGAAAACTCTGACAGGTGTGGGCACTAAGATAAGCTAAGTATGGACGCAACAAGGGGGCAGAAAGACCAGAAAAAGTAATAACTTACGTTAAAAAAAGCTAAGATGAAACGAAAGAATTATTTGATCAATGATCCAGAGTTAGTACGTTATGGATACACTCAAGATTTTGGAGCATTATCCAGGCAGCATATTTGTTGACAATCATACAGCCGTAGAAGACTCCGGTATAAGTCAAAAGAAAGAATTGAGCCCAGGGCATAGACAAAGGATTGAATCGTCAGAAGATTGTAACATGGATATTCCATAACGCCCATGAAAGGCTAAGGTAATAACTGATACCATGAGCCACAGACCGAAAGATAGCTTAAGCCTACGTAAAGGCTGATCAGAAGGAAGAGGAAACTAAAGAATTACATCACCCAAGTAAATCAGGAGTCTGATTATTGGACCTAGAAAAATTATAGAAGTTGTATTTGAGAACATGACAGAATCACTCTTAATATCGGATGTTCAAGAGAAATAACAACAACCATAATCTATCATGGCTCTACAAGGAAGCCAATTAGAAGAAATACCAGCCTCATAAGAAGTCAGTACGAAGCTCCCACCGGATTGTGTATGTACCAGAGGTGCGAGTATTATAATAGAGCTTCAAGTTATAGACGTGAATTACACCTAGGTGGAAGGGAGGTTATGAAGGAGATAAAAGATGACGTTTGGGCCTTCGATTGAGTAATGATTCAACGAAGAAAAGAAATGGATCTTTTGAATTGGACAGGATTGAAGTACCCACGCAAGGTGAATCGCATTGGGATGCTGTGAGGTACGGTTATGAAAGCAGGGTATCGCCCCAGGTGGATCAATCTAATCATTTCAGACGTTCCCCGATAAAACGTGAATCCTAGCAGCAATATTACATAAAAGGTTAAGTTATCAGTGGTATATTGTAGATCAATATTGAGGTGAATCAACAATGGATGGACAAAAGTTACAAAGTATGAGATAAGATTAGGCCGTCATTCTAAATATGAACAGTAATGGGGAAGCACTAAAGGACTTAAAATTATAGATATGGAATGAGCAACGAGAGTAAGCTGGGATTTGGTAGCAGACCTCAGCAACGATAAATTAAAGTAAGAGTTATGGCAGTAAGTTCATACGGATGGCTAAACGGACCTATGCGATGAGATATAGCAATATTCGTGAATTCAACAAAGTACCAAGCGAAGAACTTCAGTATACCTATAGAGGCCCAGAGAGGCATCCTATTAAGCCTTGTATATACAAAGTAAGGCCTACAGATTGACTAAAAGATAAAGGAAAAAAATGAAAGATGAATCGCATAAGTGCACCTACAAAACTAGGGTCATACAGGTTGCATGACAGGAGGTAACAGAAGTTGCAAGATTAGGAAGATTTCAACCACAGGTCATGATATAAGCAAAAAGACAAAAGGGGCGAATACCCTAGACTTTGGATTTATTCAAAGAGTAACTGCTTAAATGGCAAGAAGAGTATTAAGGTATTCACAAGATCTATAAGTTACGAAAATAATGAGAGCATCAGTCAACATTCGAGGACGAATGTTTCAAAGGGGGGAATGATGTTACACCCCGCAATATTACATCAATAATACGTCCCGCAGTATTACATTACGACAATGTTATGCTCTGCAGTAATATGTTACGATGGTGTTACCCTCTGCAGTAATATATTACGATGATGTTACGACCTGCAGTATTAAGTTACGACAATATTCTACCCAGCAGTATTACATTACGGAGATGTTACGCTTCGCAGTAATAAGTTACGACAGTGCACCCTGCAGTAATAAGTTACGGTGATGTCGCGCTTTGCAGTAATAAGTTACGATAGTGTTGCACCCTGCAGTAATGTACGTTGAATTTATCGTAAGGTAATTGACATCAGTCCAAGGAAAAGATTATTTGGAGATTATAAGGATTATGCTATTTCAAACAAGTGATGAGTAAATTCATGAAGGTGAAAGGGGGGGCAAGTCTAAGAAAACGAATTTTTGTCGAAGTTTGGCATTTTGCGATAAAATACAGTCCGAGCTAAAATATCCAGTATTTATGGACTAGTGACATGCAAGGAACTACATGCCCATGCTAGAAAGGTGTATAAGGTATGTGAAAAGTGAGTAATATTTTAAGTAAGTGAGAATAATTCTCAATTTTATGGGTAATTGGTTAATTACCGGGTAACGGGATATTACCCGATTAACTAATAAGTGAATAAAAAGTTAATAAATTAACCACCCCACCCACGTGGCACAAGGCCACTAATTAAAGAGGATGGCTCATTACATATTGGTATAGGTGTCTAAGTGACTTAAATGTGTAAGTCTAGTAAAGACTTGTAAGAATCTTATCCAAAAATCATTTAATGTCTTAGGTTCAAAAACGTCCAAGCTTCAACAACTCGTTTAAAGCTTCATTTTCAAATCGGATCAATTCTTTCCAAACTTCAACATTAATCCTTCAATATTCTTAAGGAATCCAAACGTTTTCCTCTCAATTCCAAGGAAACCAAAAGTGTGATTTCGTTCAAAAGTTTTTTTTTTAGGAACCAGAAAACAGTTTTCGTCCAAACTTCAACCAATTAAGCAAATTTCGTTCAACATTTTGAAGCAGAAGCAAATTTCAAATTTCAAACAAACTTTTCCTTCTTAGTTTGAAAGGTTGCAAGACTAACTTTGATAAAGGAAACACGTTAGAAGTCAGGAGCTTCTTTCCAAGCATTTCGTTCAAATTAAAAAAAACGCAGAAGCTTCATTCTCTCGTTACAGCATATTTCACAGATGCAGAAGCTTCACTTCATTCGAATAATTCAAGGAACATGTATGTTAAGGCTAAGCTCCGTCCTTCCTTTTTGTACGAATTCTTGGAAATTCCTAAGACGTCAAATGTGATATTTTACTATTTTATTGCTAGAAAGACCTTCAGTGAAAGGCATTGGGATCTTAGCTGAAGTATTTTCATGATGCTATTAGGTTGATATTCCACTCGTTCGGTTAAATAGGGTATTCGACATCTATATATGTCATTTTGTCGGCTTTCTTAATATTTTATATATATGAATTCTTATTCGTCTTTGGGTTGTGTGACTTAAAAAAAATAAAGGTATTTAGTATTTGCGATCAGTCCTTTTTCCTTTTTAAAGTGTATTTTAAAATCTCTAAAGTGGCACGTCGATTTCCAAAAATCTCAAAATATAATTTTTATGTTTAAATTACTAAAACACTTGATTTTTAAAATACTTTCTGTTACTAATCATCAAGAAATCAGGTATATGGACTAAGTGAAGTACCTTAAGCTTTTTATGAACATCTTTAGAATTAAGTTATCTTTCTAAAAGTCGAGTTAAGTTTCCAAGCCCGAAAAAAAAACATATGAGGTTCCACGAGACAATTGTATGCGATACGAAGGGGGTTATGAGATTATGAGAATAAGAGTACCAATGAGCCAAGATTGGCTAAGTTCTTGTTATGGCCTATTATGTGCATTCAAAGTTCATATCATACATGACATATTATGCATGGACTTCGAGCTATAATCGGAGGTAAGGGGCCTATTTTCCCGAAAGACTATATGTATTGTACAGATTGCCACAGGTTGGCAATATGATACCGGTTAGCTACCGGAAGAGACCGCCATTGCTAGCATTTGGTTGGGTATGTCATGCATTTGCATCAATATATATGTATTCATGACATACGATTACACGAGCATACCATGCATATTTGATTACTACGAGGTGGGATGTCGTCCATGGAGGCTATCAGAGTTTCAGTGTCAGGTGGTATCTCTATTACTTTTTTTTTCATCAGCTACGTATGATTCTACTTTCTGCCTTACATACCAGTATATTTTTATTCGTACTGATGTCCCGTTGCCTGGGGACACTGCATTTTTATTTCGTGCGTGCATGTCCAGGTAGGGACTCTGATCGACCCCTCCGCTAGGATTTCGGGGTTCAGCTGTGAGTTGGTAAGCTCCACCTCTTCCTGGAGCTGTCACAGGATGGTTACCTTTGTTGTACAGTTTGGGTATAGTTGGGGCCTTATCCCGACAGTGCTTGTGACACTCTTAGAGGCTATTGTGGACACAGTATTCTGGGTTTCTTATTGCAGCTTTCAGTCTCCAGCCCATAGGCTTGGCATGTATATATATATGTGTGTAGGCATGTATGTCTCAAATCGCGGCCTCGTCGGCCAGCTAGTACTTTATTATTTTGGCTCATCTACCTCTGTTTATATGGCTTATTGTTATTCAGGTCATGACCTTAATGGTCCAGGCTTAGTATTTTAGATGTTGTGCTGCCCGATCTGTTGTGCCTCTAGTTTAGTTAGCTAGTATGTTTAGTGGCTAACTCGATCGAATACAGTATCGAGTGCCAGTCGTGCCTCCCCTAGTTTGGGACGTGACATGTTGTTATAAGCAAACTCTGCGAGCGGTAGAAACTGATCCCATGACTCTTCGAAATCAATGACACAAGCGCGCAACATGTCCTCCAATATCTGAATAGTGCACTCGGACTGCCCGTCCATCTGTGGGTGAAAAACTGTGCTCAACTCAACCTGAGTACCCAACTCTTGCTGCACAGACTTCCAAAAATGCAAAGTAAACTGAGTGCCCCAATATGAAATGATCGAAACTGGGACACCATGCAAATGAACAATCTCCCGGATATAGATCTCTGCCAACCGCTCTGAAGAATAAGTAGTACACACATGAATGAAGTGCACGGACTTGGTCAGCCGATCCATAATCACCCAAATAGCATCGAACTTCTTCAAAGTCCGTGGGAGCCCGACTACAAAGTCCATGGTGATCCGCTCCCATTTCCACTCTGGAATATCCATTCGCTGCAACAAGCCACCCGGTCTCTGATGCTCATATTTCACCTGCTGACAGTTGAGACACCAAGCTACAGATCCCACAATGCCTTTCTTCATTATTCTCCACCAATAATGTTGTCTTAGATCCTGATACATCTTCGCGGCACCCAGGTGAATGGAATACCGCGAGCTATGGGCCTCCTCTAGAATCAACTCCCGAAGCCCATCTACATTGGGCACACATATCCGGCCCTGCATCCTCAGCACCCCATCATCACCGATAATCACATCTCTAGCATCATTCATGCTGAACTCTATCCTTAAGGAGAAGCAAATGAGGATCATCATACTGCCGCTCTCTGATGCGATCATATAAGGAAGACCGAGAGATCACACAAGGAAATACCCGACTGGGCTCCAAAATACCCAACCTCACGAACCGATTGGCCAAGGCCTGAACATCAACTGCCAGAGGTCTCTCCCCAACTAAAATATATGCCAAACTCCCCATACTCACCGCCTTTTGGCTCAAAGCATCGGCCACCATATTGGCTTTCCCCGGATGGTACAAGATAGTAATGTCATAATCCTTTAGCAACTTCAACCACCTCCGCTGCCTCAAATTGAGATCCTTCTACTTGAACAAGTGCTGGAGGCTACGATGATCAGTAAACACCTCACAAGACACACAATATAAATAATGTCTCCAAATCTTCAACGCGTGTACAATGGCAGCCAACTCCAAATCATGGAAAAGGTATTTCTTCTCATGGGGCTTCAACTGTCGAGAAGCATAAGCAACTACTCTACCCTCCTGCATCAAAATGCACCCAATGCCAACTCTCGAAGCATCACAATACACGGTATAAGAACCTGAAGCTGATGGCATTACTAATACTGGATTTGTGGTCAAGGCAGTCTTGAGCTTCTGGAAGCTCTCCTCACACTCATCAGACCACTGAAATGAAGCACCCTTCTGAGTCAACTTGGTCAAGGGAGATGCAATAAATGAAAATCCCTGAACAAATCGGCGGTAATAACTCGCCAAACCAAGGCGAATCTCTGTAGCTGAGGACGGTCTGGGCCAACTCTGAAACGCCTCTATCTTCTTCGGGTCAACCTGAATACCCTCGTTGGACACCACGTGCCCCAAGAAAGCCACTGAACTGAGCCAAAACTCACATTTGGAGAACTCTGCATAATGCTTCTCCTCTTTCAACCTCTGCAACACCACTCTCAAATGCTCCGCGTGCTCCTCTTGACTACGCGAGTATAGCAGAATATCATCAATGAAAACAATAACGAACAAGTCGAGATATGGTCGGAACATGCTGTTCATCAAATGCATGAACGGTGCTGGGCATTGGTCAACCTAAAAGACATCACCAAGAACTCATAATGACCATATAAAGTCCTGAAAGCTGTCTTATGAATATCTGAATCCCTGATCTTCAACTGGTGATAACCTGAACGGAGATCAATCTTGGAGAACACCCTCGTTCCCTGAAGCTGGTCGAACAAATCATCGATACGAGGTAAAGGATACTTGTTCTTAATTGTTACTTTGTTCAACTTCCTGTAATCAATGCACATCCTCATCGTGCCATCCTTCTTCTTGACAAAATGAACCGGTGCACCCCAAGGCGACACACTAGGCCGAATGAACCCCTTGTCAAGGAGTTTCTGAAGCTGCTCCTTTAACTTCTTCAACTCTGCTAGCGCCATACGATACGGTGGAATAGAAATGGGCTGAGTGCCCGGCACCAGATCAATACCAAAATCAATATCCCTGTCTGGTGGCATGCCCGACAGGTTTGCAGGAAACACATCGGGAAAATCCCTCACAACTGGAACCGAATCAATATTGGGAGTCTCTGCACTGACATCCCTCACAAATGCTAAGTATGAAAGATAACCATTCCCAACCATACGCCGGGCCTTCAAGAATGAGATTACCCTGCTGGGGACATAATCAGACAAACCTCGCCACTCAATCTGTGGCATACCCGGCATAGCTCACGTCACTATCTTGGCATGACAGTCCAGAATAGCCCAGCACGGAGATAACCAATCCATGCCCAAATCACGTTAAAATCTACCATACATAACAACAGAATATCCACTCGGGCCTCCAGACCCCCAATAAACACAACACACGATCGGTATACACGGTCTACCATAATAGTATTGCCCACCGGCGTAGAGACATGAACAGAAGAAACGAGAGACTCGCAGGGCATATCCAAATAATGGGCAAAATAAGATGACACATAAGAGAAAGTAGAACCAGGGTCAAATAACACAGAGGCATCTCTGCGGCTGACTGAGATAATACCTGTAATCACTGCATCTGAAGCAAACGCGTCAGTCCTAGTTGGAAGTGCATAGCAACGGGCCTGACCACCACCGGATCGACCTCCCCCTCTTGGGCGACCCCTAGATGACTGTCCTCTACCCCTAGCTGGATGGGTAGATGGTGAAGTAACTGGTGCCGAAGCCGATGGCTGACCCCTCTGTTGAGATGAACCCCCAAGGCGACGAGGACACTGCCTCCACATATGACCCATCTCTCCACACTCATAGCAACTTCGAGGTGCTGGAGACGGGGACTGAAGGGAACCCGTAGCATCGAAATGACTAGCAAACGCACCTGGCGCAAAAGAATCCTGAACTGATGGAGCACGGGACGAACCTTGGGCTGGAAGGGCACTGAACGAGGAATGACTCTACTGAGAACCGTGAGAACCATGGCCCGATGATGCCTCGCGATAACCTGGGCGAGCCGACTGAGCATGCCGGAATGGGCAGCCTCTGCCATGCTGAAACTGACCCCTCGAAGGAGCACCCCCAAAACTACCATGTTCTCAAGACCTCTTGGCCTCCCTCTCCTCGCGCTCCTGGCGACGAACTGCCTCAATCTCATGAGCGATATTAACAACCTCCTCAAATGTAGCACCTGACACTCTCTCCCTAGTCATGAGAACCCGAAGCTGATATGTGAGGCCATCAATAAACCTCCTGATCCTCTCTCTCTCCATGGCAACCAGCCAAATAGTATGATGAGCTAACTCTAAGAACCTCATCTCGTACTGAGTAACAGTCATATCCCCTGTCGTAACTGCTCGAACTGCCTACGCAGCTCCTCCCTACGGGACAGCGAACATACTTCTCTAAAATAGAGCGGAGAACTCCTGCCAAGTAAGGGGTGCCAAACCAACAGGCCTACGCCTCTCATATGCCTCCCACCAAGTGAAGGCAGCTCCCGTGAACTGAAAAGTCATGAATGCAACCCCGCCGGTCTCCAGAATACCCACGGTGCGAAGAATCCTCTGACATCTATCCAGAAACCCTGGGCATCCTCGCCCTCTGCACCATTGAAAGTAAGAGGCTGGAGTCTGCCAAACCTCTCCAATTTGTGTTGCTCGTCCTTTGGCATAACTGGAGCTAGGTAACCCTGAGCAGCTGCCAGCGGCTGGGCTAGTGGTGCCTTCGGTGTCTGCAATCCCTGAACAACCTGATCGGGTGTGCGGGAGTCTGAGAGCCTCCCCCGGCCTGAGAAGTGGCTGCGACAGTAGAAACCGCGGCCGCCTGAGCAAGACTTGTACATACTGTCAAGATCTGGGCCAAGGTCTCCTGAAGACCTGGATTACAATGGGCACAGCTGGTGCCTGAGCTGGTGCTACTGGAGCGTCCACAACTGGGACCTGATCTTGAACTGGGCGGCTGGTGGATTTGCAGGTGCTGCCCCAGCTACTGTGCGTGCTGCACCTTTGCCCCTACTATGGCCTATACTGCGTCCTCGGCCTCTAGTGGCCCCAGCTGGTGGTACTGGTGGTCGTCCATCCTGATCGGTCGCTCGTGTCCTCACCATCTTTGAGAGAATAGAATAACAGAAGTTTAGTACTCGGATCAACAGATTCGCACGACAAGAATTTCAAGAATATGAAGTTTTCCTAAGGTTCTGCATCCTCTCGAGGATAAATACAGACGTCTCCGTACCGATCCGCGAGACTTTACTAAACCTGCTCATGACTCGTGAGACCTATGTAACCTAGGCTCTAATACCAACCTGTCACGACCCTAAACCCGGACCCGGTTGTGATGGCGCCTCCCGTGAAGACAAGGCCAGACGACACAACACACAATTCATTTTAAAAACTAAAATAGCACAAATTAAGTCTTTAACACAATAATAATCCCAAAATAAAGGTGAATAACACAATTTGTGAAAAACAACACAGCCCGACATTGGTGTGTCACCAGTCATGAGCATCTACTAACCGATTGTAAACAGGAAGAGTCTACATAGTCTATTACAAAACAAAAACAAGAGAAAAATAAGATAGGGGAAGAAGCATTGGGCTGCGAATGCCGAGCAGATACCTAGTGAATCTCCGAACCGCCTGAGCTGGAAGAAAATCAACATTGCTAGTGGGACCTGTAGCGCCTGAATCTGCACACAGGGTGCAGAGAGTAAAGTGAGTACTCCAACTCAGTGAGTAATAACAATAAATGAAGACTGAGCGATAAGAAATCACGTAAAACACAACAATATGCTAAAGAAGCAGATTAAAACCAGTTAAGTACAATAAAACGGCGAAATCTCATAAAACACCTTTTTAGCAATTAAAAAAGTAAATGAAAGGCAGCTAGAAAAGATAAACACATAAAAACCGCCCCTCGGGCACAATAACAACAGAATCAGCCCCTCGGGCAATAACATAGAACAACACCAGCCCCTCGGGCTATATCTCATATCACAATGAGTACCCGCGCTCACTGGGGGTGTACAGACTCCGGGAGGGGCCCCTTATGGCCCAAGCGCAGTATCAAGCCATCTCATGACATAATCAATAAGCTCTCGGCCTTATATCAACAGGCCACCTCGTGGCATACAAATCTCAGGCCCTCAGCCTCCAAATCATAATCAGTGTATAACCGCTGTGGCATGCAACCCGACCCAAAAGTATCCTCATAACACAGGCCCTCGGCCTTACTCCGTCAGAATCTCATAAGCCACTCGGGCAACAGTAAAACATGATGCTCAGCCCCAAAATATCATTTAATGTGTTTAAATAGAGTAAGGATGGTTGAGTTATGAAAACAGTAGAGTATAGCATGATTGAGGACAAGTATAAAGTCAAAACAGTGAGAAAATGGCAGTAAAAATCCCCTAAGGGTCCAAATAGTTGGCACGAGGCCCAAATATGGCATTCAACCCAAAACATGATGATAGCAGACAGTTTTCAATCAAATACGCGATAAAACAGTAATTCGGGATGGCCTAAGTCACAATCCCCTACGGTGCACGACCACGCGCTCGCAGTCTAGCGTGTGCGTCACCTCAATATAGCACAACGATGTGATATCCGGGGTTTCATACCCTCAGGACAACATTTATAATCATTACTCACCTCAATCCGGTCCAAACTCTAGCTCGCGATGCCTTTGCCCCTTAAATCGGCCTCCGGATGCTCCAAATCTAGGCAAAATCAGCACATAACCATCAAAATATGCTTAGGGGACAAAGCCAACTCGAAAACAATCGAAAAACAACACGAATCCCGAAATTAACCAAACCCGGCCCCCGGACCCACGTCTCAGAATTCGATAAATTTTACATCATTAGACTCCTTATCTCCCACGATTTCATACATATCAAAAGTTCTAAAATCCGACCACAAATGGTCCTTCAAATCCTTAATCAAAGACCTAAGTTCCCAAGCCCTAGTTTCCTCCATATTTAACCCTTTATCTCCATAATTACAGCTCTAATTCGTGAAATAATACCATAGAAACGAGTTTTTTGATCCAAAACCTCACCTCAATGAAGTCTCCTTGAATTCCCTCTTCAGAATCGCCCAAAAGCTCCACAAATCGTGTTTAAAAATGGTGAAATCTCTGAAAATCGCGAAGGAAAAATTATATACATTCTGACCCAGGCTTTTCGCACCAGCGGTCCATCCACCGCATCTGCGGTCCAAGACACCGCATCTGCGGTTTTCACTTATGGGCCAAAATCAGCATCTGCGATGCACCATCCGCACCTGCGATGGCTCAGGTGCGGTTCCCACCACTCTNNATCAAAATCTCACCTATCAACCAGAAAATGCCAAAATTCCACTTTCGCCAATTCAAGCCTAAATCTACTACGGACCTCCAAAACATATTCCGATCACGCTACTAAGTCCCAAATCACCTCTCGAAGCTATTTGAACCATTGGAAAACTCATATCTGAGCCCTCTAACACATAGGTCAACTTCCGGTTGACTTTTCCAACTTAAATTTCCTCAAAAGAGACTAAGTGTCTCAAACCTGACCAAAACCTTTCCGAATCCGAGCCAACCAACCCGACCACACATAGGACCGATAAAAAGCAATAAGAAGCAGAAATGGGGGAAACGGAACGGTAACTCATGAAACGACTGGCTGGGTCGTTACAACTCCTCGACTTGGCGGGAGCACGGGACTATTAGTCTAAATTTTGAGATTCTTATGAGATAACGAAGCATAATTTATGATTAAGTTGAATGGTTAACACCGAAAAAGAATCATAAAAATCATAATCATGTGATTTCATAAAGTTTTTGTCGAATAAGTCTTATTTAAAAAAGATATAATGATGCCTTTTAGGATGTAATTTGGTTAAAATTGCTATTTAAATTATTCTCTAAGTTGAATTTTGACATTAATGAAACTGTTAGCTATTAAAATTTTCTCTATTTGAATTATGCAGAAATTTTTAATATTTCAATATTTTGATTTTGAGTAAAATTCTACTTCTATAAATATTTTTCTTATTTGTCGTAATATGAAAATTATTTAAATAAGATTAGTACTCATCATCTTCATGAATTTATACTTTCATTTTACAACTTAAGCATTATTTTCAATATAATATTTATCTAAGTTTTAAAAAAGTTTATACTTACTCATTGAGAAAAGATACACGTGCGTGTACACTGAGCCTTTTCAAAAATCAAATTTCAAACTTTTAAGAAAAACTTTTTTCCCTACTTAAAGAACTGCAATATTTTTCAAGTGAAATGCATGTCAAAACACAATTTCAAATTCCAAATATCATCTTTCAACTTATCTCACGACCCAAAACTTAACCTGCCGTGATGGCTCCTATCATGATATTAGGCAAGCCGACATCTCAATCATACCAACACTTTTAAATTCAAAATATACTAAAAACAGGTTTAAATAGTGAAAATCTCATAAAATTGAATTAAACTTCACAACTCAGTACAGAATTTTCCCAAAACTAGGTGTCACTGAGTACATGAGCATCTATATAATAACAAAGTCTGAAAATACTGTCTAATAGAGTAGAACAGTACAAAAATAGAACTAGATGATAAAAGACGAGAGTCAAGGACTGAGGACGCCAAAGCAGCTACCTCGAGGATCTCCGAACTAAATAATGGTTCCAAAGTTAGCAACCATTGTACCCATAAGCACCTGGATATGCGCACAAAATGCATGGTGTAGCGTGAGTAGAATCGACTCAATAAGTAACAAGTCTAGACTTTGGACTGAAAGCAGTGACGAGCCTCACAAGCACAGTTCAATTATAGGAAATACCGTACAGAAATATAGACATGCTTTTAAGTTTAACAGTAAAGCTCAAACATATAAGATATGTCAAGTACAACTGAAATAGGAAAATGATACATCTCGATATCTACGTGTTAGTTATGTATGTCAACTAAAATACAAAACAGTAATGAAATCATATGCATACTCTTAGAGTATCAATCACTCAGTCCTCCCATACACTCCATCCTCACAATCACTCATTCCTCGCGGTCACTCTATCCTCATAGTCATTTAATTCTCCCAATCGCTCGGAACTCGCACTCAGTAGGTACCTGCGCTCACTGTGGGTGTGCAGACTCCGGAGGGGCTGATCCTGCCCAAGTGCTACAATAAGCCAATCGTGGCATGAATCAATAAAGCCCGTTGCGGCGTGCATCCCGATCCCGTAAATATCCTCACAACTAGGCCCTCGGCCACACTCAGTCACCAATCTCTCCAGCCTCTTGGGCTCACAATGTCATGAATATTAGCCCAAACAATGATGATATGAAGTATCAGTAAATGGCAACAGAGGATGAGATATAATATGTGGATGATAGATGTGACTGAGTACATAATTGCAAATTAAGCAAGTAATTTAGCAATAATATGACCTTTGTGGGTCCCAACAATACCAACATATAGCCTAAGCCCGGTTTCTAACATGAATCGTAGCCCAACTTCTCTAACATATGGAGAATATACGGTTAACAACAATTCCTATAGTGTACGCCTATACGCCCGTCATCTAGCATGTGCATCACCTCAACATCAACCACATAACACATAATTCAAGAATAATTCAGGGATTCATACCCTAAAAACAAACTTTAGAAGTATTACTTACCTCAAGCTGTGCAAAACTCTACTCCAACAAGCCCTTGCCTCGTGAAACGACCTCTGAATGCCTCAAATTTAGCCACAAACAATTTAATACAATCAACTTAAGTTATAGGAATCAATTACATATGAAAATGCTAAGTTCTTAATCCAAAGTTAAAAAGTCAATTCAAAAGACAACCCCGGGCCTACGTCTCGGAATCTGATAAAAGTTGGAATGCGATCTCATTGGCAATTTCCTATGAGGACTGGACCCCTAGCATCTGTAGAAGAAAGGGGAAACTCAATCATGAAACTGACTTTCCACGTGTAAGGATGAGAAAAAATCCAAACAATCATTCAACCACGAGTCTGACCATACCAAAATTACTAAAATCCGACACCAAATCCCGCTCAAATCCCCAAAATTTGACCTAAGAAGTTTTCTACATTTTCCTCAATTTTTTCACCCCAAATCACTAATTAAATGATAAAATCAAAGATATATTTATGTAATTTAACCAAAACCAAGTAAGAATCACTTAGCCCAGTCACTCCCTTGAAAATCTCTCCAAGAGTCGCCTCTATCCGAGCTCCCAAAATGAAATTATGTAAAATGACTCAAACCCTCATTTTTGAAAATATTTAAGTGTGCCCAGAAGTCCTTAACCGCGATCGCGGAAAATGCTTCGCGATCACGAAGCACAACTATGCTTCCCCACAAATTAACCTTACGCGATCGCGAAACCCGATGCACTAACCCTCAAACTTACACAATCGCGAACTACATCACGCGTTCGCGATGAGCAAATGCGCGTGAACCCCAGCCTTGCCTTTTCCTCTACGCTAACGCGACCTCAGCCACACATTCGTGATTCACAACCTCAGTAACCTACGCTATTGCAACCCTCAACTCGCGAACGCGTACAAAAGGACCTCAGCTGCCGAATTAAACCTACGCGATCGCATACAAGGAAACTAGACATGAACACCAGCAAACTTCAGTTATTTCTCCAAGTCAAATTCCAATTCCGATAACCATCCGAAATCCACCCGAGGCCCCTGGGACCTCGATCAAATATACCAAAAAGTCCTAAAACACAATATGAACTTAGTCGAGGCCTCAAATCACATCAAAAAATATCAAAACACAAATCGCACCTCAATTCAAGCATAACGAAAACTAAGAAATTCCAACTTCTACAATCGATGTCGAAACCTATCAAATCACGTCCGATCGACCTAAAATTTTGCATACAATTCATAAATGACACAATGGACGTATTCCAACTTCCAGAACCAAAATCCGAGGTCGATATCCACAAAGTCACCTCTCGATTAAACTTCTCAATTTCAAAAACTTCTAATTTTCAAACTTTTGCCATTTCAAGCCAAAATCAACCGCGGACCTCCAAATCACTATCCGGACACACTCCTAAAATCAAAATCACTCAACGGAGCTATCGGAACCATCAAAATTTCATTCCGGAGTCATTTACGCACATGTCAACATCCAGTCAACTTTTTCAACTTAAGCTTCTAACTTAGAGACTAAGTGTCTCAACTCATTGTGAAACATCCTCGGACCCAAACCAACTACTCCGGAAAGTCACTTAACAACAATTGAGCATATAATAAGTAGTAAATGGGGGAATGGGGATGCAACACTCAAAACGGCTAGCCGGGGAACTTAAAAAAAAATTCTAATATTTTTCAAAAACTGATCATATTCCATGAACAAACACTATTTTTAAATTATTTTTTGAAAAAAGTAGCCAAAATCTATGGTCAAACAGGAGCTTAAACAAGTAAAATTATGAGCTCTTAGGATGATATGACAATTTAAATATGAATTTAAGTAAATGTCCTTACCCATTATAATTTTTTTTCCAATTACTTTTCTTATATATTTTCCTATATGGCAATATAGAAGCCTATCATTGCAAACTCAAAATATGAAAGGACCTATCTGTAAACTGAAAGCAAATACTTTTTTCCTTTACAATTGGAGAACTTTATTAAAGACAAAATCCTTCCTCTTTGTTTGAAAACCCTTCTTGTCGATAGCTAAAAAAAAAAGAGAGCCGCCTTCTGAATTCTTCATTTTTCTTATGTTTTCTAATCCTTTTGTTCTGCTCTATGTTAAGATCCTCACTATTTTTTTCATTATTGCTTCTTAAAATCCCCTTTTCTTTTGTCAACCAAATCACAAGAGATGACGTTGAAAGTTATTCCTAATGATGTTGTTTCTAGGTCGGGGTCCAATAGAGATGATGTTATAACACTCCGTAAATTTAAATTAGGTGTAGATATATTATATGAGTATTAATGTGATATTTTAGATATGTAAAGTTCTATCGGGATGAGTATGGATGGAAAACGTTATCTTGGAATCAAAATAGAGAGTGAGGTCCATAAGATTCGATAGAATCGATTAAGTTTAGGTTTGTATCCCAAACTGATTTCATGAAAAATATGTTAAGAATTTGGGAAAACTCAAAATAAGAAGGTTGTATCCCTTTAAAATACCTTCCCAATGATATATTGTGGAGCCCGAACTAATCTCTGTGCAGAAAATTTTGTGCTTTTTACTGGACGATGCGCAGTCTGCGGTCTCAGGTGTGTGCCCAGCTATCCCATGTGCGGCAGCGCACTTATGGCAGTGCCCTACTCGTCCCCCACACTTCAAAACACAAAAATATCTCTACAAAGGGATGCTATCAAGAACCTAACTCCTCCAAGGTCCCTCCATCATCCAAGCTATGTTCTAATGATGATTCTATGTTAATTTCAATTCTCAAACACCTTATTAATATGGGTAAAGCTTTCAAATTATTAGATATTTGATTAGGACATATAGGTTGAGAAAAGAAACCCTAGAATTGATCAAGAGGATTGAATGTCAAGAAGGTAATATCTTCATCCTCTAATTGATTATAACATTGGATTAATGATGATAGACTCTAAGTTCATGAGATATGAGTTGATGGGTTTGATATAAAAGCATGAATGGTTATAGGTTTTGGTTGTTGATTGTTGATTATTGATTAAGGATGTTGCTTATCCTAAGGGTGATTAAGAATGATATTGATTATATCAATTTGAGATTTTAGAATTATCTAGGAGCAAGAGACTGGGTTGTTGGGTGTAAAAATACCATTAATAAGGGCTATGAAGATTTATACCTTCTAAGTATTTGATAAAACACCTAAGTGACCGAAACATAAGTATTATCGCTAATATGGAATTCCTTTGACTTGTATTACAATAGATTAAAGTTGAAAGGGTTGGCAAATATTGTAATACACTCAAGAGCAGGAAGTCAAGATATTTGAGGCTAACTTTCTATGTATGGGAATGTTAATGATTCTCCCTACACTACGTTTCTTTTAAAATGTTATTAATTGTCTCATAAATATGGTTAAGCTTAGTTCCTTGAGTAGTTGCAGAACTTCTATTCTCTAGCTTCGTAATTCGTTCATGACTTTCATTCCGAACATTGAGAGCTCAGTGCGTAATCAATATAGACTTGTGTTTGATGCACATGAGGCTCGGTCTAGATTACTCAGCATGTCATAAGCAGTTGAAGCTTCAGTTCTTATAATCAGTTCATGAATACATGTCTCAGTCTAGTTCTATGTTGTTATTTATCAGTTATTAGTTGTCTGTTGTCACTTATTCATTATCGGTTCAGTTTCAGTATTTACAGTTCTTTCTTTTAGTTGTTTTACATACGGTGCAATTCAAATGTACTAACGTCCCTTTTTGCCCAGGGTCTGCATCTCGTGATGCAGGTAAGATTTACAGGTAGACGATTTAGAGCGCTAGGATTCTTGTACCATCTATTTGGTAAACCCCACTTTTTTGGGGCATTACCATTACTTTAGAGTCTTTCAGTATTTACATATAGTCAATGTTTTCAATACTTAGAGGATTCCTAGACTAGAGTAACAGTTAGATAGAGTCTCAGGCTTTTCATGTTAAGCAATGTTGGCTACATATATGTTTCAGACTTATATTAGTATTTCCGCACTTTGGTATACATCATTGATACTTTAATACACCAGCATGTGTTAGTTTATCTTCCGTATTCAGTATGTTATAATATCACATGTTGATTCATTCAGCCAGTTGGTTCGCTCGGTCACATGTAGTTAAGCACCGAGTGCCGTGTTACACACATGCCCAGGTTCGAGGCATGACAGAGGTTGAGTCATAGTGAGTCACTTGAAGGTGACAAATTTATAAAAAATAACTCGGGACTTTCCTTCATCCCACAACCCAATATCTACCTTTTTGAGCTCAACAATGTTCCCACAACTTTGTTAGTACATGTATGTATATATAAGATCCCCATACCTAAGAATCACACTCCCCATTACCCATCTTGTACCCCAAGCTCGAAATTGAAGACTAGGGTATGGAACCTTACCTCTTGGATGAAGACCTTGTGAGTTTTCCTTGTGAATTCTCCAAGTCTTGAGCAAGGGTTGATGAACAATTAGCTTAGGAATCCCCCGCTCACTCTAGACCACTTTATCTCAAAAATATCAGATAGAACCCGCCAAAATAAACCCCAAGTTGTTTTTATAAAAATCGGATCGGGTGAAATTTTCCGAAACTTAAACTCTACGTAGTGGGGTCTACGGTCACAGACTAGACCGCAAAATAGGTATGCGGCCCGCAAAGGGGACCGCAGAAAGGGTCCCTAAAACTATGCCGCATAATAGACCGTATAATGGTCCTCAAAATTAGCTCAAGTCTTACTTCACTCTGCAGCTGATCTGCGGGCGCATAGTGGACCGCAGAAACACTATGGTCTGCAAAATGATTCCTTAAACTCCCCAACGCACTGTACAATCCTCAAACACATTAGCCTATCTAGGCACTACAGAACCCCGGGTTCTAGGTGAAATTTTTACGGGGCCTCATAGGAGGGTGACTCAGTGGCCTGCTGTTGGATCTTGTAGGGATACCTTGAAGTCTCCGGTGTATGAAATGCCTCATTGCCGATCAATCTAGTCCAAAGTACTTGGATCTGCATAAAACATATGCAGAAACATAGTATGAGTACACCACAATCGCTACCCATTAAGTATCAAGACTAACCTCGGTGGAGTTGTGACGAGGTTCAAGTCATTTTATACTCACCAGACTTATGCAATGAATATATCAAAGAAAGGTGATAAAAAAAAATATAATGAAAAACAGTAACAATAACCTCTTTTGAGCATGTGATGACAAACAAGAATAATAAGCCCATCTTTGATCTCAAAACATCAAATAGAGGCGAGGCATGTGATAATACGTCATATACGGTCATTAACTCAAATAAGGGTAAAACAGAAGCTTTCAAAACAATATGAGATAAAATTAACAACCCTGTCACAACACAATCACAACAACAATAAGGACACCCCGAAATATCACATAACATCATCAACAATGCCACCCTTATAATGCTGCATACGCACATAAAAATGATATGCCACAATATCGCAAATAATGATACCAAAGTTCTACCATGATGTAAGCTCACAACTTTCAATAACAGTGCCCATGGACATAACAATAATCTTAAAACCGGAGGGGTGTACCATAAATAAATATAGCATGACTATGGTTAAGTCAATGTAATGATCATGGTCAAATAGTCATAAAACGATCTCAACACGTTTTATATAAATTTCATTATCACATTAAGGCATATTAATAGCCTATGGTTTATTCCAGTAGTATCCGTGTACACACTCGTCACCTCATGTACATGTTACTTTCACATCATAAAGATCATCATAACAGGAATTGCACCTAAGGGGTATCCCCCCCCCTAAAGATTAGTTAAGATACTTACTCAAAGAAGCTAAATCAATCCACTAATAAGCCCTTTCCATGCAAATCCACCTCTGGACGGCTCGAATCTAGCAAAAATAACTTAATTTCATAAATAAAAGCCATAGGAAATGATTTCGAGTAATAAAGCTTCGATCATTAATTAAAATAAAAAAGCCATCACTGGACCTGCACTCCGGAACCCGACAAAACTCAGAAATTCTGAACACCCATTCCAATATGAGTCGAACCATACCAAAATCATCCAATTTCGACCTCAAATCGGCTTTCAAATAACCAATTTATGTTTCAAAAACTATTTTACTAAAATCCCCAATTCCTCCAATTCAAATCATTACTCAAATTCTAAAATCGAGGTTGGAATCATGAAATATAAATAAATCCGAGTAAAAAATACTTACCCTAATCCAAATTGTGAAAATCCCCTCCAAAATTACCCCAAACGGAGCTCTCTAACTCAAAATATGATAAAATAACCAAAACCCTTGAAATAGAGTATTAAATAAGTCTGTCGAAGTATACACATTGCGATTGCAGAAATATCCTCACGAACGTAAAGAACAAAAATGCCCAATTGTTGAACCCTTCTTCGCGAACGCGACATACCACTCGTGAACGCGATTCCCAATCTCATAGTACCTACGCAAATGCGGCCTAGCTCATACGAATGTGAAGAAAAAATGCGTGCCACCCCCAACCAGACCTTCCTTATACGCGAACGTGGCTCCCTTCTCGCAATTGTGAAGACTCAGCCTCCCCAAGTTCCACGAACGTAATCATTTCTCTGCGAATGCGAAGAAAAAATCCTCATGCCTCCCCAAAACTCTCTGTGAACATGACACCATAGTCGCGATCGCGATAAAGAAAACACTAGATATCAGAAACAACAATCCAAAACATGAAGAAATGGCCCATAACTCATCCGAAACACACAAGAGGCTCCCGAGACCCCGTCCAATCCCGCCAACCAATCCAAAAGCATAACACGTACCTTTTCGAGGCCTCAAATCATACATAGCAACATCAAAACTATGACTCGCACCTCAATTCAAGTCTAATGGACGAATGAAATTTCAATTTTTAAGACTCATGTCGAACCATGTCAAATCAACTCAAAATGACCTCAACTTTTGCATGCAAGTTCCAAATAATGCAACGGACCTATACCAACTCTCGTAACCATAATCCCAACTCGATATCTTTAAAGTCAACCCTCCGTCAAACGTATCAACATTCCAAACCTTCAATTTCTAACTTTCGCCAATTCAAGCCAAAACAACCTAGAAACCTCCAAATCTAAATTCGTACATGCGCCTAAGTCCAAAATAGCCATACAAAACTATTGGAATTATCAAAATACCATTTAAGATTCGTCTGCATAAAAGTCAAACTCCGATAAACTCATACAACTTAAGCCTCCAACCAAGGGACTAAGTGTCCCAAATTACTCAGAAACTCTCCAGAAACCAAACCGACCGACCTCGCTAGTCATGTAACTACAAATACACATATGTAAAGTATCAAATCGGGGAATCAAGGTTAAGATACTCAAAATTATCGGCCCTGTAGTTATAGGTGCAGAGGAGGTGGAAGTGACAGATGAGCAAGAATTTACTATTCAAAACACAAAGAATGAGCCAAAGTCTCATGAAGTCCATGGGTAGCAACAAACGTCTAAGGTGCCTGCTCCCTAACTGGAGCTACTAGTGAATCCTTAGTCACTGCTCTGGAAGGTGCTTAAGTTGTAGCACGTGCCTTTCTTCCGACCTGGCCTCTCGAGGCTCTAGAAGGGGGCGCGGGGTGTCTGCTCAGCTGATCCAATAATGCGTGTCCTCACCATTTGTAAAAGAATAGAAAGATAAAAACTGAAACTCTGAAATCAATGTATTTGCACGAAAAGAAATAAAAGAAGTAAAATTTCCTAATAGTTTCGTAGACTCTTGAAGATACATACAGATGTCTTCGTACAGATCCGCAAGACTGTACTAAACTTGCTCGTGACTTGTAGAACCTAAGAACCTAGAGTTTTGATACCAACTTGTCACGATCCAAAATCCTCTACAGGAGTCGTGATGGCACCTAGTGTCTAAAACTAGGTAAGCCTAACACTTAACATTTATTAAAAACTATAAATCATGATATAACAAAAACAAAATTTATAAAAGTGCGGAAATAGGAGTAATACAGGCCAAAAAAAAAAACAATACTCATCATAACTTCCCGGACCTAGGTAATACATAGTAATGAGCTTTAGCTGAATGCATGGGAATATCTCTAAATACAACACTGTCTGAAATACCTAAATAGTAGAAATAGAACAAGGAGGGTGACTCCGAGGCCTTTAGTCGGATAATGCATGGCTACCTTGAAGTCTCTGGTGTATGAAATGCCCTACTGTCGATCAGTCCGGTCCGAAGTACATGGATCTGTTCACAAAAATATGCAAAATCATAGTATAAGTACACTAATATCCGTACCCGCTAAGTATCAAGACTAACCTCGGTGGAGTAGTGACGAGGTTCAAGTCGTTTTATACTCACTAGACCTGTGCAATGAATATAACAAAGAAAACTAATAACAAAAACATATAATGGAAAACAGTAACAGCAACCCCTTTAGAGCATGCGATGACAAACCAAAATAATAAGCCCATCTTTGATCTCAAAACATCAAATAGAGGTGAGACAATTCTGAACATCCATTCCGATACGAGTTCAACCATACAAAAACCATCCAATTTCAACCTTAAATCGTCCTTTTAATCACCAATTTATGTTTTAGAAATATTTTTACTAAAATTCCTTATCCTCCAATTCAAATCATCAATGAATGACCCCGGCTCTTGCACCCCGGAACCTCACAAAACTCATCAATTCCGAACACCCATTCCGATATGAGTCCAACCATACCAAAATCATCCAATTTCGACTGCAAATCGGCCTTTTAATCACCAATTTATGTTTTAGAAAAGGTTTTACTACATTTCCTTATCCTCTAATTCAAATCATCAACCAAAGACTAAAATCGGGAAAATGAGGTAATTCTATTTGTTTTGTTCCACTCTTGCATTATTTTTTTGTAATTCTTCTTAATGAATTAGTCACTAATTAATAGCCCAAGGACTATTTATCGGATCGTGATTGCTGTTTTTCTTCACCATTTGTATTTTATGTTTGATCTGTAATGAACCGGCCGATCATTTGGTTTATTGTGTCCTTGTTCCCTATTTATCACTTCTTCTAGGTTCATTTATGGTTACATGATTTGCCGAGGTGATTGGATTGGTTTCGAGGAAGTTTTGGACTAAATTAGGACACTTAGTCCCAAGGTTAGAAGCTTAAGTTAAAAAGTTGATCGGAGTTTGACTTTCATGTAGACAACTACGAAATAGGGTTTTGATGGTTCCAATAGCTTTGTAGGATGATTTTGGATTTAGGCGTATGTATGGATATTGATTTGTAGGTCCGTAGGTTGGTTTGAGGTTTTTTGGCAAAGTTGGAAAGTTGAAGGTTTGGAAGGTTGAGGTTTGACCGAGAGTTAACTTTGTTGATACCGGTTAAAATTTTGGTTCTAGGAGTCGGAATAGGTCTGGTGTGTTATTTGGGACTAGTTTGCAAAATTTGAGGTGTAACGACCCGACCGGTCATTTGAGCTTTTTCACTTTGCTTGCCAGTTCCCGGGCATGACTTGTCCCGTGTGATGTATTATGACTTATGTAAATCGGTGGTTTTGGTTTTCAGGGTAATCAGAATGAATTTGGAAGAAGAGTTCTCAGTTTGAAGCTTGAAATTTGAAAGGTTTGACCTAGATTTGACTTGTTTGTATATGATCTCGGATCGGAATTTTTATAATTTGGTTAGCTCCGTTAGGTTATTTGGGACTTAGGAGCGTGATCGGAATGCATTTTGGAGGCCTAGAGTAGATTTAGGCTTGAATTGGCGAAATTGAAATTTTGGCATTTTCCGGTTGATAGGTGAGATTTTGATATAGTGGCCGGAAGGGAATTCCGAGAGTTGCACTAGTTCCGTTGTGTCATTTGGGATGTGTGTGCAAAATTTCAGGTCATTCGGATGTGGTTTAGTTGGGTTTTTGATCAAAAGCGTAATTTAGAAGATTTTGAAATCCTAGGCTTGAATTTGATGTGATTTTGGTGTTTTAATGTTGTTTTGAGCGTTCCGAAGGTTGGGACGAGTTTGAATAAGGTTATGGGATATGTTTGTGCTTTTGGTTAAGGTCCTGGGGGCTTCGGGGTGATTCCGGATGGTTGTCAGAGAGTTTGGGAAATTGAGAAGCTGCAGATTTTTCTGTTCTGGTATTTCCGCACCTGCGGATTGGGGACCGCAGGTGCGATGCTGCAGATGCGAGGAAATGACCGCAGAAGCGGTCAAGGAAGAGAAGTGCAGGAGCTGCAGATGCGGTTGGCTGATCGCACCTACAATGGCGCAGGTGCGGCTACGTGGTCGCAGATGCAATTTTCGGATTTTAAGTGAAAGCCGCAGAAGCGGCTAATTGACCGCAGGTGCGAAAATGCCTGGGTAAGAATGTATATATTTCACCCTTCGCGATGTTGAGAGGGTTTTCACCATATTTCATTTGGGAGAAAGCTTGGAAGAGCTAATTGAAGAGGGAATTCAAGAGGATTTTGTGGAGGTAAGATTTTTGGACCCTAAACTTGTCTCTATGATGAATTTTAACATTTTGAGCTTGAAATCTATGGAAAATCAGTAAAATTGGGGGTTTAGGGCTTGGAAATTGGAGACCTTAATCTAGGGATTTGAGGGGTCATTTGTGATCAGATTTTGGTATTCTTGATATGTATGAACTCGTGAGAGGATGAGGATTTCATTGATGTTAATTTTATCGAATTTCGAGACGTGGGCCCGGGGGGCCGAGTTTGAGCAATTTCGGGATTTGTGATGTAAATTGGATATTTTCAAGTGGGCTTTGTTCCTTGGCATATTTTAATGGTTATGTAGTGATTGTGGCTAGATGTGGAGGATCCGGAGGTCGATTCGTGAGGGCAAAGGCATCGCAGGCTAGAGTTTGAACCGGATCGAGGTGAGTAACGATTGTAAATGATGTTCTGAGGGTATGAAACCCCAGATTTTCCACATCGTTGTGCTATATTGAGGTGACGCACACGCTAGATGACGAGCGTGTGGTCGTTCACTATTGGGGATTGTGACTTAGTCTGCCCAAATAGCTACTTTTACCGCGTATTTGATTGAAAAACTATTTGCTATCATCATGTTTGGGGCTGAATGCCATATTTGGTCCTCGTGCCAACTATTTGAACCCTTCGGAGATTTTTATTGATATTTCCTCACTGTTTGACTTTAAACTTACACTCAGTCATGCTATATTCTACGGTTTTCAAAACTCAGCCATGTTTACTCTGCTTTAACACTTGAAATGATATTTTAAAGATATTTTGGGCTGAGCACCATGTTTTACTGTTGCCCGAGTGGCTTATGTGATTTTTGACTGAGTAAGACCGAGGGCCTGTGTGTGAGGATTCTTTTGGGTTGGGCTGCACGCCGCACCGGTGATACACTGACTATGATCATGAGGCCGAGGGACTGAGATATGTACGCCACGAGGTGGCTTGATTGATATGAGGCCGAGAGCCAAGTGATGATGCCACGAGATGGCTTGATATTGCGCTTGGGCCGTAAGGGGACCCTCTAGGAGTCTGTATACCTCCAGTGAGCGCGGGTACCCATTGTGATGTGAGATATAGCCCGAGGGGCTGGTAAGGTTCTGAGATATAGCCCGAGGGGCTGGTATTGATCTAAGATATTGCCCGAGGGCCGGATATGTTGACATTGTGCCTGAGGGGCGAACCTTTATGTGTTTATCTATCTTATTTATCTGTCATTTACCTGTTTAGTTGTGTAATTATGCCTGAGGGGCGGATTTTCTATGCTTATCTGTTCTAATTGCTTTGCATTCAATTGCTTAACTGTTGAAAAGCCATTTTTGAAGAAGTTTAAACTGAGCTAAGATGCTTAAGAGATTTCACAGCTTCATTGCTTTCTTACTGGTTGTGTACTGCTTCTATACAGCATGTCGATGTACTTTTCGTGATTTCCTATCACTCAGTCTTTAGTTATGATTGTTACTCACTGAGTTTGAAGTACTCACTTTACTCCCTACAGCTTGTGTGCAGATTCATGTATTTCTGTATTCGATAGCGGGTATTGGTCGCTCAGAGGCAGAGTCATCGGAGTTTAGCAAGGTAGCTGTCCGATGTTCACAGCACTGGTTTTCTCCCTCTCGATCTCATTAGACTGTATTTAGTACATTTTTGACTCTAGTTGTATTCGAACCTTAGTAGATGCTCATGACTGGTGACACCCCGATGTCGGGCTATGTTGGTTTTACTTTCGCAACTTGTACTATTATTTTGGGATTTATTCCTATTAAAGACTTGAATTTTATTATTTTAACTGCTTATAGTGAATTGGAAGTGTGTCGGCAGCCTTATCTTCACGAGAGGCGCCATCACGACCGGGTTTGGGTTTAGGGTCGTGACAAGTTGGTATCAGAGCCTAGGTTACATAGGTCTCACGAGTCATGAGAAGGTTTAGTAGAGTCTCGCGGATTGGTACGGGGACGTCTGTATTTATTCTCGAGAGGCTGCAGAACCTTTAGGAAAAAAAACTTCACATTCTTTGAATTCTTATCGTGCGTCCTTGATTCAGCTTGAAATGTAACTCTTTAGATTCCTTCCATGCGTTTGTATGCGGGCATGAGCGCTCAGTATCAGATGTGCAACGATGGCTTGTGATTCCTTGATCGAGGGGCGAGATGTGATCTCTGTGTGTTTGATGTTGGGTCAGTCTGGAGGACTTGAGGCCGGATTTCTACCTATCGCTTGAGCACCGAGTTGCTGATTATGTGAGCCGTGTTTCTTTGAACTTATATATTCGTTAGTGCCCCTATTAGTAGAAGTGATGGTTGGATAGTTGCGTGATGAGTGTGATGTGACTGGGATATGTATTCATATGATTTGGAAATAACGAGAAGGGTCTGGTGGATGATAGAAGAACTATTAGGTGCTTGATTTTCATCTTGATTTGAGGTGTAGCCCCGAATTATGGGTGCATAAAGAATCTTTTCATGTTTTCTAGTTGGGAGTGAGGTAAATTTCATGTTGCGGTATGAGTTCAAACTCAGGAAGACTAAGTGACTGCGTAATGTTTATGACGGTGGAAGGTATACAGAAATGTTAGTTGGAGGCAAAACAGGTGGGTTATCTCATGTGGAGTGTTCTGAAGTTGTGTGATCCTTATGTTGTCTGTTAGAAGATCTCATTTACAAGTGAAATATATGTGTTGAAGATTGAGTTTGGGTCGCTTAAGAGAGCAGGTTTAACTGTTGCGAGAGTGAATGCGAGATTTGTAGAAGATTTAAAGTACTAGATGGTCCGTGTTTCACGAGCTGACGAGGGATTGAGTTTAATCTCACTATGGTATTATGGCAGTAATAGAGTATATGCATTATGAGTTACTATGTGTGTTTTGGCCTATGACTTCGAGCCAAGTGGGGGAGTCTGCTATTAAGTTGTTGATTGCACGGTTATGAGCTATGTTGGTTCCAGTTTGAGGCGTACTGGTGAATCAGTTATGGCCTACGGAGATTGAGACCGAGGACGGCTTGAGTAAAATTCTTGGCAAAGGTTATAGTATGCTTCATAGGTGTGTGAGAATTCACAGAATGTCTTGAGTTGTTGTTGGTAAGGAATGCTCGATGCATAGAGTAGGAAGTTGCTTGGTTGTATTGGGATGAGGTTACATTCTGCGGTGTCGGAGTGCTAATGAGGCACGAGTTGTTCGGTTCATTTGATCAGGCTAATTGAAGCTTGAGTAGAGTGGATGACTCTAGAGAATGGTTCTAACGCGTTCAAGATTCCATATGTAATAATTGGAGATTTTCAAGTTGTATAATTGGCTAGAAACTGAGGTTTGCATTAGAGTGTGTCGAGACTTGAGTCATTTCTATATTAATTATGGGGTTCTATATATCAGTATTAGGAAGGTAATGGCTTCAGATTCACAGGAAGTCTCTTCAGGGTAGGCATTTTGAATGTGGTGCTTTTGGGAATATTAAGAGAGTATTCAGCGGGTTATGAGCCTGAGACGGTGTGGTTTTATGCTTGGGTCTCATGTGGTGAGTCTGGTTTGAGTTATTATGGTGTTATAGCAAGAAGGAGTATCAAGTTGAAAGTAAATCAGAAGGAAACTTGGATAGATGGGATAGCTTGGTAGTAGGCCGAATCAGTATGGTAAGGATATGATTAGCTCTTTGGATGCCTATGAGGTAATGGGTTTCTACAAGTGTTTACGGCAATGCTCTTGGGTGATAGTGGCCCGCGTAGTTTGGTTGAGTTAGAAGGATTCAGACCCGACGGTTTAGTTTTGTGCAAAAGGAATCACGAGAGTTCTTGACGGTTTCTACCACGATTAGAGAGGTATATTTTCTGCTGGCGTGAGGAGCATCGGATGTGTAATGATTTTATTCTAGGCGGGATCAAAGAGAAGTTCTTGACTAGTTGAGTACGTAGATGTTTGTAGCTCGAAAGGGGTATGAAGTTCTCATGTTCACCATAGGATGGTATGGTATATGCGGTATGTTGTGCATGATTGAGATTTGCATGTGTAAGGTCACCATTCAGTTTTGAAAGGAAGGTCACAAATTCTTAGGTGGCATGGACAGTTCAGAGGATTAGGGAAATGACATTACTAATTGATGTGGCTTGATGAGGGTATACGTTTCAAAAAGGGCAATGCGATTGAGTTAATGATACTTCATTAGTATTGCGGCACTCTCTTGTTGGATCGACGTTAGATTTTCGAGTTTGCTTGATGGCACAGAAGAATTATAGGAGTACCTCTCGTGGGATGATTGTGTATTAGAGGTATGTTATATATTCGGACGGTGGAGTCGGGATCGTACATGGTGATTCCCGTGCTGTGTGGAATTGGAGACTGGGAGTTCTCATAAACAGGTTAGGTCGTGGTTGTGGACCGCGTATGTCGGTCTTGTGTGGTAACTACTGGCGGTTTAGAGACTCGAGTGGATCTTTGTTGCTTGGTATGTTAGATTTTGGGTGTGATATTGGGTATAGACTGGTTGTCTCAGTGTTGTGTCATTCTGAGCTATTGCGCTAAAGCGGCGATGTTGGCTATGCCGGGAATGTGATGGGTTGAGTGGCGAGGTTCGATGGATTTTATGTTTGTAGTAGGGTGGTTTTATATTTCGAAGACCTAGCGGATGGCTGGGACGGATTGTCTTTCTTATTTGGGCTTTCGTGATGGATGTCAGTGTAGAGACTCCTACCATTGATTCAGTTCCTGTGGTGAGGGACTTTTCGGATGTGTTCTTAGGGCCGGGCATGTCGCCGGGCAAGGTTGTTGATGCCGGGCACCGTATCGTTTGGCACCGGCAGAGTTAAAGAAGTTGAGGGAGCAGCTTCAGGGTTTCCTTGATAAGGGGTCTGTTGGCAGGCCAATGTGGATGTGTGTTCTAACTTGAGTCGACTTGGTTGGCTCCGAGTTGTACTGTTGAGGGATGTGTGATTCGATTGTTATTGAGCCTATTAGTGTTCTGAGGAGATATATGAGTTACCTTTCCGTGTGGCGAGGCATTTGGATTTGTTGGTTATAAGAACATGTAGTGCGATGTTATTGGGGTCTCTCAGTGGAGCTCGAGCGGGAGGAGTATTGGATATTTCTCGGCGGATGGCGTATCGATTATGTCCTTTTGAGATGTGTGCTGTTATGATTTGCTTTGGTTCTAGACATCAATTGCGCGCGGTTGTCGATTTTGAGCGTAATGACTTGAGATATTTCATGTGGACCGGTGTTTGTATAGGGTCGCGCTTTGCAGCGAAGTTATGTGGAGGTATAACCCTTCGAGCTAGATTCATGTGTTCTGTTCCTACAATGTGTGACGGGTTCTCAGCATTTGGTGGGGTGGTACTGGTGAGCTTGCGGTACAGCTCTCTCATTTGAGTCATTTTCATGATTTGAGTGCGTTCAGATTGTTGCTTATTGGTGCGCGGATTGCACGAGTTGTGGCTTTAGATTGTATTGACGTGTCATGTCACCAGAGTAGTTGTATTGGAATTAGGTGAGATTGTTGGGATCTAGAATGAATACAAATGGATTCAATTTCAGCGTGTTGGAGGGATAATATCGATGTTCGGCTCATAAATTTGCTATGGTCCTTGCTAAAGGAGAAGTGGCTTCATGAATGGTTGATCTGAGGAGTGGTTATGACTTCCTATGTAAGTGTTGGAATGAGGCTTTATTTGATAAAAGGCTTATTATCGAAATTCGGATGTTTTGAGCAACTGCTGTGATTAGAAGTTATCGATACAAGTGTTTGAGTTATGTAGTATGTCATGTAATTTCACCTGAGGTTGCAGGTATGGGTTATTATAGCTTGTTCGGGCTTATTCAGAGTATAAATGTGAGGTTCTGATCTTGTGGATGATTTCAAAAGTGGAAATGTGGTTCTAAGGTCATGGGCTAGGTTGGATAGCGAAATTTCAGTTACATTGTGTTGACCTATATGAGATAGGGTGACGCGGGTTCACCCCCGGGTATGTGCATGGTAAGGTTATTCAGCGATTGATTGGCTTTTGGAACAACTCTGGGCACGTTCGAGGACGAACGTATGTTTAAGTGAGGGAGGATGTAACGACCCGACTGATCGTTTTGAGCTTTTGCACTTTTCTTGCCAATTGCCGGGCATGAATAACCCCGTGTGATGTATTATGACTTATGTAAATCGCTGGTTTTGGTTTTCAGGGTAATCGAAATGAATTTGAAAGAACAGTTCTCAGTTTGAAGCTTGAAATTTGAAAGTTTTGACCTAGATTTGACTTGTTTATATATGATCTCGGATCGGAATTTTTATAATTTGATTAGCTCCGTTAGGAGATTTGGGGCTTAGGAGCGTGATCGGAATGCGTTTTGGAGGCACGGAGTAGATTTAGGCTTGAATTGGCGAAATTGATTTTTTGGCGTTTTCCAGTTGATAGGTGAGATTTTGATATAGGGGTCGGAATGAAATTCTGAGAATTGCAGTAGTTCCGTTGTGTCATTTGGGATGTGTGTGAAAAATTTCATGTTATTCGGATGTGGTTTGGTTGGGTTTTTGATCAAAAGCGTAATTTAGAAGATTTTGAAATCCTAGGCTTGAATTTGATGTGATTTTGGTGTTTTAATGTTATTTTGAGCGTTCCGAAGGTTGGGACGAAATTGAATAAGGTAATAGGATATGTTTGTGCTTTTGGTTGAGGTCCTGAGGGCCTCGGGGTGATTTCAGATGGTTGTCGGAGAGTTCGGGAAATTGAGAAGCTGCAAATTTTTTTGTTCTGGTATTTCCGCACCTGCGGATTGGGGACCGCAGGTGCGATGCCGCAGATGCAAGGAAATGACCGCAGAAGCGGTCAAGGAAGAGAAGTGCAGGAGCCGCAGATGCGGTTGGCTGACCGCACCTGCGATGACGCAGGTGCGGCTACGTGGTCGCAGATGCGATTTTTGGATTTTATGTGAAAGCCGCAGAAGCGACTAATTGACCGCAAATGCTGTACCGCAGATGCGGTGGATTGACCACATGTGCGAAATTGCTTGGGTAAGAATGTATATTTCACCCTTCGCAATGTTGAGAGGGTTTTCACCATATTTCATTCGGGAGAAAGCTTAGAAGAGCTAATTGAAGAGGGAATTCAAGAGGATTTTGTGGAGGTAAGATTTTTCGTCACGCCCCAACCTCGGGAGGCGCGACCAGCGCTCGATCGAGTGAGCCCAACCGAGCAAGCCTTATCACACACTTCCTACCCCACTCTTCATGAACAAGATAGACATGCTTCCTTTTTATTTAAGCAGGAAAAAGGTGATACATTCAATCATGTTAATTCATTTTATATTACAGGCTTAAACCGTAGTTAAAGATAGTTTCCGAAATTCCCATAAATTACAGTTTATAGATAGCATGAGTTTATAATTACAATACAGTTCATGAACCTCTCAATTCCCGAACATAACCCACACATGTGTCTATGGAGCCTCTAAGGATACAAAAGATAAGTATGTCATTGCCGGCAACAAGGCCCCGGCTATACCTAAAAATGGATGTCCACAACAACAAAAGATATACAATACAACCCCTTGAAGGAGGAAGGGGCTCACCAAGACTTTGAGAAGAAGGTGACCCGCTACGCGCGATCGGCACTATCCGCAATGGAGCCACCTACATTCATTTAAAAATGTAGCGTCCCCGGCAAAAGGGACGTTAGTACCCTGGAATAGTACTAGTATGTATAACTAAACATCATTTTACTAGAAAGAACTATCAAGCCAGAACAAATAAATCACAAGAATAAATCAAAGGTTTTAACCGGATACCACATCATCATATAAATGAACCATATAATCTTCCACATAATTTCCATAACTTAGTTTGGGGCATTTCTTTCATATACTCATCACTGTTCTCAACACCACCTCTATCTTGAGCGGAGTTCGATCACGACCCGATCGGCTAGTTCGCCTCATTTGAGACATGTACCTCAATCACCATTTCATTTCCCTTTTCCGGAATTCAATATTTGCATCACCACCATGTGTGCGGCATGGTGTCCGATCACGGTCCTATCGGCTAGGCCGCCTTACCTAGGCGTTGTTCCTTTCTCATTAATCATCTCATTTGAATCTTTATTTCACATAGATCACATCAATTCATTAGCACTTAGGGCCACAACTATTACATCATTCCACTTTCAATATCCATTTTTACAATTTTATGGCCATAGGCACACCCAAGCAATTCAAGTTACAAGCATAGGTAAGTTTTCACATAATTAACATGATAATTCCGGTTTTAATCTCGTCTTATAGCCTAGGCATTTCAACACATGATTCGTATTCTTCACATTTCTCTAAATATCAAGAATAGAATATTATTCACATTGAGGCACATCCTTCATATATATATATATATGCGAATCAATTAATGTGAAATAACAATCAATACATCAACCAATTCTAGTCTTACCACACTTGCGTAGACGCCAACAGAGCTCAATTTCCAATAAAAGGGGTTTTAGCCATATATACCTCAACCGAGCTTTCCTTAATCCTACAATGTTCCAGAGTGTTCGCACTTCAATCTATTTAACAATGTAGCACGATTTAACTCATGATCAAGAAAAGATCATAATCTATGCTCTCTTAAGCATTTTATCGAACGTCTAGTGTTCATTAAGGCTTTATGGTTCTTTTATGCAAGATTACTCTAGCCCACCCTTCATGCCTCTTCATTTATAATTACCCAAATTCTTCAAGAACACATGCATGCGATGTAATCCCCATTACCCCCACTGAATTATCTCGCTAATGATCTCTTATAGCTATGTGTAAAAACTAAAGAGCTAGGATGATGAAGTCTTACCTCTTGGAGTGGATTTAGGTCCGTCCACTTGATTATCTTCTAACTGATTTTAACAACGGTTTTACTATGGAGAATTTTAAATTGNACCTAACTGCAAACTACCCCCTACCCCCCACCCCCCCCCCCATAATCCCTACCAAAAAGTCGAACATTTTCCATCTGTTGAACCAAAACATTTTAGACGATAATCTATCTAATAATGTCAGTAATGACCTTAACACAAACACAACCAATGTTAATTACAATACTTTTCCCATAAATAACAGTATTAAAACCGATAATAATAGCCTTAATTCTGTAATCCCTAATAAAGATTGTATTAATGAATCTTTACATAATACAATGGGCCCACGTTACACTCATACGCAATTTCCCACCCTACTAGCTATTCCCACCACCCCTCTCACCCAATCATGCCCTAATACCACCCATAATACTACCCTACCCAACAACACGCCCCCCACTAATGAAGACCCTACTAATCCTCCCTCTAATGCCCCTCTAACGTGTAATACTACCCTAACCAAATCAACCCCCTTGCATGCAGCATCTGACAGAACACACATGTCATGCAAGAACCAAGCCAATGAACAAATGGCTATCGACATTCCCCACAAAAAGACACCCCATCCCAATCCAATCCCGAACCAAAAAATCTCCATTAAATACACGCCAAACCAGTCATTTTGCATGCAAGGAAACAATCCAATCATTGATATCCTAGGAAATATTAACTCTACTGATTCTCCTACTCCTTCTCCCCCATTAAATTGTTCAAGTCCTAGTGATAATGCCCAGAATCCCAATCTCAGCAAGGTGACGCCACCGTCTCATCCAACTCCAAAGAATCACTCTCAATCCAAACATGGACCACAATCCTCCTCAAAACATCCAGAATTAGAACCAAAACAACCAACCAAGAAGGATTTTGATCCAACCACCTCTTCCTCAGAACCACTAACCACTATCTTGGGTGGAGATGGGGCTTCTAGATCATGCACTCTCGTTCAACATCACTTTGGAAGGGAGGGAAACAGTGATAGTGATCCAGAATTCTCACTACATTGCTCAACTAATCTCCGAAGGAGTTCGCATGGCGATGAACAACTACATCAGCCAAATATGGTTGAACAACATCATAAACCCCATAGCCTGTCACGCCCCAACCTCGGGAGGCGCGACCGGCGCTCGATCGAGTGAACCCAACCGAGCAAGCCTTATCACACACTTCCTACCCCACTCTCCATGAATAAGATAGCCATGCTTCCTTTTTATTTAAGCATGGAAAAGGTGATACATTCAACCATGCTAATTCATTTTATATATTACAGGCTTAAACCGTAGTTAAAGTTAATCCGGAATTCTCATAAAGTCGCAATTTATAGAAAGCAGGAGTTTATAATTACAACATAGTTCATGAGCCCCCACAACACCCATACATGACCCACACATATGTCTACGGAGCCTCTAAGGATACAAAAGATAAGTATGACAATGCCGGCAACAAGGCCCTGGCTATACCTCAAAATGGAAGTCCATAACAACAAAAGATGTACGATACCACCCCTTGAAGGAGGAAGGGGCTCACCAAGACTTGGAGAAGAAGGTAACCTGTTACGCGCGATCGGCACTATCCGCAATGGATCCACCTACATTCATTTAAAAATGTAGCGCCCCCGACAAAAGGGACGTTAGTACCATGGAATAGTACTAGTATGTATAACTAAACACCATTTTACTAGAAAGAACTATCAAGCAAGAACAAAGAAATCACAAGAGTAAATCAAAGGTTTTAACCGAAAACCACATCATCACATAAATGAACCATATAATCTTCCACACAATTTCCATAACTTAGTTTGGGGTATTTCTTTCATATGCTCATCACTGTTCTTAACACCATCGCTATCTTGAGCGGAGTCCGATCACGACCCGATCGGCTAGGTCGCCTCATTTGAGACATATACCTCAATCACCATTTCATTTCCCTTTTCCGAAATTCAATATTTGCACATCACCACCATGTGTGCGGCATGGTGTCCGATCACGGCCCGATCGGCTAGGCCGCCTTACCTAGGCGTTGTTCCTTTATCATTAATCAACTCATTTGAATCTTTATTTCACATAGATCACATCAATTTATTGGCACTTAGGTCCACAACTATCACATCATTCCACTTTCAATGTCCATCTTGCAACTTTTATGGCCAAAGGCACACACACAACCAATTTAAGTCACAAGCATAGGTAAGTCTTGACATAATTAACATGATAATTCCAGTTTTAACCTCGGCTTATAGCCTAGGCATTTCAACACATGATTCGTATTCTTCACACTTCTCTAAATATCAAGAATAGAATATTATTCACATTGAGGCACATCCTTCATGTACATATATATATATATATATATATATATATATGCGAATCAATTAATGTGAAATAACACTCAATACATCAACCAATTCTAGTCTTACCACACTTGCGTAGACGCCCACGGAGCTCAATTTCTAATAAAAGGGGTTTTAGCCATACATACCTCAACCGAGCTTTCCTTAATCCTACAATGTTCCGGAGTGTTCGCACTTCAATCTATTTAACAATGTAGCACGATTTAACTCATGATCAAGAAAAGATCATAATCTAAGCTCTCTTAAGCATATTATCGAACGTCTAGTGTTAATTAAGGCTTTATGGTTCTTTTATGCAAGATTACTCTAGCCCACCTTTCATGCCTCTTCATTTATAATTACCCAAAATTTTCAAGATCACATGCATGCGATGTAATCCCCATTACCCCCATGAATTATCTCGCTAATGATCTCTTATAGCTATGTGTAAAAATAAGAGCTAGGATGATGAAGTCTTACCTCTTGGGATGAAATTTTAGGTCCTCCACTTGATTATCTTCAATGATTTAACAAGGTTTCATGGAGAAATTTTGATGGGAAGTGCTTTCCCTCTCTTAGACCCCTCTCTCTCACTCTAGAAATGTTGAGAAATATGCTCAAAAGGAGCTATTACACCGGATATAACGATAGGGGGTTGAGTTTAAAACTTAGGAAATTGGAGCCCCGAGTCAGATCTGCGATCGCATTTGCGATCGCAAAATCGACATGCGGTCCGCAAAATGGACCGCAAAATTCTTCCCAAAAATTGGACATATTGACTGAGTTTGCGGCAGAAATGCGGTCGGCATTCACGTTATGCGTTCGTAAAGTGCACCGCAGAACTGACCTTCACAAAATCCCAAGGAAATTATGCGACGACTATGCAGTCCGCATTTTGATTATGCGATCACATAATTGACCGCATAGTTGCTTCAATTTTGGCTAACACACTGACTCACTCTGCGGCAGAAATGCGGTCCGCATACCTGATTTGCGACCGCATTCTCGACCGCATAATTGCACTTTTCTGGAAAACTTTTATTCTTGATTTTTTTTAATTGCATAGATCAGTACAAAAGAGTCCGTACCGCGGCGAGCTTGCTCGGCTCGAAGAATTTTACACATTCCTAACACATATTCATAATTTGGCACTACGAGCTTTTAGGTTTTGAGTACAAGTTTTTCACGGGGCCTTACATCCTCCCCCACTTAAAATTATTCGTCCCTGAATGAGGATCAAGGGTCACTTATTAGAAATTCTTCGTACAGTCTTCTGCCTTTTACAACATAAAACCTGTTAATAGCCTCTAAATTTGGCTAACTCCCTAAATTTCCAAAAATTTTGCCAGAGTTTCCTTTGTATCTAGGCCTATCCACCTGTCAGAGAGCCCCAGAATCACATCCTAACAGCATATACATGTTCCGTAACATAACATGACTTGTACAATAGCAACCATGGCCATATAGGCAACATATATAACCCAAAATGGAACAGTTTTTCATTGATTAAATCACAAGATAAGAGTTCGGAAGAATCAAATGCATAAAAGCTATTACATGACTATTCAAACAAATGCGGGTACTTCTTTTTCATTTCATCTTCGGCTTCCCACGTGGCTTCCTCAACTTTCTGGTTCCGCTATAATACTTTCACGGATGCAATTTCCTTATTTCTCAATTTCCGAACTTGCCTATCTAGAATGGCAACTGGAATTTCTTCATAGGATAGTTCTTCATTAACTTCAATAGTCTCAACTGACTACCTTCCTCAACATAGACACATGAAAGACCGGGTGTATCAATGACATTTCGGGTGGCAACTCGAGCTTGTATGCCACCTGACCAATCCTCTGAATAGTTCTGTATGGTCCGACGTACCTCGGACTCAACTTTTCCTTTTTCCCAAACCGCATGATAGGGGAAACCTTAAAAAATACCCAATCATCTTCCTTGAACTCCAAATCTCTGCGACGAACATCCGAGTAATACTTTTGGCTACTTTGAGCAGTTTTCAACCTCTCCTTAATAATCATGACATTTTCCGTGGCCTGATGCACGAGGTCCGGCCCTATCTATTCCGCTTCTCCAACCTCGAACCACCCAATGGGAGACCTGCATCTCCTACCATACAATGCCTCAAATGGTGCCATCTGGATGCTAGCATGGAAGCTATTATTGTAGGCAAATTCTATGAGCGGCAAATGGTCATCCCAGCTACCTTTGAAATCAAGAGTACAAGCACGCAACATATCCTCAAGCGTCTGAATAGTCCGCTCTGCTTGCCCATCAGTTTGAGGGTGAAAAGCTGTGCTAAGATTTACCTACATACCCAAACCTTGCTGAAACTTCTTCCAAAAGTTGGCTGTGAACTGAGCCCCTCGATCTGAGATGATTGATACTGGTGTGCCATGTAACCTGACTATTTCCTTGATATACAACTGAGCATACTGTTCCGGTGTGTCGGTATCTTTAACTGGCAAGAAGTGCGCTGATTTCGTGAGTCGATCCATGATTACCCAAATTGACTCGAACTTGCGCGGGGTGCGCGGCAACCCTACCACAAAATCCATGTTAATCATTTCCCATTTCCATATCGGAATTTCTATGCTTTGAGCCAATCTACCGGGCCCTTGATGTTCGGCCTTCACTTGCTGATAATTCGGACATTTTGCCACAAAGTCCGCCACATCCCTCTTTATGTTGTTCCACCAATAAATTTCCTTGAGATCATGATACATTTTCGTAGAACCTGGGTGTACGGAATACCTGGAAGTGTGAGCCTCTGCCATGATCCTTTCCCGAAGACCGTCAATATCAGGAACACATAGGCGGTCTTGGTACCGTAGGGTACCATCATTCATGCCTAAGGAAAAAGCTGTGGTCTTGTGTCCATGAATCCCTTCTTTCAGTTGTGCTAACAATGGATCACTGAATTGCTTTTCTTTCACCTCCGCCACGAGTGGCGATTCGGCTCTATTTTGCACAATTACCCCTCCTTCACTAGAACCCGCCAAGCGAACTCCCAAATTAGCCAGCTGATGAACCTCCCTCGCCAACGGCCTCTGGTTTGCCTCCATATGAGCTAACCTCCCCATAGATTTCCGACTATGAGCATCCGCTACAACATTAGCCTTTCCCGGGTGATAGAGAATGTCGATGTCGTAGTCCTTGAGTAACTCTAACCATCTCCTCTATCTCAGATTCAACTCCTTCTGCTTGAAAATATATTGAAGGATCTTATGGTCCGTGAATACATCCATATGGACCCCGTATAGATAATGTCGCCAAATTTTTAGCGCAAACACCACTGCCGCCAATTCTAAGTCATGAGTTGGGTAATTATTTTCATGATTCTTGAGCTGCCGGGAAGTGTAAGCTATAACCTTGCCATGTTGCATTAACACACACCCAAGCCCGACCCTTGAAGCATTGCAATACACCACAAACTCTTCTGTACCCTCTAGCAGGTTTAATACCGGTGCTGTTGTCAACCTTGATTTCAATTCTTGGAAACTCTTTTCGCAAGCATCGGACTATTGGAATTTAACTGCTTTCTGCGTCAATTTAGTCAATGGAGAGGCAAGAGTAGAAAATCCTTCCACAAATCTTCTGTAATACCCAGCCAAACCTAAGAAACTGCAAATCTCCGTTGGTGTGGTAGGTCTAGGCCAATTCTTCACCGCTGCAATCTTTTGAGGATCAACCATAATTCCTTCCTTGGAAACGACATGACCCAAGAACGTGAAAGATTCTAGCCAAAACTCACATTTTTAAAATTTTGCATACAATTGATGTTGCTGAAGAGTCTGTAAGACTGCCCTGAGATGGTCAGCATGGTCCTCCCGACTTCGGGAATAGACAAGAATGTCATCAATAAACACTATTACAAAGGAGTCTAGAAAAGGTTTGAAGACTTGATTCATAAGATCCATGAAGGCTGCCGGGGCATTTGTTAGCCCAAAATTCATCACCATAAATTCAAAGTGCCCATACCGAGTCCTGAAGGCTGTTTTTGGAATATCCTGCTCCCTTATCTTCCATTGATGATACCCGGACCGCAAGTCAATGTTTGAGAAACACGTAGCACCTCGCAATTGGTCAAACAAGTCATCTATTCTTGGCAGAGGGTATTTGTTTTTGATTGTGACCCTACTGAGTTACCGGTAGTCAATACACATCCGCAAAGACCCATCTTTCTTCCTTACAAACAAGACCGGTGCGCCCCACAGTGACACACTCGACCGGATGAACCCCTTTTCTAGCAAATCCTTCAATTTCTCCTTTAGCTCTTTCAATTCTGCCGGTGCCATTCTGTAAGGTGGAATTGATATAGGCTGCGTGCCTGGCATCACATCGATCCCAAAATCAATCTCCCTGTCTGGAGGAATCCCAGGGAGCTCATCTAGAAAGACATCTGGAAATTTATTCACCACGGGCACAGACTCAAGGCTGGGTGCCTCGGCATTGGTGTCCGTAACCCGAACTAATTGGTAGATACACCCCTTCTTGATCATCTTCGCGGCCTTAAGGTAGGAAATAAACCGACCTCTATGCACTACATTATCTCCTTCCCATTCTATGACGGGCTCATTAGGAAATTCAAGCCTCATAGTTCTAGTCCGAAATAAAGCTTGGCAAAGCATGAATAAAGCCAATCCATTCCTGTTATTACATCAAAGTCGACCATTCCTAACTCGATAAGATCGGCCGTGGTATCCCTGCCCCGAACCGTAACAACACAACCCCTATAGACTCGGGCAGCCGTGATAGGCTTACCAACCGGAGTAGACACCAAAAATGGCTCATGAAGCTGATCTGCTTCTATCCCAAATTCCATGGGATTGAACAGTCAGAATACCTGTTCAGCAGCAGTCAGAATCCCAAAAATGGCTCAATAAGTGCATACACATCATGAGATTGAACAGTCAGAATACCTGTAACAACATCTAGAAAAGCCTCTGCATTCTGGCGACCACTCATAGCATAGAATCGGTTGGGTCCTCCTGAGCTTTGTGCACCACCCCTAGCTGCACCACGCCCTGTAGGTGCTGGGGAACCTCGAGCTGGAGAAGGGGCTGAAGATGTAGAAGCTGCTGGACTGGATGGCTGAGCTGTACCCCTGCCCGCTCCCTGGAGGGATACACGACAATGTCTCTGGATTTGACCCCTCATCCCACATCCATAGTATATAGGTAACTCCATATAGAAAATCCCCCAGTGTATCTTCCCGCACCTGGGGCACAGGGACCTCTACTGCTGCCGGGACCTCTCTCCTGATCGACCCCGCTGATGGGATCCCCTGTTGCCCTGACCGGGCCTGAAACGACTCCACTGATGCTGGCTGGGCCCTGGTGGCGGTGCACTGGCTGATGACTGGGAAGGCCCTGATGATCCTCCCCTGAAAGTTGATCTTCCCCCGCCTGGTGACTCTCCCACGTTGCCCGTAGACCGGGCCTTGCTGTTACTCTCTCTCTCCATTCTGTTCTTCAATTTACCGCTCTCTGTGGCCTGAGCAAATGCGACCATCTTCCCATAATTCATATCAGAATTCAATGCAGCTGTAGAAGCCTCATTAATGGTTAAAGAATTAAGGCCCTGAACAAACCGGCGCACTCTGGCCTCCATGGTGGGAAACATATGAATGGTATATTTGGACAAGCGAGCAAACTCCATGTGGTACTCTCACACACTCTTGTTACCTTGCTTCAAATTTTCAAACTCTGCTGCACGGGCTGCCCTTGTCTCAGCAGGTAGAAAGTGATCTATGAAGGCATCAGCGAACTCACTCCACCTCGGCGGAGGGCTCCCCTCCACGCGGGTATCCTCCCATAACTCAAACCACGCATAGGCCACCCCTTTCAGGCGGTAGGCAGCCAACTCTACACCCTCTGTCTCAGTCGCACGCATGACCCTGAGAGTCTTGTACATCTCATCAAGAAAATCCTGAGGGTCCTCTTCCGGGTTGGCACCCGAAAACACCGGAGGGTCTAACTGAAGAAATCTGTTCACCCTGGAACTGGTGGAATCCTCTTTCTGGCTAGATAAACTGGGTGCAATACCTGACCTCTGGGCCTGAGAGGCCACTAGCTGGGTCAACATCTGAATAGCTCCCCTAAGATCCCCATTAGAAATACCAGAACCGGAAGCTGGGGCTGGAGGCGGGACGGGAGCATCAACGGGAGGGACAGTGGTACCCTCCACAGGTGTAGGAGCTGGGGTAGTCTGCTCTGGAATAGAAGAATCAGGCAGAGTAATAGTAGGGCGACAACCCTCACCCGCAGCATCAACAGTGAATCATCTGCCACTCCTGAGGTGGCATTGGCTGCTTGGCCAATTCTCGCTTTCTTCTTAGGTGCCATTTACTGAAAGATAGAACAACGCACTGATTAGGGAGGGAACAGTTTCACCGCACGATCCAGATTATCAAGGAAAGGTGTTATTCCTAAATGCCCAAGTAGCCTCCAACTTATCGATGTGGTCGATTACACACCGATAAGAAGGACTCTACTAGACACGGCTCCGAGACATTCTAGGACACTTTAAAACCTGAGGCTCTGATACCAAGTTTGTCACGTCCCAACCTCGGGAGGCGCGACCGGCGCTCGATCGAGTGAACCCAACCGAGAAAGCCTTATCGCACACTTCCTACCCCACTCTTCATGAACAAGATATACATGCTTCCTTTTTATTTAAGCAGGGAAAAGGTGATACATTCAATCATGTTAATTCATTTTATATTACAGGCTTAAACCGTAGTTAAAGATAGTTTCCGAAATTCCCATAAATTACAGTTTATAGATAGCATGAGTTTATAATTACAATACAGTTCATGAACCCCTCAACACCCGAACATAACCCACACATGTGTCTACGGAGCCTCTAAGGATACAAAAGATAAGTATATCATTGCCGGCAACAAGGCCCCGGCTATACCTCAAAATGGAAGTCCACAACAACAAAAGATATACAATACAACCCCTTGAAGGAGGAAGGGGCTCACCAAGACTTTGAGAAGAAGGTAATCCGCTACGCGCGATTGGCACTATCCGCAATGGAGCCACCTACATTCATTTAAAAATGTAGCGCCCCCGGTAAAAGGGATGTTATTACCATGGAATAGTACTAGTATGTATAACTAAACACCATTTTACTAGAAAGAACTATCAAGCCAGAACAAAGAAATCACAAGAGTAAATCAAAGGTTTTAACCGGACACCACATCATCACATAAATGAACCATATAATCTTCCACATAATTTCCATAACTTAGTTTGGGGTATTTCTTTCATATACTCATCACTGTTCTCAACACCACCGCTATCTTGAGCGGAGTCCAATCACGACCCGATCGGCTAGGTCGCCTCATTTGAGACATGTACCTCAACCACCATTTTATTTCCCTTTTCCGGAATTCAATACTTGCACATCACCACCATGTGTGCGGCATGGTGTCCGATCACGGCCCGATCGGCTAGGCCGCCTTACCTAGGCATTGTTCCTTTCTCATTAATCATCTCATTTGAATCTTTATTTCACATAGATCACATCAATTCATTGGCACTTAGGGCCACAGCTATCTCATCATTCCACTTTCAATGTCCATTTTTACAATTTTATGGCCATAGGCACACCCAAGCAATTCAAGTTACAACCATAGGTAAGTTTTCACATAATTAACATGATAATTCCGGTTTTAATCTCGGCTTATAGCCTAGGCATTTCAACACATGATTCGTATTCTTCACATTTCTCTAAATATCAAGAATAGAATATTATTCACATTGAGGCACATCCTTCATATATATATATATATGCGAATCAATTAATGTGAAATAACAATCAATACATCAACCAATTCTAGTCTTACCACACTTGCGTAGACGCCAACAGAGCTCAATTTCCAATAAAAGGGGTTTTAGCCATATATACCTCAACCGAGCTTTCCTTAATCCTACAATGTTCCAGAGTGTTCGCACTTCAATCTATTTAACAATGTAGCACGATTTAACTCATGATCAAGAAAAGATCATAATCTATGCTCTCTTAAGCATTTTATCGAACGTCTAGTGTTCATTAAGGCTTTATGGTTCTTTTATGCAAGATTACTCTAGCCCACCCTTCATGCCTCTTCATTTATAATTACCCAAATTCTTCAAGAACACATGCATGCGATGTAATCCCCATTACCCCCATGAATTATCTCGCTAATGATCTCTTATAGCTATGTGTAAAAATAAGAGCTAGGATGATGAAGTCTTACCTCTTGGGATGGAATTTTAGGTCCTCCACTTGATTATCTTCAATGATTTAACAAGGTTTCATGGAGAAATTTTAATGGCATGTGCTTTCCCTCTCTTAGACCCCTCTCTCTCACTCTACAAATGTTGAGAAATATGCTCAAAAGGAGCTATTACACCGGATATAACAATAGGGGTCAGGTTTAAAACTTAGGAAATTGGAGCCCCGAGTCAGATCTGCGATCGCAAAGTCGACATGCGGTCCGCAAAATGGACAGCAAAATGCTTCCCAAAAATTGGACATACTGACTGAGTTTGCGGCGGAAATGCGGTTCACATTCACGTTCTGCGGTCGCAAAGTGCACCGCAGAACTGACCTTCACAAAATCCCAAGGAAATTATGCGACGACTTTGTGGTCCGCATTTTGATTATGCGATCGCATAATTGACCGCATAGTTGACTTCAATTTTGGCTAACACACTGACTCACTCTGCGGCAGAAATGCGGTCCGCATACCTGATTTGCAACCGCATTCTCGACCGCATAATTGCACTTTTATGGTAAACTTTGATTGCTGATTTTTTTAAATGCATAGATCAGTACAAAAGAGTCCAAACCGCGGCGAGCAAGCTCGCCGCGGAGAATTTTACACATTCCTAACACATATTCATAATTTGGCACTACGACCTTTTAGGTTTTGGGTACAAGTTTTTCACGGGGCCTTACATTTTTGGACCCTAAACTTGTTTCTAAGATGAATTTTAACATTTTGAGCTTGAAATCTATGGAAAATCAGTACCAAAATTGGGGGCTTAGGGCTTGGAAATTGGAGACCTTATTCTAGGGATTTGAGGGGTCATTTGTGATCGGATTTTGGTATTCTTGATATGTATGAACTCGTGAGAGAATGAGAATTTCATTGATGTTAATTTTATCGGATTCCGAGACGTGAGCCCGGGGGGCCGGGTTTGAGCAATTTCGGGATTTGTGATGTAAATTGGATATTTTCGAGTGGGCTTTGTTCCCTTAGAATATTTTAATGGTTATGTACTAATATGGCTAGATGTGGAGCATCCGGAGGTCGATTCGTGAGGGCAAAGGCATCCCAGGCTAGAGTTTGGACTGGATCGAGGTGAGTAATGATTGTAAATGATGTTCTGAGGGTATGAAACCCCAGATTTGCACATCGTTGTGCTATATTGAGGTGACGCACATGCTAGATGATAAGCGTGTGGTCGTGCACTGTTAGGGATTGTGACTTAGTCCGTCCCAAATGACCGTTTTACTGCGTATTTGATTGAAAAACTATTTGCTACAACATGTTTGGGGCTGAATGCCATATTTGGGCCTCGTGCCAACTATTTGAAACTTTCGAGGATTTTTATTGATATTTTCTCACTGTTTGACTTTAAACTTACACTCAGTCATGCTATATTCTACGATTCTCAAACTTAGCCATGTTTACTCTGCTTTAACACTTGAAATGATATTTTAAAGATATTTTGGGCTGAGCACCATGTTTTACTGTTGCCCGAGTGGCTTATGTGATTTTTGACTGAGTAAGGCCGAGGGCCTATGTGTGAGGATACTTTTGTGTCGGGCTGCATACCGCAGCGGTGATACACTGACTATGATTATGAGGCCGAGGGCCTGGGATATGTACGCCACGAGGTGGCTTGATTGATATGAGGCCGAGAGCCTAGTGATGATGCCACGAGATGGCTTGATATTGCGCTTGGGCCGTAAGGGGCCCCTCTAGGAGTCTACACACCTCCAGTGAGCGCGGGTACCCATTGTTATGTGAGATATAGCCCGAGGGGCTGGTATGGTTCTGAGATATAGCCCGAGGGGCTGGTATTGATATGAGATATTGCCTGAGGGGCGGAGTTGTTGACATTGTGCCTGAGGGGCGAACCTTTATGTGTTTATCTGTCTTATTTATCTGTCATTTACCTGTTTAGTTGTGTAATTGTGCCCGAGGGGCGGATTTTCTATGCTTATCTATTCTAGTTGCTTTGCATTCAATTGCTTAACTGTTGAAAAGCCATTTTTGAAGAAGTTTAAACTGAGCTAAGGTGCTTAAGAAATTTCACAGCTTCATTGCTTTCTTACTGGTTGTGTACTGCTTCTATACAACATGTCGATGTACTTTTCGTGATTTCCTATCACTCAGTCTTTAGTTATGATTGTTACTCACTGAGTTGGAAGTACTCACTTTACTCCCTGCACCTTGTGTGCAGATTCAAGTATTTCTGTACCCAGTAGCGGGTATTGGTCGCTCAGAGGCAGAGTCATCGGAGTTTAGCAAGGTAGCTGTCCGACGTTCACAGCACTGGTTTTCTCCCTCTCGATCTCATTAGACTGTATTTAGTACATTTTTGACTCTAGTTGTATTCGGACCTTAGTAGATGCTCATGACTAATGACACCCCGATGCCGGCCTGCGTTGGTTTTACTTCTGCAACTTATACTGTTATTTTGGGATTTTATTCCTATTAAAGACTTGAGTTTTATTATTTTAACTGCTTAAAGTGAATTAGAAGTGTGTCGGCTTGCCTTGTCTTCACGAGAGGCGCCATCACGATCGGGTTTGGATTTAGGTCGTGACATGAGGTCATTTAGAGTTGATTTGATATAGTTCGATATTGGTTTTAGAAGTTGGAAGTTCATTACTTTCATTAGGCTTGAATTGGGGTGTGATTCGTGATTTTGATATTGTTTGATGTAATTTGAGGCTTCGACTAAGTTCGTATCATATTTTAGGACGTGCTGGTTTGTTTGTATGGGGTCCTGGGGTCCTCGGGTGTGATTTAGATTGAAATCGGATTGAGGTTTGGACATAAGGAAATGCTAAAGCTTCAGGTCTGGTGTAACCGCACCTGCGTGGTTTTGGTCGCAGGTGCGGAGCCGCAAAAGTGGCCGTTTGTCCGCAGGTGAGAGATTTGGGAAGGAAGTCTAGGAGCACAAATGCAAAGGTGATTCCACATAATCGAATGCACTTCTGCGCAAGAAGGTCCGCAGGAGCAGGGTTTGGCTGGAACCAGGAAGGGCGTAGGTGCGAGGTAGCTTCCGCATCTGCGAGACCGTAAATGCAGTCATTTGGTCGAAGAAGCGAGAAATAGGCGTATTTGTAGGAATCCACAGATGTGGTAGGTGGACCGTAGTAGCGGTCTCGCAGGTGCGATATCATGATTGCATGTGCGCTATGTCAGGAGCTTAAGTTGTTTCCGCAGAAGTGATGTTGCAGATGCGATCATATTGACCGCAAATGCGGTTTTACTGGACAGAACATATATGTCAAAGGGTTTGGAATTTTGCTCATTGTTGGAGTTATGGGCAATTTATGGAGCAATTTACACCATAATTGAAGAGATAGTGAAGATTCATCACTTTTATTGATAAATATTTATTACCCATTGATTATTACACCTAGTTTCTGTGATTTCGAAGTGAAATTTGGGAATTTAAGAATACGTTGTTGGAGAGTGAGATTTGAGGGTTTGACAGTCTATTTCTGGTTGGAATTGGATGAATTTGGTGTGGTTAGACTCGTAATTGAATGGGTATTCAAAATTTATGAATTCCGTCGGGTTCCGAGGTGCGAGCTCGGGGTTGACTTTTTGGGTTAACTTTTTGATTTTTGTTAAAGATCTTAGATTTATCATATAGAATCGATTCCTATAGCTTGTATTGATTATATTAAGTTGATTTGGATAGATCCTGGTCGTTCGGAGGCCGATTTGCGAGGTAAGGGTTTCACGCCCTGACCTTGGGGAGCGGGACCGGCGCTCGCCAGAGTCATCCCAGTCAAGCAAGCCTACTTAGTTCCTGCCATTCCACCTTACCCATGAATAATTTGAGGATGAATATAAAGAGTCAGACCAATAAAGAGAATCGTATGTACAACACCCACCTTCATTTTTATAGGAGCATCATTTACAGTTACCAAAATATCTCAAATTCATAGTTAAAGAGGAAACATCCAACAATTTCAACAACGTTGATAACTAGTTTCCCCATTTGAAACGCAACCCATATTATGTCTACGAAGCCTCTAAATGAACAAGAGTACAATATGGAAGTGTCGGCGACAAAGCCCGGGCTATATCTCAAAACACAATATGCAAAATCAAATGACATCAGGCCCTGAAGTAGAATAGGTCTCACTAAATCAACTGAGAAGAGGTAAACCTGTCAAGAACCTAAGCCACCTACTGCGGGTCATCTGCATCCATTAAAGATGCACCGTCCCCGACAAAAGGGATTTTAGTACATATGGAATAGTATTATTATGAAATCTAAATACCCTCTCATGGAATAGAATGCCAACATAAGAAGGAAAGAAACATGGAATAAATAAGAAACTCAAACAATACTATATGCCAAGTTAAAACATAACCAATTGCAATTAAATATCAACAATTTTTGTTAGGAGATCTTTAGAACCATACACCACCGTGCTTATAGCACGGAGTCCAATCTCTGTCCGATCTGCTAAGCTGTCTCACCCTAAAGTGTAAGGCTCGACCTCAATATACAACACTACCATATGCGTGATATGGTGTCCGATATCTGCCTGATTGACTAAGCCGTCTCAACCTAAAGTATGAGGGTCGACATCAAAACACAACACCACCATGTGCGCGACATGGTATCCGATCTCTGCCCGATCGGCTAAGCCGTCTCACCCCAAAGTATGAGGGTCGACATCAAAACACAACACCACCATGTGCACAACATGGCATCTGGTCTTTACCTTATCGGCTAAGTCTCACCACAATGCCGTGCGGGTCGACATTGTCTTTTAATAGAAATCATCGCTTCCCAATTAAGGGGAATAATCTCAATATATCAATCTCATCCAATTAAGGAGAATAATATCAACAAATCAGTGCAGATATTTATCCCTCAATCACTCCTTTCTCACCTCGCTAATGATACCCCCAAAGACATTCATTTATTTATGTATTTAGGATAATGGAAATAGTAATATAACTGTATCCATCTCATAGCCTGTCATACCTTTCATTGCTTCATTAGCTTTTTTAACAATTCACAAAATCTTCATTTCGTTGGCACTCTTGGCATTCATGATGTTGTTCATTCATGGCACGATGGACGCATTTCATATTTCATACTTTTATTTCTTTACATCCAATGATCATTATCATAAACACCAATATATAGACATTCCGGAAATCATAGCTTTAAGTTCATCAGTAATGAGTGACTTGAACACATTGAATTTCTTTCAAAGAGTTGAGCATAATGATTGAAAATTGAAACACAAGTTAAAATCATAAGCGAGTAATACCCATTTATTATTGGGACACTTTTCCTAAAAGGGGAGCATGATATATATATATATATATATATATATATATATATATATATATATATACATGGACTCAAATCTTATGCATTAGTTGCAACAACCATATTTGAACGTTTTCCCACGAAGGGAGAGCATCATAGATAGGGGTAATTCAAACGTGACTCGAGTACACAAGCATTTAGGAAAACCAATCTTCGCAAGAAATTCAGAACAATTGGAATAGGAGTTTGAACAAACAACATTTGGAACTTACAAGGAACTCATGGATTCCGATTCTAGAAAAGGATTTTAGCTAAAATACCTTGATTCAACTATTTAGTAATACTAAAACCTTCAACTACCCGTACAACTTCAATCTACATCAACATAATTCAATTGGACCAATATTAGTAAAGATTTCTAGGTTTTAGGTTACATTTTATCACACACCTAGAATGCATAGCATTCTACTACCTCTAGTAATGATGTTTCTTCATCCAACAATCCCTCCTTCCCACCAACAAGAGATACTAAAACACCCTTTGTCTAAAACTGCGTTCTTTAGTACCATTATCATCAATGAACCCACATCCACCAAATTTTACTAATTAACTCATTACAAAATATCTACAACACCTAATAATCTGGGTTAAGCACATATGGCTTCCAATCACCATCCCATAAGTGGTAATACTTATTTCTTTCTCGTATATTCACTAACAATTCATGCATGTAGATTTTAGGGGATAGTGGTGATCGAAACATGGTGATGTATGTATAATTCAATCAGAGCACTAAGTTGCTTAGGTCTTATGAGTCATGAGCATGCGTAGTGTCTTGCAGATTGATACGGTCATGTCTGTACTTATCTTCGAGAGGCTACCGAGCCGTTAGAAAACTTCACTTTCTTGTATTCTTGTCGTGCAGATTTGTTAATTCTAGAATCTAAACTTCTATTCTTCTTTTCTCTCATAGATAGTGAGGACTCATGCGAACGGATCAGGTGGACGACCACCAGTACCACCAATACCACCAGTTAAAGTCCTGAGAGGGCAGGGCTGAGGTAGAGGCCAAGGTGGGGCTCGTACTATAGCTAGAGCAGCAACTATGGAGCCAGTAATTGCTCCAACTAAGGATTAGATACTAGATATTGTTAAGCCGGTGGGACCAGCTCAGGCACCAGCAATGCCCATTGTTATCCCACGCCTTCAAGAGGCCTTAACTCAGATTTTGACTGTGTGCACGAGCCTAGTTCAGGGGGTTTCGGTTCTAGCTGCACCAACCACTTCACAAGTCGGGGTAGGTGCCACAGAATCCCGCTGCTGTACTCCAGAGCAGCTAGCTCAGGGACTTCAGACACTGGGGTTTTTACCGCTTTAGCCGGTTATTGCTGCTCGGACCGAGGTTGGTCCACCTTCGAGTGATGAGGAGCAAAAGAGATTGGAGTGGTTTGGGAGGCTCAAGCCTCTAGAGTTTAGTAGGGTGGAGTCAAAGGATGCTTAGGATTGTATAGATAGGTGTCAGCGGATTCTTTGCACATCAAGTCTCTTGGACACCAATGGGATTGTATTTACTATATTTCAGCTAACTGGAGCAACCTACATATGGTGGCATGATTTGAGCAGGCCTGCCGATACAGCACCACTCACATGGTATGAGTTCTTAGTTCTCTTCTTAGAGAAGTTTGTTCCACAGACTCGTAGAAAAGAGTTGCGTAGGCAATTTGAGCACCTACGCCAAGAGGGTATGACAGTGACTCAATATGAGATGAGGTTCACAGATTTGGCTCTTCATGTAGTATGGTTGGTTCTTACAAAGAGAGAGAGAGAGAGAGGATTAGGAGGTTTATATATGGCCTCAACTATAGTCTACGCTTTAATTTGGATCGAGAGGGCCTAGATAGATGTTTGGTTTGACCAGGTGGTTGATATAGCTAGGTGCTTGGAGTTGGTTTGCAGGTTTGAGCGCGAGGATTGGGAGGGCAAAAGGCCCCGTGTTTCAGGTAGTTTTAGTGGTACCTCACCTGGAGGTTAATCACATCACACCAGAGGTCGTCCTTATAGGCCCGCTCAGATGGCTCGTCCGGTTCATCGTGGTGCATCAGCTAGTCATGGTTCATATAATACTCTTCGGGGTCAGTCATCTTTCAGTTCAGTCCCAGCTCAGAGTTCATACCATGCTCCATTAGTTCAAGGTTCGTTAGTACCAAGTTCTTCTAATGGCTATTCCAGTTCTCGAAGTCCGGTTCAGGCCCCGCCACCACCTTTATATCGAGGTTGCTTCAAGTTTAGGGAGTTAGGGCATGTGAGAAGGTATTGCCCCCGTCTTATGGGAGGTTTAGTTTAGTAGAGAGGTCAGCCTATAACTTCCACACCAGTTACTATACCACCCGATCAGCCAGCTCGAGGTGGGACTCAGAAAGTTCGTGGTTGCCCAAGAGGGGGAGGTCGATCAGGTGGTGGTTAGGCTCGATGCTATGCTCTTTCCGCCAAGACAGAGGAAGTTGCTTCAGATACAATGATCATTGGTATTTTTCAGTGTGCCACAGGGATGCTTCAGTATTATTTGACCTTGGTTCCACTTATTCATATGTATCATCGTACTTTTCTCATTATTTAGACATGCCCCTTGATTCTTTAGTTATGCATGTTCATGTATCTACATCGGTGGGTGATTATATTGTTGTAGACCGTGTATATTAGTCATTTGTGGTGGCTATTGGGGGTTATGAAACAAGGGTTGATCTTCTACCATCAGCATGGTTGATTTTGACGTGATATTGGGCATGGATTGGTTGTCGCCGTGTCACGCATACTAGATTGGCACGCCAAGACTGTGACATTGGCGATGCCAAGGATGCCGTGGTTAGGGTGGAGAGGCTCCCAGGATTATGTTCCTTATAGAGAGATTTTCTACTTGAAGGCTCAACGAATGGTTGAAAAGGGATGTTTGGCATATTTGGCCTTTGTGAGGGATGTTAGTGTTGATAATCCCACCGTGGAGTCAGTTCTGATAGTGAGATTTTCCAAATGTGTTTCTTGCGGATCTGCCGGGCATGCCACCTGACAGGGACATTGATTTTGGTATTGACTTGATGCCGGGCACTCAGCCCATCTTTATTCCTCCGTATCGCATGGCACCAGCAAAGCTGAAGGAATTGAAAGAACATCTTCAAGAGCTACTTGATAAGGGATTCGTCAGGCCTAGCATGTCGCCTTGGGGTGCACCGTTTATATTTGTGAAGAAGAAAGATGGTACTACGCGGATGTGTATCGATTACAGATAGTTGAACAAAGTTACAAGTAAGAGCAAGTACCTACTGCCATGCATTGATGACTTATTTGACCAACTTCAATAAGCTAGAGTGTTTTCGAAGATTGATTTGAGGTTTGGGTATCATCAGTTGAAGATCTAGGATTATGACATTCTGAAGACGGCATTCAGGACCCGCTATGGTCACTACGAGTTTCTTGTGATGTCTTTTGGGCTGATGAACGCCCCAACAACCTTCATGAACTTGAAGTATAGTGTATTCCAACCATATTTTGATTCTTTCATCACAGTATTCATTGACGATATACTGGTGTACTCACAAAACCAGGAGGATCATGAGCAACATTTGAGGATTGTATTCCAGAAGTTGAGGGAGAAGCTATATGCTAAATTCTCCAAGTGTGATTTTTGGCTTGATTCTGCGACGTTCTTGGGGCACGTGATGTCCAGTAAGGGAACCAAGGTGGATACAAAGAAGATTGAGGCAGTTCAGAGTTGGCCCAGTCCTTCTTTAGCTATTGAGATTCAGAGTGTTCTTGGTTCGACCGAATATTATCGCCGTTTAGTGGAGGGTTTTCATCCATTGTTGCACTTTTGACTAGATTAACTCAAAGGGGTGCTCCATTCAAGTGGTCCAACGAGTGTGAGGAGAGCATTCAGAAGTTCAAGACTGCCTTGACCACAACTCCATTTCTAGTTTTGCCTTCATCCTCAGGTTCATATATAGTTTATTGTAATGCTTCATAGATTAGTTTTGGGTGTATCTTCATGCAAGGGGGTAGGGTGATTGCTTATGCTTTGCGCCAGTTGAAGCCGCATGAGAAGAAATACCCCGTTCATGATCTAGAGTTGGCAGCTATTGTACACGCATTGAAGATTTAGAGGCACTATCTCTGCGGCATGTCTTGTGAGGTGTTCATAGATCATCAAAGACTACATCACTTGTTTAAGTAAAAGGATCTTAATTGGAGGCAACGGAGGTGGTTAGAGCTATTCAACGACTATGATATCACCGTTCTGTATCATCCTGGGAAGGTCAATTTGGTGGCCGATGCCTTCAGTAGGAAGGTAGAGAATATGGGTAGCGTTGCATATATTCCAGTTGGAGAGAGACCATTAGCATTGGATGTTCAGGCGTTGGCCAATCAGTTTATGAGATTAGATGTTTCAGAGCCGAGGTGGGTTCTAGCTTGCGTGGTTTCCCGATATTCTTTGTATGAGTGCATCAAAGCGTGTCAGTATGATGGCCCCCATTTGCTTGTCCTTAAGGACATGGCGCAACACGATGATACCAATGAGGTTTCTATTGGAGATGATGGGGTGTTGCGGATGTAGGATCGGATTTATGTATCCAATGTGGATGGGTTGCGTGAGTTGATTCTTGAGAAGGCCCACAGTTCACAATATTCCATTCATATGAGTGCCGCTAAGATGTATCAGGATTTGACGAAACACTACTAGTGGAGAAAAATGAAGAAAGATATATTAGGGTTTGTGGCTCGGTTTGAACTGCCAGCAGGTGAAGTACGAGCATCAAAGGCCGTGCGGGGTTATTGTGGATAGACTGATCAAGTCTGCACACTTCATTCCTATTGTGACTACCTATTCTCCAAAGTAGTTGGCTCAGATCTATATCCGTGAGATTGTTCATTTTCATGGTGTGTCGGTGTCCATTTTTTCTAATCGAGGCACGTAGTTCACATTGCAGTTTTACGGAGTAGTGTAACGAGAGTTGAGAAAAAGGGTTAGGTGAGCACAACATTCCATCCCTAGATAGACGTAGAGTCCAAGCACACCATTCAGATCTTTGCGGATATGTTACGCGCCTGTGTTATGGATTTTGGGAGGTTTTTAGGATCCGTTTCTACCACTTGTATAGATTTACTACAACAACAACTACCAATCGAGTATCAAGAGGGCTCCTTATGAGGCCTTATATGGGAGGCGGTGTTGATCTCCAGTTAGTTACTTTGAGCAGGGGGAGGCTAGGTGTAACGACCTGACTGGTCATTTTGAGCAATTACGTCCGATTCGGCAGTTTGAGGTCATGAGTAGCTTTACCTATTGTATTATGACTTGCGTGCATAGATCGGCTCGAGATTTTGAGTGGTTCAGAAATGATTTTAAGGGGTGACTCTAATTTGAGAAGCTCAAAGTTGAAAGAATTGACCAAGTTTGACTTTTTGGGTATTTGACCTCAGATCGGAGGTTTGATGATTCCGGTAGTTTCGAATGGTGATTTTGGACTTGGGCGTATGCTCGAATTTGTATTTGGATGTTTCTAGAGGGTTTCGACATCATTTGGCGAAAGTCGACAATTTAAAGGTTTAGAATTTTCCTAAGTTTGACCATGGTTTGACTTTAAGGCTAGTAGGTTCGGTTTTTTTATTTCGGAACTTGGAATAGGACCGTTTCATCATATGGAACATACATGCAAAATTTGACATCATTTGGAGTTGATTTGATATGGTTCGGACGCGTGGTTACGATTCTAGAAGTTTTTGAAGTTCATGGGGATTTCCATGCGTTTTGGTATCCGATTCAGTCTATGTTCTTAGACTTGTGTGGATGTTTGGGTTAGATCTCCGAGGGCTTGGATGAGTTTCGTACGCGTTTCAGAGTGTTCGGAAGAAGGCCCAGATTTGCTGGTGTTCTGATCTCGCATTTGCGAGTTGAGGGTCACATTTGTGACTACCACTTTTGCGGACTTGTGATCGCTTTTGCGAAGAAGCTGGGGACTGGCAGGCTTTGCATTTACGAAGCCAGCCTCGCAAATGTAGTAGAAGTCGGCTTTTGCGAACATTTGGGCCACTTTTGCGAATGCCCTATCTTCATATTTGGGACCTGTTTTATTGCATTTGCAGTAGAGGCAGAACTGTTCAAGTTTCACTTTTGGTGAAGTTTTGCATTTTCGAACCCCACATAGTAAATGCGACATCTGCAACCTGCATATAGCTAAGTATTCCGAGATTTAGCTTCATTTTAATATATTTTGAACCCTAGCTTCGATAGGAGAAGATTTTGTGGAGGGATTTTCATACCACACTATTGGGTAAGTAATTTTAATCAACTTTCATTTATATTTCATGATTATACATTAGATTTAACATCAAATTCATGAGAATCTGAGGGAAAAATTTGGAGATTTTGTCATAGTTTTAAAAAATGAAAGTTTTGGATTTGAGAGTCGAATTGGGCTCAGATTTGGAAACAAAACACGTATATTGACAAGTGGGGCTCTGGGTAGTCAAGACCTACCCTAGGACCCGAGTTTTGACTTGGTGGGCCCGGGGTTACTTTTGTTGACTTTTCAGAAATTGTATAAAGATCATAGCTTTGTTAATTCAAATTATTTTCTCTTGCATTGTTTGGCTAGATTGAGCCGTGCGGAGAAGAATTTGTAACGGAAAAGTTAATTTGATCATTGATTTGGCTAAATTGAGGTAAGTATCTTTCCGAACTTTGTGTGGGGGAAGCTACCCCTTAGGATTTTTGATAATTGTGTTATTCGTGTTATGTAAAGGCCGTGTACGCGAGGTGACGAGGGGGTACACGACCTATATGTGGTATTTGACCGGTTTCAAGTATCTAAAATCTTTCCATGCCTTTAATTGAGGTGTCATAATCTGTGATATCTTTCATCGCTAGTCTACTCTTACATGCTTTACTTGTCGTTGTTAGCACTTGTTCTTCCTCTTACCTGTTATTGTGCACTTAAATGCTTTAGTTGAAGTTGTTGCGTTCCTTATTATCTTGTGACCTCTTAATTGTTGAGTTCCTTCCATGACTCCGTGCTTACCTGCTACTTGCCTTAATTGTTGTAATTGCACACCTTAGTTGTCACGTGCTTTACTTGTCCTACTACTTTTGTAATATTTGTTGCACTTTGTAACTTTTACATGGTTCCTTTATTGCTGTGTACTCATACCCTCTGATTATAGAAATTCTTGTAAATTGAGTATTGGATTGTTTTTGTTAATTTAAGTTGCTTGTGGATCGGGTTACACGCCGCAACAGGTGGAATATAGGTGGATTGATATTGATATGGTATGATCAGATTTTACGCCGCAACAGGTGAAATAAGGGAGGATTGATATGGTGAAGAAAGGGAGGATTATGATATTGACTCTGATTATATGGTGGGATCGGGTTGCACGTCGTAGCATATTTTATTTATTATTATTGATATTTATAGGTGAAATAAGAGAGGAATGTGTTTGTATGGTGGGATCGGGTTGTAAATTGTGAATTGATTTTCAAGATGAATTTAATACGCTGAGTCATTATCTCATACCCTGTTGAGTTGTTAGTAACATAAAAATTTTAAGTAAAAGAATTTTTAACGTGCTTACCTTACGTGACTTTTAAAGCTAAAACTCGCTGTTTCATTCGGTACCTTACTATTCTTAATAGTTGTCGTATTTCACTTTAATTAATTTCTCAATTTAAACTCCTTACCCTGTCTGATGATTTTACATGGCTTAAAAATCATTACTATGTTTGATTTAACAAATTCTATATTTAACTCAGTAGTTTATCCGATGCTTTAGTTTATTTTAAAAAAAATTATTTTCTTCACCCAAATGATTTCTAAATTAAACTCATTTTTCCTATCTGATTTACTACTTTATTCAAAATTGTTATTACGCTTTATTGTATATTAGATAAAACTCTTGAACATGTTAATTAGCATTTGACCCGGATTCTATGTACATGGTAACACGTGGATTTTGCCGTGCATAAGTGATTCGGAAAAAGTGGGCACAAGATGCCAAGTGTGTGAGGTTTGGAAGTTGTGACTTATGAGGAATGTTTTGATTGATTGATTTGTCATCGATTTTCCTTTACTTGAACCCATTCATATTTCATCTGTACCCCGACTATGTTTTTTCTTAACTACTTGGTTTCTCGTTGCCATTCGTGCTCCCATTATTTTCACTATTGATTGTAATTTGAAATCCTTTTGCTATTGGCCTTATATTGATATTCTTTTCTTGTTAGCTTTATGTATTATCCTGCACAGGTTTACATGTCTGGTACGTATCTTGATCTGACCTTGTCACTACTCTACCAAGGTTAGTCTTGATACTTACTGGGTACCACTGTGGTGTACTCATGCTACGCTTTTGCACATTTTGTGCAGAACCATGTACTTCAAATCAAGCTGGTTTGAGACTTATGCCTGTGCGGCTGGAGACTTCAAGGTACCCCTGCTGGGCGTTTTGAGACTTTTATTTCCATTGTTTCATATTATTCCGGGACATGATGTATTGTTGTTTCTAGAACTCTTAGAAAAGCTTATGATACTACCGGTTTTGGGATATTGTATCATGTTGAGATTGATGTCTTATTATAGAAACTTTTATTTCATGGTTAATAGTTAATTGGTTAAAAATCGATTATTTAATCACCAAGTTTTTGCCTTATCTAGCCCTAGAGACTAGCTGCCATCACGACATCCTACAGAGGGAAATTGGGGTCATGACACTAGGTTGTTGGGCACTGATCTGGTTCGGGATGCCTTGGAGAAAGTTAAGTTGGTTCAAGATCGGCTTCACACAACACAATCTAGACAGAAGAGTTATGCTGTTAGGATGTTTCGTGATATTGCATATATAGTGGGTTCGCCTATGAACGGTGTGATGAGGTTCGGAAAGAAGGAAAAGTTGATTCCTCGGTATATTGGTCCTTTTGAGTTGCTTGAGAAGATTGGAGAGGTGGCCTACACGCTTGCGTTGTGCCACCTATTCTATCGGGTGTGCACCTAGTATTTCATGTTTCTATGCTCCGAAGTATTATTGTGATCCGTCACATGTTGTGGATTTCAGTACGGTTAAGTTAGATGGGGATTTGACTTATGATGTGGAGCCGATGGCCATTTTAGATCGACAGGTTTGAAAGTTAAGATAAAAAATATACTTTAGTAAAGGTTTAATGAAGAGGCCAGCCAATTGAAGAGGCTACTTTGGAGACCGAGCGAGAGACGCGGAGCAGTTATCCACACTTATTTGAGACTCCAGGTATGATTCTAGTCCAGTTAGAGGACGAACGTTTGTTTAAGAGGCCAAAAATGTAACGACCCGGCTGGTCATTTTGTGTATTATATCCCTGTTCCCCTATTTATCACTTATTCTATGTTCATTTGGGGTTACATAACTTTTCGGGGTGGTTGTATTTGTTTCGTGGAAGCTTTGGAGTGAATTGGGACACTTAGTCCCAAGGTTGGAAGCTTAAGTTCAAAGAGTTGACCGGAGTTTGACTTTCATGTAGACAACTTTGAAATGGAGTTTTGATGGTTCCAATAGCTTCTTAGGATGATTTTGGACTTAGGCGTATGTCCGGATATTGATTTGGAGGTCTGTAGGTTGGTTTGTGGCTTTTTGATGAATTTTGGAAAGTTGAAGGTTTAAAAGGTTGAGAGGTTTGACCGAGAGTTAACTTTGTTGATACCGAGTTCGGATTTTGGTTCCGAGAGTTGGAATAGGTCTGTTGTGTCATTTGACACTAGTGTGCAAAATTTGAGGTCATTCGGAGTTGATTTTATATAGTTCGGCATTGGTTTTAGAAGTTGGAAGTTCATAAGTTTCATTAGGCTTGAATTGTGGTGCGATTCGTGACTTTTATGTTGTTTGATGTGATTTAAGGCTTCGACTAAGTTCGTATCATATTTTAGGATGTTTTGGTATGTTTGGATGGGGTCTCGGGGGCCTCGAGAGTGATTCAGATTGAAATCGAATTGAGACTTGGACTTCAGAAAATGCTAACGCTTTAGGTCTTGTGTAACCGCACTTGTGTGGTTTTGGCCGTAGGTGCGGAGCCGCAAAAGCGGCCGTTGGTGCGCAGGTGCAGGATTTTGGAAGGAAGTCTAGGGTGCAGATGCGAAGGTGATTTCGCAGAAGTGATGCGCTTTTGCGCAAGAAGGTCCGCAGGAGCAGGGTTTGGATGGAGGCAGGAAGGGCACATGTGCGAGGTATGTTCCGCATCTGCGATACCGCAAATACAGTCATTTGGGAGCAGAAGTGAGAATGGGCATATTTATGGGAATCCATAGATGCGGAGGGTGGACCGCAGAAGTGGTCCCACATGTGTGATAAGGGGGCCGCAGGTGCGCTAGGTCGGGAGCTTACGTGGTTTCCGTAGAAGCGGACTTTGACCGTAAAAGCGGTGTCTCAGATGCGAGCGTATTGACCGCAAATGCAGTTTTGCTGGATAGAACACATATGTCAAAGGGGTTGGCATTTTTCTCATTTTTGGGGTTGTGGAGTTCGGCTAAGGGAGGAGTTTGGAGCATTTTACACCATAATTGAAGAGGTAAGTGAAGATTCATCACTTTTATTGATAAATATTGATTACCCATTGATTATTACACCTAATTTATGTGATTTCTAAGTGAAATTTGGGAATATTAGACTATGTTGTTAGAGAGTGAGATTTGAGGGTTTTAGGTTTGGTTTGTGGTCAGAATTGCATGATTTTGGTATGGTTGGACTCCTAACTGAATGGGTGTTCGAAATTTGTGAATATTGTCGGGTTCCGAGGTGCGAGCCCAGGTTTGACTTTTTGATTTTGGCTAAAGATCTTAGTTTTATCATATGGAATCGATTACTATAGCTTTTATTGATTATATTAAATTGATTTGGCTAGATTCGGGTCGTTCGGAGGCCGATTCGCGAGGCAAGGGCTTGTTGGAGTATTGATTTGCACATTTGTGTTAAGTAACATTTCTAAACTTGGAACCGAGGGTATATATTCTTGGAAAACATGTTATTTGGGTTGTGTTGGGGGTGACGCACATGCTAGGCGACGGGCGTGTGGGCGTGCACTGTGGTAATTATGATGCGGGTTTATTTTTGTACTATGTTTCCATCAAGTCTTGTTTTATCCGTGTAATACCTACTTGTTAGAGTAATTGAGCTGTTATTCATGTTAGAAATTATGTTCATGTTAGATCTAATTTTAATGATGCAATTAATATATCCGTGCAGGAAATCAATTAGAGAAGATCAAGGAATCAAGGAGCTAGTACGAGATTGCTGAAGTCAATCTGAGTGCTTAAGGAAAGAAATCAATCAGTAAAGATTACGAATTAATCAGCAAAGATCATGGACAACTACGATGGAAAGAATCAAGCAAGCCTAAACTAAAGGCATCAATCAAGGCCAGCACATTCAATCCGGAAGATAGAAGTAGTCAAAAAGCATCGAAGATTGAGCTGCTAATCAATCAAGGAGTAAACCCTCATCATCAACAACTGTAGAAGGAAAGCTGTTAATTTCCTCTTATCAACGAAGAGCAACGGCAAGCAATTTTATTCGTGGAAAGAATCAATCTCTTTCCAAGGATCAAATCTCTTGGGTTGTCAAGTCTCGTCAGCAAACGACCTTCACCAAAGTATTTATACTCAGCATCAAGCCTTAGACACATATACTTTGATCGAAGCAAAAATCCTCTCTTTGTTCTACTGCAAACAAACGTTGTAATCTCTAAGACCTGTTGTGTAAAAAGTTAGAGAAAAAAGGAGAGAAAAACACTGGTGAGCCATTGTATCAAAAGAGACGAGTGTTATAGGAACTGAGCTATCACGTCATTTCCATTGTACTCGAAGAAACACATTTACTAAAGAGAACTCCCTTGCAACCCAAGGGGACTGGACTAGGATTCACATTGAATCCGAACCAGTATAAAATTCTGGTATCTTTAATTCCTGCACTTACTTTCTGTATTTTATATTCTGCTATTATAACTGTTAGGTTATTGCATCTAGTCGACTAATTGAAAAACCAGTCAACTAATAGAGATTAAGATTAAAAATATAAAATTCACCCTTTGTACTTTCAATTGGTATCAGAGCGAGGCTCACATTCTACTTTTGCTTAACAGCTTGTGAGAAAAGATCATGGCAAATCAAGTTATCATAGGAGCTCTCTTCCAGGAAGGAACTTCACAAGTTAGACCACCATACTTCAATAGACAACATTTCTCTCACTGGAAAGTGCGTATGGAGATCTTTGCCAAAGCTTATGATGTTAAAGTTTGGAGAGTCATCAAAAAGGGGAACTATCCCTTACCAGCCGCTACTCCACCACTTTTTGATCATGAAGATATAGATTCATATACAAAAGAGCAAATGGAAGTGGTACAAGTTAACAATAAAGTGAGAATTCTGCTTCACAAAGCTATAAGTGGTGAAGAATATGAGAAAATCTCTAGCTGTAAAGAAATGTGGGACAAGCTTGAGGTTACATACGAAGGAACTAGCAAAGTAAAGGAAACACATATCAACATGTTGGTTCATGATTACGAACTCTTCTCAATGAAAGAAGGAGAATCTATTGAAGAGATGTTTGTCAGGTTCAGCAAAATAATTAGCGATCTAAAGGCATTTGGCAAGCCATATACTAGTGGTGATCAAGTTAGAAAAATTCTCAGAAGCCTGCCAACGACATGGCAGACCAAAGTAGTCACACTTGAATCTCGGGATCTAAACAAATTATCATATGATGAACTACGAGGAGAACTCATAGCCTTTGAGAAGACGCATCTCAAGAAGACTAGTCAAGAAGAAAAAAAGAAAATAGTCGCATTCAAGGCTTTAACTAAAATAGCTGAAAATGAAATTGATGATAATCCTGAAGCTCTACAAGAAGAGATTGCTATGCTATCAAGAAACATGGATGGCTAAATGAGAAGATTCAGAAATACAAAGAAAGGATGAATTCCGCCCAGATGATCCAGGCAATACAACAAACTGGACAAGAATGATGGAAAATGCTATGAGTGTGGAAGATTTGGACACATGCAAGCTGAGTGCCCAGAACTAAAAAGAAAAATTTCTAGAGTCTTTAACAAGAACAAATATTTTAGAAGCTGGAGTGATGAAGACAGTTCAAAACACGAAAAGATAACAAATTTTTGCTTCATGATGATTCTGGAAAACAAGATGAACAAATCCTCAGGATGCTGGACAGATGAGGACACTTTAGACGACGAAGGCAAAGATGACAATGAAAACTGTTTCATGGCACGAGGTGAAACAAGTGAGGTAAGATCTTATAACTGTGAAAGATGCAATGAATTGCAGGATATTCTTGATTTAACTTTGAAAGAGTCTCAAAAAATGATAAATGAGCTTAAGAGACTAAATAAAGAGGTTAAAGACTGGAAACTCAAACATGAAGTATGTGAAATTGAAAAAGAAGTACTTCAAGAAGAGTTTGAGGAATTGCAAATGCAACTTAATGGCATGCGCAAGTCCACCAGTCATAGTTCTGTCAGGTCAAACCAGGCGACTTACAGGACAACTAGAAAAGGACCAGCCAGAACAAAGTTCACTAGTACTAACACTAATGAAAGACCTAAAGGTGGGTCAAAAGTTACTTGTCACTACTGTAACAAAAGTGGGCACAAATATTCTTTTTGTCGCTTTCGTAAAGCAAACATTTCAGGATGGGTTTGGAAACCAAAAAACAATTCTAAATCTAGCAATACTAACCCTCCAAGACCCAAGCAAGCTTGGGTATCTAAAAAAGTAATCACTATGTTTTGCAGGAACACCACAGAATAAGCCACAAAGGAAAATGGTACCTAGACAGTGTGTGTTCCAGTCACATGACAGGTGACAAAAACCTGTTCAAAGAAGATACAAAAATTGATGGACGAAGCGTTAAGTTTGGAGACGACTCAAAAGGTAAAATAATTGGTACTGGAACAATTCCCTTCAATAACAACTGTGACATCACTGAAGTTTATCTCGTCGATGGACTCAACTACAATCTCCTGAGCATAAGTCAACTATGCGACTTAGGATATAAGGTAAACATTAAGAAAACATGCTGTGCTATTGAAGACGAATAAGGTAAAACAGTCCTCCTAGGAAAAGATATGTAAATGTTTATATCCTTGATGGTTTTGAAAAGATAGATGGTCATATTTTCTTAACGTCCATGTCTGATGATCCATGGTTATGGCATAGGAAACTTAGTCATGCTATCATGCATTTGATAGAAAAATTGTCCAAACATGAGTTAGTAGTTGGCCTACCCAAACTGATTTTTTCTAGAACTTATATATGTGATGCATGTCAAATTGGTAAGCAGACCAGAAACTCTTTCAAAAATAAAGATATTGTATCTACTTCTAAACCCTTGCAATTACTTCATATGGACTTATTTGGGCCTACTAGAACTGCTAGTATAGGAGGAAAAAGATATGCTTTTGTTATTGTTGATGATTATTCACGTTTCACTTGGGTAATTTTCTTATATCATAAGGATGAAACATTAAGAAATTTCGAGGCTTTCTGCAAAAAGGTTGAAAGAGAAAAAGGATATCTAATCTCAACAATTCAGAGTGATCATGGAGGAGAATTTAAAAGTAGAGCATTTGAAGATTTCTGTAATGATCAGGGATACACTCATAATTTCTCTACACCACGATCACCACAGCAGAATGGGGTTGTAGAAAGAAAAACAGAACCCTCCAAGATATCGCAAGAACCATTTCACTAGATCATTTACTGCCAAATCATTTTTGGGCAGAAGTGTAAGTACAACATGTCACATTCTCAACCGATGTCTCATAAGGCCCATTCTGAAGAAGAATCCCTATGAATTATGGAAAGGTAAACGTCCCAATATCAGTTACTTTCATCCCTTCGGAAGTAAGTGTTTTATTCACAATAACGGTAAGGACAACCTTGGAAAATTAGATCCAAGAAGTGATGAAGGTATTTTTCTGGGCTACTCATTAAACAGTAGATATTTTAGAGTCTAAAATAAACGCACATTCTGTGTGGAAGAATCTGGACATGTTATTTTTGATGAAAATAATCCCTTGGTCGAGAAAGGAATTACTGAATTAGGTGTGGAATCTGATACCCAAACCTGAAAATATTTCTGTAATCGGAACAAAGTGGGTCTTCAGAAATAAATTGAACAAGGATGGAAAGGTTGTAAGGAATAAAGCCAGACTAGTTGCTCAGGGATATTCATAACAGGAAGGAGTCGACTATGATGAATTCTTCGCTCCAGTAGCTCGCTTGGAGTCTATACGAATTCTTCTGGCATATGCATCGTTTAAAGGATTTAGGCTGTTGCAGATGGATGTCAAAAGTGCCTTTTGAACGGATTTATTGAGGAAGAAGTATAGGTGAAACAACCACCTGGGTTTGTAGATTCAAAGTTTCCCTACCATGTATACAAGCTCACCAAGGCACTATATGGACTAAAGCAAGCTCCACGTGCTTGGTATGATATACTTAGTTCTTTTCTTGTTGATTGGCTTCACAAGAGGTAAAGTAGACACTACCTTGTTTATTAGAAGATCATCAGAAGGTAATCTCATTATTCAGATTTGTGTTGATGATATTATATTTGGTAGTGCTAACCCTCTTATGTGCAAGGAATTTTCAAATCTTATGCAAAGCGAATTCGAAATGAGCACGATGGGAGAGCTAACATTCTTCCTTGGACTCCAAATTCAACAATCTGAAGAAGGAACCTTTATATGTTAGACCAAATACACAAAGGAAGTGATTCAAAAATTTGGCATGAGCAATGCAAAATCCATTGTCACACCAATGAGTCCTTCAACAAATCAAGACAAAGATGAACAGGGAATCCCTGTTAATGAAACTAAATATCGTGGAATGATTGGATCATTACTGTATCGACAGCAAGTCAAACGGATATTATGTTTAGTGTGTGTAAATGTGCCAGGTTTCAGTCAGCTTCTAAGGAATCTCATTTGACTGCAGTGAAGAGAATCATTCGATATCTCATTGGGACTGTATCTCATGGACTATGGTATCCTCACTCTAACTCTTTTAAATTAGAAGGTTTTCAGATGCTGACCTTACAGGTGATAAGGAAGATAGAAAAAGCATAACCGGTACATGTCAATTACTTGGAAAGGCATAGATATCCTGGAACAGTAAAAAACAAGCATCAGTTGCATTATCTACCACTTAAGCTGAATACATTGCTATTGGACAATGCTGTGCACAATTACTGTGGATGTACCATCAACTGGGTGACTATGAACTTTGTTTAAAACCTATACAACTTTTTTGTGACAATTCAAGTGCTATTTGTCTTTCAAAAAATCTTGTGCATCATTCTAGAGCAAATTATATAGATATCAAGCATCATTTTATTATAGATCATGTTCTTAAGGGAGACATAGAAATATCTTTTGTTGGAACTACTGATCAGTTAGCAGATATTTTTACTAAGCCATTATTAGAGGATAGATTTTGTGCTTTAAGAATATTACTTGGCATTACTTGCTTAACTAATAACCTATAGGACCTATGTGTACTACAGTTACTTTTGCAGGTTTAATGATTGTCCTTTACTCATGCATTAATTACGCCTCCATTTTCCCTCTCTTTTCTTCTTCTTTCGCATTTGTTCGTCGTTCAAAGTTGGAAAGCCAATCACGTCCCTTCAATTGACGCATTTTCCTTTTCTGTACTAAACCGTCAGAAGGTTCTCTTCTTAAGGCAGAGAACCCCTTTCAATCACTTTCATCCCTATCAACGAGAAAACCCTTCTCCAAAGCTCCGCTCAAACCACTTTCCTTTAACTTCCAAACAACCCAGGAATCCCTCCGCTTCCACCAGAAAAAGTACCCGCTCTAAAGCAAAACCCCTTTCTATGCCCCCAGAACAAGTAGACCTAGAGTCCGACCACTCTGAGGGTTTCGCTTCTTCACAGGGAGATTTGTCTGATCACTCTCAAATCTTAGGAGAAAAAGCCCTAGGAAAACGACCTATGAAAGACCCTCCCTGTTTCCTCTACCCCAAAGAAATCCAAGATTGATCTTTCTGGCTCTCTAGAATCTGGCTTGAATTTTTGGGATTCTCCAAATAGAGATTTTTTCATTGCTCTGAAGGACAAGCCCATCTCATGGAAAGGTAGTCGACCTTGACGACATGGAAGCCCTAAATTGTAAGGTAAAAAATCTTTTTGTTCATAAAGGGTGGGCTAAGTTCCTCTCTATTCCTCCGCCTAAGGTCTATGAACCCCTGGTAAAGATGTTTTATGCTAATCTCCGCTCTAGTAAACCTGACAGGTTAGAATCCTTGGTGTTACGTAAGCTCATTGTTCTTGATTGTGCCCTATTTGATTCACTCTTTCAGTGTAGATGTTCTGGTTTTCCTATGCTTTTCAAAAACACCTGGTCCGATGAGTTTGAAATTTCCTTTTACCAAGCTAAACATTGTATTGCTGAGTGTCCCTTTGACTCCCTTCCCAACCAGTTAGGTCCCAGTGATGTTAGTTTCAAAACTCGAGTCCTGGGTCACATTGTAGCAACTACTCTGATTCCTCGCACTGGTTCTTTTTCAACCTTCTCTCAAAGAGACACTTTCTTAGTATACTGCCTTGTGACCAAACTCAAAGTCAAGTTATCCTCCTGGGTCATTAATTTCATGATTGAAAGTGCTGAAAATCCCCTTTATCACTATTTCAAAATCTTACAATTCTAGAGCCTTTGCAAGTATGGGATATGTGAGTGTGAAGGGCTCCTGGGTTAAGAAGCATGAAGGTGATGTAAAGCATGCTCCTATAAAGCCCAAACCTAAACCCTCTGCCTCTCATCCCACCCCTGGTGATCCTGATCTTGGTGACAAGCTTCATGCCATTGACACTCAACTCTTTGAAATCAAAAATCTCCTCACAGCCACTCTGTCTACTGTTGGTAACATTCATGCCATCTCCAAGGAAACAGGGTCTGATGTGTCAAAGATAAGAGATGATGTTCTCAGAGTTAGGGAGAATGCTGTCAAAGCTTTCAGGGAGATTCATGATAGGTTGGATAGGGTGAGCATCTCAACCAATGCTAGATTTGAACAATTAAAGAGGCCATACGCAACACTCTTACCTATTTTCTGCGTCGTTAATGTGGTTGCTTAAGACAATTTTTTTGCTGTGCTATTTTTGGGCTGTTATCTCAGCCATTGGACAATTTCTGTTTTTATTTTGCTTTAGGTGTTTCTGTTTGGACTATAACTCTACTGTTTAATGCTATATATTTTGTTTAGTTCTTGGTTTGTTCCCTCTTTGCTGATTCCAAAAAGGGGGAGAAGAGTATATGTTGTATTTGTACAGGTATAGTTGACTGTGGCAAAAGTAGCATCCTCTATGGCAGGAGTCAACTCCAACCATGGACTAGTCAACTGCATGAACTGAGGGGGAGTGCCATAAACCTGTCAACTACATACATTGAGGGGGAGTAAAACACAGGGAAGTCAACTGTTGTTTATACATATATATTATTTTGTCATCATCAAAAAGAGGGAGATTGTTAGATCTAATTTTAATGATGCAAATAATATATCTGTGCAGGAAATAAATTAGAGAAGATCAAGGAATCAAGGAGCTACTACGAGATTGCTGAATTCAATATGAGTGCTTAAGAAAAGAAATCAATCAGCAAAGGTTACGAATCAATCAGCAAAGATCATGGACAGTTGCGATGGAAAGAATCAAGCAAGGCTAAACTTAAGGCATCAATCAAGGCCAACACATTCAATCCGGAAATTGAAGCAGTCAAAAAGCATCGAAGATTCTGTAAGAAGATTAGCTGAGCTGCTAATCAATCAAGGAGTAAACCCTCATCATCAACAACTGTAGAAGGAAAGCTATTAATTTCCTCTCATCAAGGAAGAGCAACGACAAGCAATCTTATTCTTGGAAAGAATCAATCTCTTTCCAAGGATCAAATCTCCTGGGTTGTCAAGTCTCGTCGGCAGACGGCCTTCACCAAAGTATTTATACTCAGCATAAAGCCTTAGACACATATACTTTGATCGAACCAAAAATCCTCTCTTTGTTCTACTGTAAACAAACGTTGTAGTTCTCTAAGACCTGCTGTGTAACAAGTCAGAGAAAAAAAGGAGAGAACAACACCGGTGAGGCATTGTATCAAAAGAGACGAGTGTTATAGGAACTGAGCTATCACGTCATTTCCATTGTACTTGAAGAAATGCATTTACTAAAGAGAATTCCCTTGCAACCCAAGGGGGCTGGACTAGGATTCACATTGAATCCGAACCAGTATAAAATTCCGGTGTCTTTAATTCCTGCACTAACTTTCTCTGTTTTATATTCTGCTATAATAACTGTTATGTTATTGCATCTAGTCGACTGATTGAAAAACCAGTCAACTAATAGATATTAAGATTAAAAATATACAATTCACCCCCCTTTTGTACTTTCAGTTCAGGCTACGTGCTTATTCGGTTGAGACCTAATAAGGTTATTTCTGTTGTTTTGAGTTATCTGCTTTAACTGTTATTATATCTTTAGTCATGGTTCTTCATTTGCATATCATTTCTTAGTCTATGTTCATATTTCACTGTTACATCACATGTTATCATTGTTTGGGCTTAGTGGTATGAGATTGTGAGCCCTTGAGACGTGAGAGATTGATGACTGAGGTGGGCATGATAGACGTGTTGCGAGTGTTATTGTGGATCGAGCTGCACGCCGCTACAACAACAACAACAACAACAACAACAACAACAACAACAACAACAACAACTACTACTACTACTACTACTACTACTACTACTACTACTACTACTACTACTACTACTACTATTACTAATACTACTACTACTACTTGGGCAGGACGCCAGGCACCCATAAAGTGCTGAATGATTGTGTGTATGACGAGTGGGCATTCAGACAGTTTGAGCATATTGAGAGTAATAGTAGTTTGGTATATCTGCGTTAAGTCATTCATTTGACATGCATACTTGACATGTAAGCATAGAGATGTACCATTCCTTATGCTAGCTGTAATAGACATGTTCCTATTGGTGGTGGGCTTTATTTATTGAATTTGAAAGCATGTCTACATTTCTGTTATATGAACGAGCTGATTATGTAAATTCCTTGAGTTATTTATTCTCATTATCATCATTATAACTATGTTATCATTAAATTATACTCTGATAGTCTTTTTCTGAGCTTGTCACAGCTTTTACCCCAAGGTTAATTCTGTTACTTATTGAGTACATGGGGTCGGTTGTACTCATACTACACTCTGCACTTCGTGTGCAGATCCAGGTTCATCTAGACGTGGTGACTGTTAGATCCGTGCTAGTATTTGCTTGGAGACTTCAAGGCTATGACATCCGCAGACCTTGGCTCTCTTTTCCTTTATTTTCTTCAGTAATAGCACTTGAAAGAACATGAGATATGGTTGTCTTTTTGGTTGGACTGCTTTGTGGCTAAATATATGGATTGTGGTGGCTGAAAACTGTGACAAATAATTTGATAATATTTTGGCTGATGTTTTTAAGCTTTTCTAGGTGTTAATTAAGTTGATTGAAGAAGAAAAGATGAAAAACAAGTGATTGACAATAAAAATTATGGTGCTAGACGTATGGGGTTGTTTTGGGAGGTATTTTATGGATGTTTTGAACTAGAAATAATATGGTACACATAAGTATGATGTTCTGAAGGTTGTAAACTAATTTATGGAGTAAGAGTTGGATTCATTGTTATGAGTAAAATTGAGCTTGCCGCTCAATATGATTGTTAAGATAATCGAGAAACTCATATTGGATTATATCATTGTTGTTGCTATTGTTAGCTATAGTTGTTGTTGGGTTGTTGATGACCCTTAGTGGTCTTTTGGTTGTATTAAAAATAGGGTAGTTGCTGCCTAATTTTCCTTAAGTCATACGACTAGCCAAGTACCATGGCACGACATTATATGTTAATGGCATATCATTTCAGTTGTTGTAGATGAAAGAAGTTGTGTTGAGCTTGGTTGAGTATTAAGGAAGAGATCATACAGGTATGTTAAGGCTATCCCTTCTTTCTTTTGGAATGATTCAAGTAATGATACGTCAACGTAATGATATTCCAAAAGTGGTTCTACTCTAAGAAGTTAAGGATGTCTATGTTATTCATCCCCATAAAGTGATATTCAAGCATGTCTAAACATATTCCTAAGTCTCTATTGAGGTATTTGATAAAGATGTTAATGTTTATAATATAGTGATACATGTACATGCTTCTTCTTGCATTTACCATCGTGCTACGGCCGGTCGGGCAGTTACCACCGGTTGGGCAGTTATGTATCATTATTTACCATCGGTTGGGCAGTCCTGCATATTCATTTACCACCAAGCTATGGCCGGTCGGAAAATCATGCATTTACCACTGAGCTACGGCCGGTTGGGCAGTTACATATTTACCACCGAGCTACGGCCGGTCGGGCAGTTACCACTGATCAGTTGGGTAGACATGCATCATAAGATATGGATAATAGTCTCAAAGAGAAGAACTATATATATATGATTATAATAAGTATGCATATACGGTTGAACTTTAGAGATTCAGGTTGATTCTTATATGTCCTTAATTATTGTTGACTTACTACTATGTTCCAGTTCTGCTTTACATACTCGGTACATTATTCGTACTGACGTCCTTTTATTGAGGACGCTGCATTCATGCTTGTAGGTATAGACAATCAATTTCATGAGCCCCCAAGTACACGAGGTCAGCATTCAGTGAAGGATCGGTAAGACTCCACCTCATTTAGAGTGCATCCGAGTCAGTAAGTCATCGTGTTAGATTTTTGCTATAGATTTATGGGTAGGCCGATACCTAGTCCCATTTAATGTCAAATAATCTTAGAGGCTTTGTAGATAGAGGTTCATTTTGTACAGTATGTCAGTGGCCTTGACGGTCCATATGTATTCATGTTTTAACGAAGATGGTTCATTGATACAGTGTTTTCCCACTTATAGTTATACATTACGAGTTGTGGCTATGTTGGCCCATGATAGTTAAGAAAGAAAGTGGTTCTCTTGGGTTAGTATGGCACCGAGTCCCAACCACGCCTCCCCAGGTTTGGGGCGTGACAAAGTGGTACCAGAGCAGTCTGTCCTAGGGAGTCTACAAGCCGTGTCTAGTAGAGTCTTGTTTATGGGTGTGTTGTACACCACACTTATAAGAAGGAGGCTATAGGGCATTTAGGACTGTCACTCTTTCTTCTTACTCTAGATCATGTGGCAGAGCTCAGTTGTAAGAATTCAAACTCCTAAATTCTATTTTATTCATAATACAATGATACATACATCCAGAAAGATAGTTGATAAGAGATTGAATGTGGTTATGGAAGAGTCGTATATGCGCACATACAAGGACAAAGTCGTACATGCTACATGATAGAAGGTAGCAACAGTTATGAGATTGTAAGAATTCCGACCACAGGTCGTGGTGTGAGAAAGAGTCCTAAAAGGGGGGAATGTCCTAGCCTTTGGATTTTGTTTACCTCGAAAATGGTAATATAATTAGATTTTATTTTGTGGTTCTAAAATACGTGATTTATTTTTATGCTAGTTGTTATGCAAGAATGCTAAGTGTGAGATTAGAAAATAGGATAAGATCTTGAAAGTAATGTATTAAGCATTCTGAATGGCTGAGACTTGGGGCCTCGAGCTAGCTAATACTGGGCCTCGAGGTCGAGCTAGGCATTAGACTCTTGAGCAGTCGATGGAGATCTAACAGTTATAAAGGCCTTGATAAGGGCTCTTTATGATCAATAATGAGCAATAAATGAAGAACAATCAATGATATACAATTAATGTAAGCAATAAATGTAAGTAATAAGATCAAAAGAGAATATGTTTAAGTTAGAGAGCAGAGAATGTTCTTGTTCTTGTATTCAATATGGTGTGTTGTATATTATATGTCTCTCTTACAAATGACAAGGATCTCCTTTATATATTAGGGAAATCCCAACATGGTACAGATGCATTTATTACAAAGAAACATAGTTGGTATAGCTATTCGCTAGTTTGGTACAGACTAGTGCTCCTCTTGCAGTCTCTGTCATCTTTGATCACGAGCCTTGGGAACTTCCCACTCCCCCATGATAATAATCGATTTACACTACCCAGAGTCAAACATTGGGAACCCTCGGGGTCGAACCTTGAGCCCTGCCTCAAGCCTTTGGAGACGCTCTTGCAAAGTGTTATAGCGGCCATAAATTCGGACCTTCTGATTTTTACCGTATACAGATAGTCCCTGCGTTTCTTAGAGTGAAAATGATAAGAAACGGTCCTGACTCTTGACTTTCTCGAACATCTTGTGATGATGTCATGCTTGCGATGTCAGTTCTCCAAGTGACTGAAAACATCATGTCAATCCATCTTCAGAGGCATTCAATAAACCGCCAGTTTATTCTCCCCAAAGGCGGTCATATTGCCACCGATTCGTTTCCCAAAGGCATTGATTGCGCCGTTGGTTATGCTACTGCCCTTCTATAAATGGGAGGTTTCTTGAATCAAAATCCATCCAGTCATTCTTGAACAGCTTTCAACTCATTTCTTCTCTTCTTCCTCATCCAAACTTTATTTTTCATGGTTCGAGCACGCGACTGTAAGGTCACACGGCAGCGCTTTTGCCAGTTATGCCATGGCTCTCTTTCAGAGCTCTTCCCCAATGAGTGGGATCATACTGGTTTGTTGTTGTTGTTGGCCCGAAATAATGAGAGAGGGGCTTCAAATTGTTCTAGCATCAGAGGATATGTGGTCCTTGAACTGCTGCTCATCTCTCTTAACTTCAACCTGGTGTGGCACTTCACTCCCTTAGCCTTCTCCGATGTGAGGAGGCCTCATCTACTAACTGTTGCATCTCGCACCGATGCAACGTCTCAAGAAGTGGCTTCATAATAGTAGTGCCGACGAGACCCATACTAGCCAAATTTTTCACCAAGACACAATTTTCCCGATTTTAAAAGCTTTTGCTCTTTGATAGACTATAGCCTTCTTCCTCATCCTTTGCTGTTTCGGAGGAGATTTTCGAGGGAGTCGCTCTGGAGATCGAAATGGGACCCCCGAGGAAATGGTTCTCGCCGATGTCTCCCCCGAGGATGTGCCTTCTGTAAGGCCTCGTAAAAATTTGTGCTCAAAACCTAGTAGCTCGTAGTGTTAAGTTCCGGATATGTGCTAGGAATATGTAAAATTCTTCGCGGGGAGCTTGCTCGCCGCGGTCCGGACCCTTTGTACTGATCTAAGCATTCAAAAATCAAAGAATCAAAGTTTTCCAGAAAAGTACTATTTTGCGGTCCAGAATGCGGTCGCAAATCAAGTATGCGGACCGCATTTTTGCCGCAGATTGAGTCAGTGGTTGGTTAAAATTGAGGTGAAAATGTGGTCCATTATGCGACCGCATAACTGATATGCGGACCGCATTTCTATCGCAAAATGAGTCAATGTGCCAGTTAAATTTGAGGTCAAAAATGCGGTGCGTTATGCGACCGGAAATCGTGTATGCGGACCGTATTTCCGCCGCAAACCCAAACAATAGGATCAGATTTTTGGAGCACTTTTGCGGTCCATTCTGCGGACCGCATTTCATCTTTGCGATCGCATACCCGACTCGGGCTTCTATTTTTCTAAATTTTAAACCCGACCCCCTTTTAATAAAACACCCCAATCCCTCATTTTAATATACTTTCTGAACAAAATAAGAGAGAGGGAAGAGAGGGTTCTTGAGAGAGAAAGTTCATCTTCACCAATTTGATTTTCAAAGTCACCCAGGCCCAGGAAATTTCAAAGTAATTGTCTTCGATTTCCGTTCTGCAGGTAAAATCCCCAACCCTTTTTCATTGGTTTTCATATTTAAACAAAAAAAGGGATTCTCATGCATTGATTCTTGAAAACAAAGTTGAAATACACATGCATGTCCTTTAAAACCCAAAAATCTAGTAAGAAGAATTGGGTAGGAGTAAAGAATTGTAAAAGAAGGGTTGATAACCTAAATAAGTTCGGGTAGTAATTGTGAGCTTAAATTCTAAGTTATATGTATCAACTTGTGAACTAGATTGACGTTGCTAGACTATTTGGTGAGTTGAAAGTAGAAGTTAAGAAGGGAATTCGGCTCCAGGTATGTATGGCTAACCTTGACCTTTGTAAAGTCACTTTGTTTGGCGTACGAATACTTGGTATGTGATGCCTATGTGAACTATTTGTGAATTCTTTTGATTGATATGCCTTGAGTGTTCTTGGTTAAGTCTCCCGATATAATGGTGCAAGTGAATGGCAATAAACCAAATGTGTGTGTGTGTGTGAATGTGTTATGTGGTAAGAGCTGTGTAACTAATGATGGAAAGGAATCGTAATTGATGCAATTGAAACAACTGTGGTAATAACATATATGGCTTGTCGTGGGCAATTATCGTTGTGACTTAAAATGCATATGAGCTGTTGTATTTGATGGAAATGGTATTGATAGTTATGGAAATTCTTTGTGAATTGTTGATTGTGGTTGTTGTTTGTGATTTGTGATTGTTCAGCGGGATTGGGTTGCACGCCGCAACACGAAGTAATAAGGTGTGGGTTGTGGTGATAAGGTGAAATGTGATTTGTCCGGTGGGATCGGGTTGCGCGCCGAAACACGAAGTAATAAGGTGTGGGTTGTGGTGATAAGGGTGGCCGAGGTAATAAGGGTGGAAAAAGTGATCGAAATCACTATTGAAATCATTGATGTGATAATGTTGAAAGGGGAAAAAGGAGAGATTGTGAAACTTGTTTGGCTTGATTGTCCTTTCATGGGTATTTGATTGTCGATTCTATTCCTGCTCGTTACTTGTGTATTGTTTGAGTTTACTTGGGGCAAAGTTTGTTCATACATACTAGTACAATTCAAATGTACTGACGTCCCTTTTGCCGGGGGTGCTACATTTGTGTTATGATTGTAGGTGGATCTACAGCAGGTACTCCAGTCCACCGACTGTAGCACTCCTTTACTTCCCGTTAGCTGAATTGGTGAGCCCCTTTCCTCTCGGGGCCCTGCGTGGCTCATGCCGCTTTTATTTTGGAGTCTTGTTTTGGGTATTTGTGTAAGGTATAGACGGAGCCTTATTACCGGCAAGTGTTGTATCATCCTTTTGCATCCTTAGAGGCTCCGTAGACAGGAAATGTGGGTTATGAACTTATGTAAATATGTATTTTGTATGTTGGCGATGTAAGTTGTAAACCTCGCTAAGTAACCATGTTTGTTATGTGTATTTCGTAAAAAGGTGTTTTAATTATAAATGGCTATTTCCTTTGATTAATGAGTAAGGAAAACACGTGGGATAGGAAAGGCACCCAGGTCCGCTTGACCGGGGCTACCCGGTCGAGCGCCGGTTATGTCCCTCAATTTTTTGGGGTGTGACACCTTCGAGAGTAGATTAGACTTCTAGCAGCTGTTTTTATTTATTTGTTTCTATGTAAGGACCTTTTGTGGGCTTTTGTAGTCACCGTTTATTAATACAAAAATGTTTCTTCAATTTTTCTTTGATTTGTGCCGGATTTCCCTTTGCCTGCATTTGTAAAGAATCTGAGCATGTGACTTTATTGATCGGTCCGAATACCGGGCCTGGGCGTAGGAATTTCCTTGGTTCTCGATTTGTTAATATGATACCCCCTGAAACCCTTTGCCGTTCCTCGGACCAAGTCCGGATTGACTTGATACAAACTTAGCTGCCGAAACTAGAGACTTCGAATTGAGTGAGAGTGGGGCCTCGAATTTTAGAACAAAACTTAGCCCTCTTAGGCCCCTTTGATGGTCCTCGAGAGACGGAGTTGCTTGACCACCTGAAAATGAAGACAGCCCATGGGCCTTTTCAAATAGTCCACGAGTGAGAGTTTATCAGAACTCGGGCGACAAAAAAACTTGCTTTTGAAAAATAAAGACAGCCCTGAGGCGTCATAGATAGACATGGATGAGGATACGCTTGGACTCGGATGGCCCCTGGGCTAAGGCAGCCGGGAGAGCTTTTATATTGATCTAAGAGTAAAAGTAGCAGTGAGGCTTCATTAACAATTCCCGAGAGAGAACCGACTTGGGCTCAGGTAGCCCGAGGGCCAAGGTATCGGGTGAATGACCCGTGCTTGTAATAGCAAAGGTCCTCGAGATTGGGTACCATCTCAAGGCTTAGGTTAACCCCCCATTTGGAGTCCGTTCTGCAATATCATATGTCCTCGAGATCGGGCACCATCTCAAGGCTAAATTGGTATCGACATCTTCTTAGAGCTTATATCCGCTTTGACGGAGATCCTCAAAGTTGTGCACCACCTTGAGGCTTAGATTGATATTTATGGCTCCTTAGAGCCTATAATTACGGTAGTAGAGATCATCGAGATTGGGCACCATATCGAGGCTGGATCGATACGGGAATCTCTGACCCCCGAACGTTGTACGTCAGCTTCACTTGTATGGCACGGCCATGAAGCATCTGGGATGGTCCCGTCGGTACACTATTTCGAAAGTCATAATGGCCTAGTCAGAATTAATTGGCCTCTAGAGTAGGAGGACAGTCGCCGCTTGCTCTATATATGAGTTTGTTTCCTCCCTTTTTGAAGATTCCGCTATTTTGAGCCGTTATCCTTTTTCATAGTGCTCTTCTTCCTTGCATCAGCCTTTCCATCATTTTAATTCAAAGTGTTTACCCGATTTCCATTTTCCTTATCTTGTTTTATCACAGCCATGGCTGCTACGCCCAAATCCGTTCACCAAGAAGAGGAGGGTTCCACCTCTTCTTCCCGCTCAATCGGTGGTACACCGCCGGCGTCTGGCGAGCCAACCCTAAGATGTTTTTGTCTCGAGGAGGGACCTTTCATTAAAGAGACCTCCCAATGTCGAGGTCCATTGGGACCATGCATCAAGGTTAACTTCATCAATAGGAGAGGAACACCTCGAGGCAGTGAGGAGAGACTGCGGATGTGGAGAAAAGGTGGTACTGCAGGTACCTTCCCCGGAAGAGAACGTCACGACTCATACAGAGGGGTTTTTACACGTATACACGTATTCCGTAACGCTGGGCCCTCTTGATAGAGTCATGCTTGACTTCTGTCGAAGATATCGGGCTACCCTGGCACAGGTTCACCCGTCGTTCTGGAGGATAGTGCTGGTGATGAGGTTCTTTGCGGAATAAGCCAGGCTCGAGTTCACCCTTAGCCATCTCATCAGATTATACCAACCTTTTCATTGCCGAGACCTGATAACTTTGCTATGCCGATCCACCAGGCCCTTTTTTGTCGATGATGAAGAAGATGGGGGCCGATGGTGGATGAATCTATTCGTCCGAGTAAGGACTGTCGATGTTATCACCGTGGAGTTCCTGCCATTTCTTGAGAAATGGAATGTCACACATAAGTGGTACACTTGTGTTTTTATCGTTTTCATTTTTGCTCATGGTGGAGACAGATTCTGTAAAGAAACTTTCCTTTTCTTTTTTTGCAGCAACCCCGTGGATGCCATACGAGGTTCCCAACCTGACGGATTGGGCTTGAAAGCTGGCAGCCCGCTCGACCTATGATGAGTGTAAGTGGTGGGATCTATCCAAGGGTAGATGGGAGGCAAAACACCACAGTACGTGATGTGTTGTTTGCTTTCTTTAGAGGGTACTTTTCCCCTACGTGTACAATATCATCGCAGGCATTGGGGAATTTCCTGAGGTGAGATCGTGCTCCCTCGGAGAGGAATAAGGGTCATCGGCTTTAGGACTGAGGAATAATAACAAACGGAAGGAACCCTCGTAGGGCGAAGGTGCTTATAGCGAGACGAGTCCTGCCTGGAGGCCCAAAGAAGATGCCTCAGCTGAACCTGTAACACCCGAGGCTTCCGGCCTTGGAAAATGGTTCCTCCTTTGCCGTCGTCCTCTCGTCCCGTCGAAGGTACTTCAAGGGACAAGGATTCTCTAACGCCGTCTTCTCTTCCCGTCGAAGGTACTTCGAGGGGTGTTCGAGGACAGGGGCCGACTGACTCAAGCGAGATCTCGAACGATCACGTTTCTATTGGGAGCAGTTTTGATGGGGCCGACGAGACAATGCCGGTAGGTGTGCGTTCGACTTTTGAGGAGGCTCAACGGCTCTGTTCCGTGGTGAGTTTTGGCCGATTGTATCAGTTTTTCGATTTTGCACTTCCGCTTTCTTATTGAGCTCTTTTTTCATAGGCTTTTGACAAGCTCAAGCCCGAGATGCTCCGCTGTGAAGGGAGGTTGAGGAAAGCCTTCGATGGGGAGAAATCCCTCAGCCTTCTTTGTGATAAAAGGGGAGATTATTTGTTGTACCTACGGTACGAGGCAAATCGGAGCCTGAACTACAAAAGCCACCTTGAGAAACAGATAGCCTTCACTCCGAGAGAATGCGTGCTTCTTCTTCTATCCTCAGAGATTAATGTTTTGATATTTCAGTTGCAGAGCAAGACAGAGGATCTGAAACGCCTTTAGGGTGAGGTTGGACAGGCCAAGTATGAGTGTAACGGGCTAAGGGCTCATATAGATGCCCATGTTACGGCCAAGAAGAATGCTTTGGCCAAGGTTACTTCCCTCGAGGTACAGCTCCGGAACGCCCGTGAAAACAACTCGGTTCAGGCGAGCAGGATTGTAAAGCTCGAGTCCGACCTTTTAGAGATGAAGGCCGAGGTCGTGGATGCCCGGTCTGAAGCTGAAGAGATTCGGGATAGGGTAGACAAGAAAGTGGCCATCTATTTAAAAGATGCTGTCGAAGCTTGGGCTGAGCTGAGAGGGGCTTCTGATCGAGAGAGCAGAAGCAATAAATATGCCTGGTGTAAACCTCGGAGGGAAACCCTTGAAGAGATTCACGTTAGGGGCTTCGGTCTCTTAGAAGAGATAGCGCAGGCCAAGGCAGATGAATATGACGCCAAATTCCTCGTATCTGATGCCGAAGATAATGGAGAAGAGGCCGATGGAGCCGCAGTCCCCGAAGGGAGAATAGACTAGGCTTTTTTCCTTTTTATTGTTTGTACTGTGTTCTTAAAGAACTTTGTAAATGTTGCCTTGCATTTTTTCATACGTGCGTATATGTAAAGGAACCTTTCGGGTTTTCTCCTTTCATGAATTTCTATTTGCTTGCGTATGTCTTTCTTTGTTTTGAATTTATACGTTGGTCGATGATTGGCCTGTTGAACTGGACTTCGAGTTATGACCCTTAGGTATACAATTCAGCCCTGAGGCTTGTTAGGCTGGCCTGTAGGCTCTTACGTGTAAGGTTCGTACGGCCTTTAACGTAGGCTGGCGACAGTAGCTCTTATGCGTTTGGTCAGTAGGACCTTTAACGTAAGTTGACGACAGTGGATCTTATGCATTTGGTCTAGGACCTTTAATTTTAAGCTGGCGACAGTGGCTCTTTTTCTTTTGATCTTATGCGTATTCAGTTAACCGTTTCGGCCTCAGTCTTCGAGTCAGATTTTGACTCGAACTCATTGACCTTAATTTTTTTAATTTCTAGCTGGCCCTTAGGCTCTTACGTGTTGGGTCAATACGACCTCTAATATGGGCTGGCAAAAATGGCTCTTATGCACTAGGTCAGTACGACCTTTATTTTAAGCTGGCGGCAGTGGCTCTTACGCATTGGGTTGGTACGACCTTTAATTTAAGCTGGCGGTAGTGGCTCTTATGCATTGGGTCGGTACGACCTTTAATTTAAGCTGACAATAATGGCTCTTGCGTACGGTCGGTACGACCTCTAGTATAGGCTTATTTTTCCCTCGTTGAAGTTTTTTATGTTCGTCTATTTGACGATTCGATAGGAACCTCGATTGCGAGCCGTTATGTGACGATGGGCGAGCACCTCGGGAGGTTTCGCTCGATGGCAGAATGTTTTGAAGCCTGTTGTTCGGAGCTGACATGGTCGAAGCTCTTTTACTTATGCCAAAGGTAGCCTGATAAACCGGTTCTTTTTGAAGTATTTTCGAAGTAATTTGAAGCCCTGTGAGTTTATTGGTGACGGTCGGGCGTCCCTGAATTGCGTTAGTTTGGTTGGTACAGCCTTGTGATCGTAGTCATTGTATTTGGCTGTAGCCTTTTAGTCCCCGAGTGAAGTAGCTTCGGTGTCAATATTGATGGTATGCCTTTTTAGGGGTCTTACAAGTTCGAATATATATCTTTAACTTTTATCGGAATTATGCCTTTCATAAGGTTTTATGCATTTAACATGCCTTACTTGAGGTCTTATATATTTGGTTACTTGGTACAAGTATAACCCATGCTTTACTTGAGGTCTTACGGATTTGGTTACTTGGTACAAGTATAACTCATGCCTTTCTTGAGGTCTTACAGATTTGGTATTGCCTTGTGGAGGTCTTATGAGCTTGAGGTTGCCCGCATGGGGTCTTATAGCCTCGGGTTGATAAATCGATGGGGTGACTGTCGGTGACAGTCCCCAAGACATCGAGAGTTTCTTGGCTCTAGGCCGTTTAGTGTAAAATTGGAGTTGCCTCATTGAGGGCTTACTAGTTCGAAGTTTCCGCCCCGGAGGTCATGTGATTTCGAGTTTTTGACGTCAGTCCCTGAGTGTTCGGGAAATTTCTGGTCTGGAGCTATTTCTTCAAAAAATAGCAGATTTCTTCGAAGCGCAAAGTGTTTTGATGGAAAAAAAATTCCTTGATTACTTGGCACAAATATACATGTTTCGTCGTCAACGGTTCAACTATCCTATGCGGACACGGTTCATTAGACCGTTTGGCCCGATACATCATTTTCCTACTAAGGCACTTTTTGGCTTAACTTGACTTCTTCGGGGGATGATCTCCCGGGGGGATGCCCCCAGTATTCGAGATTGATTGAAGAGAAGCCTTGAATACTTGTTAAGTTCTCCTCAGGTAGCATATTGGTGTTGCCTCATTAAAAACCTTGCCGGTAGAACCCTTCTTCGGACAAAACCCGATTGAAGGAAAAGAGTGCAACGTGTTACGCCCCGAAACCGTGGAACGCGACCGACGCTCAACCGAGTAAACCGACTGCGCAAGCCTGTTAGTTTCCATTCTACCCAAGCTAGTCATGAACAAAGAGGGAATGTTACCCTATCTTATCAAAACACTATGAAATCTTCCATCAGCGACTTTCGTTTCATTTCTGTTAATGACTTCATTCATAGTTTACAAAATATTACAAGTTTAATGAGAGACATGTTTATCAAGTACAAACTTTTCTAGTCTGGACTCCCAACATCAACCACCACCACAAACAGTCTACGGAGCCTCTAAGTACAATAGAAGAGAAATAGGGAAATACCGGCAACCAAGGCTCCGGCTATGCCTCAAAACATGATGAGAAAATGAACAAAATATACATGACATGACCACGAGATAGAGTGGGGCTCACCAAGTCTGCTGGGAAGAGAAATACTGCTATCACTAGCCGATACCGCTTGTTGTGGAACAACCTGTATCATAAAAGGATACAGCGCCCCCGGCAAAAGGGACGTTAGTGCCGTCGAATAGCACTAGTATGTAAGGCTAAAAGTCCTCTTTCAAAATAGAATGTCCATATAAGCAGAAACAACACATAGAAGCAGCAAGTCGCAATCCACAATATCCAAATAACTAATTGAAACATAACGATTTTCAAGTAAGAAAATAGTATATATATATTTGGTAGGGAGATCACTAGCACCGATATTACCACCGTCTTTGTTAGCACGGAGTCCGATCATGCCCGATCGGCTAGGCCATCTCCCCACGGAACAATGTGGTTTTACATTATGATGCGAAAGAAAGTTGTCACAAGAATAGTACCGCCATGTGCGCAACATGGAGTCTGATCTCCACCCGATCAGCTAGGCCGCCTTCCCACATATGCCGTATGGGTTGGCTTTTCCTTTTCCAATTCACAGGTATTAGTTTCATCCCACTTTGGGGGAATAGTCACACTCCACTCCTACACCGGCACGTGTAGTTTCAGGTGTGGGCCTTATGACCCACCCTTCCTCGGTATTGCTAATGATACTCCCAAAAACATTTTTGATTTGATTTAATATTGCACACAATTGTAGTATAAATACAAGTATACAAATATAACATACATGCAACCATGCTTATTTCCATACCTTTCATAATTTATAGCTTTTATTAATGTTCTCAGTCTCTCTCGATAACAGTATCTCTTTGGCCCTTTGGGCCTTTCACAAGGTTCAACTTTCTCATGGCACGAAGGCCGTCTATGGTTTTCCACATTTTCATCTCCTTTATTTCCAAGGATCGCCAACCAATATCAATGTACCAAATATTCTGGAAATTATATACATATTCGAGTTCAATAGTAATAGAATCATCAAGCACAAAGGATTCTTCCCAAGGAGGGACATGTCAACCAATAATTGAAATACAGATTGGAATCATAAGCAAGCAATCACCTCAGTTATCCTTAAATTATTCCTTTCCCATTTTTAAGAATTGTACAATTTCAACATCGGAATGTTTAAGGACTCGCATTGTAATGTTTGTATTTAAAAAGGCAAGGTAATATCTAGAACAACCACTTATGGGCTTAGTTCGGGTACAAGACCTTTAGGTCATTCTATTTTTTTTTGAAGCTAGTTTATAACAGTTAGGTCGAGGCTTATTTCATAATTTGTTTCACATTTTCCCATTCGATTCGTTTCCAAACATCTTTACAGTTTATCAGCAAATAGACACATTCAATCAAGACATTTAGTACACATAAGAGCAACTAGGGGCATTAAATAAATTGAATTCTTCTCACCCAATTAAGATACTAACCTTCATTTAAAGTGTGACTCAAGGCTACACCATTTTGGTAGACAAACCACACTTAAACTCACAAAACAATCTGGAATTGCATTAAATAAATTGAATTCTTCTCACCCAATTAAGATACTAACCTTCATTTAAAGTGTGACTCAAGGCTACACCATTTTGGTACACAAACCACACTTAAACTCACAAAACAATATGGAATTCACTTCCGAGAGAGAAAGTTCAGCCTACATACCTCGATTGAGCTTTCCTTAAGTCCTACTATACTCCGAGACTCTTAGCAACGTCAATCTTTTAGGAACATGACAAATCGAACCACAAATTAGAGAGGTGATCATGGTTCTAGCTCGTTTGAGCATATTCTCGAACACTACGTATGCATTATGCTTTTAAAACCATTTGGTTAAAGATCCTACCATTCCTCATCCCATCCTTAGCTCCAGACCTAACCAAATACTTTTAAGAACACATGCATGCAAGATATCCACTTCTATCCTCATCAATTACACTTCTAATGGTCTATCCTAGTCATATCTAGTAATTAAGAGCTTGGGTTATAGAACCTTACCTTTTAGGAAGAAGACCTAGGTGCCTTTCTTGACAGATCTTCAAGATTAAGCAATATCTTAGGAGAAATGTTGATGAAGAATCCCCTTCTCCCTCTTGGACCCTCTCTCTTTCTCTAAATGCATCAGAAAATAGGCCTAAAATGAAGGGTAGCATATATTATATCGACATGGGGTCGGGTAAGAAAATTAGAAATTTGGAGCCCCGGAGCAGATCTGCTATCGCATAATGGACATGCGGTCCGCAAAATGGACCGCAAAATGCTTCCCCAAAAACTGGACACACTGACTGGGTATGCGACAAGAATGCGGTCCGCATTCACGTTCTGCGGTCGCATAATGCACCACAGAACTGCCCTTCACAAAATCCCAAGGAAATTATGCGATGACTATGCGGTCCGCATTTTGGTTATGCGATTGCATAATTGACCGCATAGTTGACTTCAAATTTGGCCAACACACTGACTCTCTGCGGCAGAAATGCGGTCTGCATACTTGATATGCGACCGTATTATTGACCGCAAAATTGCACTTTTCTAGAAAACATAATTTCTTGACTTTTTAATGCATAGCTTAGTCCAAAAGGGTAAGCTCGCCGCGAAGAATTTCACGAATTTCTAACACATATTCCTAACTTGGCACTACGAGATCCCAGGTTTTGAGCAAAAATTTTCACGGGGCCTTACACAATGTATGCTTTAAACCTGAGGTCTTCAAGCTGGAAAGCACTTCGGTTGTTCCGATCGGACACCTGTACACATGTTATTGTAAGATGTGAAATAAAATGGGAAATTATCATACCTTAATGGTGATGGCGCTTCGAGCCTCGACGTGCTTCAATCGTTTGCTCCGGGGACGCGGTACGGTCCTTACTCGTTTATTCAGGTATAGCCTAGAATGTATCTCATGATTGCTACTTCCCTGTTTGTTTGTCCTTTAGATCCTTCAATGTTGAAGGCGTCGCTGCTGGCGCCACATCTTGTACCGCGAACATTTCTTTTGTTGCACGTTGTTCCCCGTACACGGTTTTTATTCCATCCTTTGTCAGAAATTTCATCATTTGATGAAGAGTTGATGGTACTGATCTCATGCAGTGTATCCATGGCCTTCCGAGTAAGCCATTGTATCTCATGTCTCTTTTGATGACATGAAACTTGGCATTTTGGGTCGTGTTGGCCACGTTGATCGGGAGGGTGATTTCTCCTTTCATTGTCTCGCTCAACATGTTGAATCTATTGAGGACTTGAGAGGCGGGCATGATCTGGTCGAGCAGTCCGAGCTGCATTACCACCCTCGACCTAATAATGTTGGCCGAGCTACCTGGACCACAAGTACACGTTTAACTTGAAATGTATTTACAAGTAAAGAGATTACCAGTGCATCAGTGTGAGCTTGAGACAGGGTCTCGATGTCCTTATCGCTGAACGCGAGAGCGTCCTTGGGTATGTAACCCCGAGTTCGCTTTTCCCTGGTGATGGATATGTTTGTTCGTTTGACGATGGGTTCCTGTGGTATGTCGACTCCTCCAACAATCATGTGGATGACATGTTGTGGTTCTTCTGTTTCATTCTTTCTGTTCGCCTCTCTTTCCCGAAATTGATTTTTGGCTGAGTAGCTGAGGAACTCTCGGAGGTGCCCTTTGCTGAGTAGTCGGACTACTTTCTATCGGAGCTGTCTGCAGTCTTCGGTCCTATGACCATACGTGTCGTGAAACTCGCACACTAGGTTGGAGTTCCTTTGTGTCAGATCTGATTGTATGGGTTTTGGCCACCTGGTTTCTCTGATTTTACCGATGGCAGAGACGATGTCTAAAATGTCAATGTTGAAGTTGTATTTTGGACAATTGAGGTGCCTCCATCGGTCCTGTGTGTCTGTTGAATTCGGCTATGCTTACGAGTCCCCGAGGATTCTGAACTCAATCTATCCTTCGATCATTTCGGGGTATGTTATTCCTTGGGGCGTTTCTTCTATCTTCAGTGTATGGTTGGTACCTTTCCTTGTTTGGCTTTGGCTCCTTAGCTAGAAACTTGCTAGGATATATTGAGCCCGAGGGGGCTCCCTGATCTTTGATTGGTATCGGTTGTGGACATCCGACCAGGTCACGGTGGGATATTCAACAAAGTTCTGCTTCAGCTGCTTCGAAGCTACCGAGCTTCGCTCGTTCAAACCTTAAGTGAAGGCCTGTACGGCCCAGTCATCGGAGACTGGTGGTAATTTCAATTTGCTCCATTTGAAAGCGAGACACAAACTTTCGCAACATCTCATTTTCTCTTTGTTTGATTTTGAAGATGTCGGATTTCCTTGTAGCCACCTTGATAGCACCGACATGCGCCTTTATGAAAGAATCTGCCAGCATGGAAAATAAGTCTATTCAATTCGGGGCAAGGTTGTGGTACCACATCATGGCCCCCTTCGAAAGTGTTTCTCCGAACTTTTTTAGTAAGATAGACTTAATCTCATCGTCCTTTAGGTCGTTGCCCTTCACTGTACAAGTGTAAGCGGTGACGTGCTCGTTGGGGTCTGAGGTTCCGTTGTCATTCGGAAGGTCGAGCATTCTGAATTTCTCCGGGATGGGTTTTGGAGCAGCATTTTGTGGGAATGGCTTTTTTACGATCTTCTTCGAATCTACACCCTTCAGGATCGGGTGTGCGCCCGGAATTTTATCGACCCTAGAATTGTAGATCTCCACCTTTTTGTCATTGGCTTCTATCTTTTCTTGCCCGATTCAATGCTCTTCTGAGGTCCTCGAGCATCTTTATGATAGCAGGATCGGCTACTGACCCATTGTTGCTTGATCTTTTTGGTATTTGTTCGGCTCGAGGAACCGCCTCCGGTGTTGCTGTGCTTGGAGTTTTTTGGCGGCTTTGCAGTTGAGCAATCGCCAGCTTTTGTGCCTGCAACATCTCAAAAATGACATGAAGGCTAACATCTCGCTCTTCCCGAGCTGGGGGTTTCTGAGCTTCTTGTTGGTTCTCTTGGAGCATACTAATGTCGTTATGGGAGCTTGTATCGATTGTTGGGCGTTGCACGAGACCACGTCCACATGAATTGGTTCTGGTGCATCCTCAGGTTTTCGTTGTGGCACACCATTACCTGGAACAACTACACCATTCTATCCATGGTTCTTAGGACCGTTGTTCTCCTGTGCATTCAGTTAGTTTGACATTTTTACCTGAAATCAAAGATTCTTGGACAAGAAAAAGGGTGAAAGATAACTTGCGTTATGTAGTAAACCAGCAAGAAAACAATCACTATTATTTTTAGCCCCACGGTGGGTGCCAAACTGTTTATCTCGAAAATGGTAATTACAATTAGATTTGATTTTGTGGTTCTAAAAATACATGATTTATTTTTATGCTAGTTGTTAAGCAACGGATGCTAAGTGCGAGATTAGAAAATAGGATAAGGACATTAGGAACCCTCGGGGTCGAACCTCGGGCCCTGCCTCGAGCCTTTGGAGACGCGCTTGCGAAGCGTTATAGCTGCCATAAAATCGGGTCTTCTGATTTTTACCGTATACAGATTTATTCACAGAACAGTTTCTAGATGGAAAGAAGCGTAGTAAAGTATTTCCAAAAGCTATAAGTTATGATAATGATAAGTGCATCAGTCAACATTCGAGGACGAATGTTCTAAAGGGGGGATGATGTTACACCCTATGTTTCCGTACGTGAAAGTATGCCATATGTAAATGGATGTAAGCTCAAAAAGGGATGAAATCCTTCTACAAGGCTAAGGAAGGTTTATCAAAGTTTGTCACGCCCCAACCTCGGGAGGCGCGACCGGCGCTCAATCGAGAGAACCCAACTGAGCAAGCCTTATTGACACTTTCTACCCAACTCAAGATGATTAAGGAATCCGTCTTTCGAGTAATTAGACAATATCAAACATTAAGCATTCAACATTGTTAGTTCATTTTTTTTATATCACAAGTCTTAAATCGTGGTTAAGTTTCCAAGATCTTATACAGTCATTGCTGAGACGAACTAGAGAATAGAGTTGTAACACAGATCACTAACCCAACCAACATAACCCACACAACGTCTACGGAGCCTCTATGGATACAAAAGACGAATTATGACAATGCCGGCAACAAGACCCCGGCTATACCTTAAAAATAGAAGTCTACAACAAAAGAAGTACATCATAACCCCTTGAAAGAAAAAAGGGGCTCACCAAGTCTTCGGGATGAGGACACTCCGCTACGCACGATCGGCACTATCCGCTATAGAGCCACCTACATTCATTTAAAAATGTAGCGCCCCCGGCAAAAGGGACATTAGTACCATGGAATAGTACTAGTATGTATAACTAAACACCATCTAATTAGAAAGAACTTTCATATAAAAATAAGGAAATCACAAGTATAACTAAATAGCTTTAAACGATCACAACATTATCAATAATAAAGAATCATAAAACTTTCACATCATGTTTCCATAGCCTTTAGTTTTGGGGCATTTCATTCTATTCATCATTTGTTCACAATACCACCGCTATCTTGAGCGGAGTCCGATCTCGACCTGATCGTCTAGGTTGCCTCATTTGAGACATACGCTTCAATCACAATCTCATTTTCCCCTTTTTTCGGAATTCATTCACATTACCACCGTCTAACTTTTGAGCGGAGTCCGATCTCGGCCCGATCGGCTAGGCCGCTTACCAAGGCATTAGTTATCATTTCGCTTCACTATATCTCTATTTCATAGGCACTTGGGGCCACAACTTTATCACATCATTTTTGGCACTAGGTCGCATTTTACATCATTCCCAATTTCAATATTAACTTTTCCATTTAGGACAGTAGGTGAACACAATAGCAATTTAAATTGTAAGCATAGATAAGACTTCACATAGATGACACAATATATGCATCTTCAATCTCAATTTATGGTCTAAGCACTTCAATACATAATTCATTTCTTTAGCCCCTTTCAAGTTATCAAGATAGCACGTTGATCATGTTGAGACACATCTTTCACGCATATAAGGTTACAACACCAATTCATGTAAAATAACAATCGATGCAACAATTCAACCTTAATCTTACCATATTCACATAAACACCGGTGAAGTTCAATTTCTAAATGACGGGGTTTTGGCCATACATACCTCAATAAAGCTTTCTTTAATCCTTACAAAATTCCAGAACTCTTAGCACTTCGATCTATTGTATAAGAATTGTAAATTGAACCAAGAATTAGGGACAAGATTAGGATTCTAGCTCGTTTGAGCATATAATCAAGCATTAGTGGTGCATTGTGATCTTAGGTCCTTTTTGTGCAAGATTTCTATCATTTTATACCCTAATTGCTTTCTTTTTAGTTCACAACTTCCCAATACTCCATGATCTTGTATGCATGCAAGCAATCTATTCTTATACCCATAAATTACCTCACTAATGACCCCTTATGGTTATGTCTAAAATTTAAGAGTTGAGGTGATGAAGTCTTACCTCTTGAGATGAAGGTTTAGGTGCCTCACTTGATTATCTTCAATGTTTAACAAGGATTTGTGGAGCAATTTTTGATGAAAAGTACTTCCCTTCTCTTAGACCCTCTTTCTCACTCTAAAAGTACCGGGAAATAGGCTCAAAATGAGCTATTGCACAAGATTAACGATAGGGGGTCGAGTTTTAAAAATTAGAAAATAGGAGCCCGACTCAAATCTGCGATCGCAAAGCTGTCATGCGGTCTGCAGAATGGACCGCAAAATGCTCCCCAAAACATGAAGACACTGTTTGGGTATGCGACAGATATGCGGTCCGCATACCCGTTCTGCGGTCATATAATGCACCGCAGAACTGCCCCCTTTCAAAATCCCAAGGGGATTATGAGATGAATATGCGGTCCGCATATTGATTATGCGATCGCATAGTTGACCGCATAGTTGACCTCAAATTTGACCAACACTCTGTTTCATTCTGCGGTGACTATGCGGTCCGCATACCTGTTATGCGACCGCATTCTCGACTGCATAATCGGACTTTTCTGGAAAACATTATTTCTTGACTTATAAATGCATAGATCAGTCCAAAGGGTCCAAATTTACACATTTCTAGCACGTATTCCTAATTTGGCACTACAAGCTTTTGACTTTTTGGGTGGAAATTTTCACGGGGCCTTACATCCTCCCCCACTTAAGATCATTCGTCCTCGAATGAGGGTCAAGGTTCACTTATTAGCACATTTTTCCTCATGCAATCTCAGTTTCACACACTCATGGAACACCTCAATAGCTCCGAATTTGGCTAACTCCCTGAATTTCTAAAAATTTCGCCAGAGTTTCCTTTGTATCTAGGCCTATCCACCTGTTAGAGAGCCCCAGAAACATATCCTAACTGCATTTACATATTCCATAAACACAACATAACCTGTACAATACTAACCATGGCTGCATAGACAATCATATAACCAAAACGAAATAGAACAGTTTTACATAGATCAACTCAAGGATATAGAGTTCATAGGGACCAAATAGATGAAAGCTATTACATGGCTATACAAACAAATGTGGGTACTTCCTCTTCATTTCTTCCTCGGCTTCCCAAGTGGCTTCCTCAACCTGCTGGTTTTGCCATAACACCTTTACGGAGGCAATTTCCGGACCTGCCGGTCAAGAATGGCAACTGGAACTTCTTCATAGGACAGTTCTTCATTGACCTCAATAGTTTCAACTGGTACGATAGTGGACGGATCTCCCACTACTTTCCTCAACATAGACACATGAGAGACTGGGTGTACCAATGACATCTCGGGTGGCAACTCAAGCTTGTATGCCACCTGACCAATCCTCTGGATGATCCTCTACGGTCCGACATATCTTGGGCTCAATTTTCCTTTCTTCTCAAACTGCATGATACCCTTCATGGGGGAAACCTTTAAGAATACCCAATCATCTTCTTTGAACTACAAATCCCTACGACGGACGTCCGAATAAGACTTTTGGCGACTCTGAGCAGTTTTCAACCTATCCTTAATAATTTTGACTTTCTCCATGGCCTGGTGCACGAGGTCCGGCCCTATTAATTCAGCTTCTCCGACCTCGAACCACCCAATGGGAGACCTACATCCTCTACCATACAGTGCCTCAAATGGTGCCATCTGGATGCTAGCATGGAAGCTATTGTTGTAAGCAAACTCTATAAGTGGCAAATGATCATCCCAGCTACCTTTGAAATGGACAGTGCAAGCACGCAACATGTCCTCAAGAGTCTGAATAATCCGCTCTGCTTGCCCGTCAGTCTGGGGGTGAAAGGCTGTGCTAAGGTTTACCTGCGTGCCCAAACCTTACTGAAATTTCTTCGAAAAGTTGGCCATGAATTGAGCCCGTCGATCTGAAATGATTGAGACTGGAGTACCATGCAACCTGACTATTTCCTTGATATAAAACTGGGCATACTACTCCGCAGTGTCGGTAGATTTGATTGGCAAAAAGTGTGCTGATTTCGTGAGTCGATCCACGATTACCCAAATTGAGTCGAACTTGCGCGGAGTGCGCGGTAACCCCACTACAAAATCCACGTTGATCATTTCCCATTTCCACATTGGGGTTTCTATGCTTTGAGCCAGTCCTCCAGGTCTTTGATGTTCGGCTTTCACTTACCGACAGTTCGGACACCTTGCCACAAAGTCTGCCACATCCCTGTTCATGTTGTTCCACCAATAAACTTCCTTAAGATCATGATACATTTTTGTAGAACCTGGGTTCACTGAATACCTGGAAGTGTGAGCTTCTGCCATGATCCTTCCCCGAAGATCGTCAATATCCGGAACACATAGGCGGCCTTGGTACCGTAGGGTATCATCATCCATGCTAAAGGAAAAAGCTGTGGTCTTGTGTTTATGAATCCCCTCTTTCAGCTGTGCTAATAATGGATCATTGGATTGTTTTTATTTCACCTCTACCACGAGCGACGATTTCGCCCTATTCTGAACAATTATCCCTCCTTCACTAGAGTCCGCAAAGTGAACTCCCAAACTAGCCAACTGGCGAACCTCCCGGGCCAGCAGCCTCAGATGCGCCTTCAAATGAGCCAAACTTCCCATAGATTTTCGACTAAGAGCATCAGCCACAACGTTAGCCTTTCCCGGGTGATAGAGAATGTCAATGTCATAGTCCTTTAGTAACTCCAGCCATCTTCTCTGCCTTAGATTCAACTCCTTCTGTTTGAAAATATACTGAAGGATCTTGTGATCCGTGAACACATCCACATGGACCCCATATAGATAATGCCGCCAAATCTTTAGCGCAAACACCACTGCTGCAAGCTCTAAGTCATGGGTCGGATTGTTCTTTTCAGGATTCTTGAGTTACCTAGAAGCGTAGGCTATAACCTTGCCGTGTTGCATTAACACACACCCAAGCCCGATCCTCGAAGCATCGCAATACACCACAAATCCCTCTGTACCCTCTGGCAGGGTTAATACCGGTGCTGAAGTCAATCTTCATTTCAATTCTTGGAAGCTCCTTTCACAAGCATCGGACCACTGGAACTTAACTGCTTTCTGGGTCAATTTAGTCAATGGAGAGGCAAGAGTAGAAAACCCCTCCACAAATCTTCTGTAGTACTCGGCCAAACCCAAGAAACTGCGAATCTCTGTTGGACTGGTAGGTCTAGGCCAATTTTTCACTGCTGCAACCTTCTGAGGATCAACCATAATCCCCTCCCTGGAGACGACATGACCCAAGAACGCGATAGATTCAAGCCAAAATTCACACTTCGAAAATTTTGCATACAATCGATGCTGCTGAAGAGTCTGCAAAACTGCCCTGAGATGGTTAGTTTGATCCTCTCGACTCCGGGAATACACAAGAATATCGTCAATGAACACTATTACAAAGGAGTCTAGAAAAGGCTTGAAGACTCTATTCATAAGATCGATGAATGTTGCCGGGGCATTTGTTAGCCCAAAAGACATTACCAGAAATTCAAAGTGCCCATACCGAGTCCTGAAAGCTGTTTTTGGGACATCCGGCTCCCTTATCTTTAGTTGATGATACCCGGACCGCAAGTCAATCTTTGAAAAACACATAGCACCTTGCAATTGGTCAAACAAGTCATCTATTCTTGGTAGAGGGTATTTATTCTTGATGGTGACTTTGTTAAGCTGTCGGTAGTAAATACACATTCGCAACGACCCATCTTTCTTCTTTACAAAAAAAAACCGGTGCGCCCCAAGGTGACACGCTTGGCCGTATGAAACCCTTTTCTAGCAAATCCTTCAATTGCTCCTTTAGTTCCTTCAATTCTGCCGGTGTTATTCTGTAAGGTGGAATTGATATAGGCTGCGTGCCTGTCATCAGATCGATCCCAAAATCAATCTCCTAGTCAGGGGGGATTCCAGGGAGCTCATCTTGAAAGACATCCGAAAATTCATTCACAACCTGCACGGACTCAAGGCTAAGTGCCTCGGCATTGGTGTCCATAACCCGAACTAAATGGCAGATGCATCCCTTCTTGATCATCTTTGTGGCCTTAAGGTAAGAAATAAACCGACCTTTTAGGCACTACATTATCCCCCTTCAGTTATACAGCAGGCTCATTAGGAAACTCAAGCCTCATAGTTCTAGTTCGACAGTCAAGCTTGGCAAAGCATGAATAAAGCCAATCCATCCCCATTATTACATCAAAATCAACCATCCCCAATTCAATAAGATCGGCCATGGTATCCCTACCACGCACCGTGACAACACAACTTCTGTAAACTCAAGTAGCCAAAATTGACTCACCAACCGGAGTAGATACCAAGAATGGTTCATGAAGCTGTTCTGGTTCTATCCCGAATTCCATAGCAACAAAAGGGGTAACATAGGACAGGGTGGAACCGGGGTCAATAAGTGCATACACATCATGAGATTGAACAGTCAGAATACCTGTAACAACATTTGGAGAAGCCTCTGCAGTCTGGCAACCATTCATAGCATAGAACCGGCTGGGTCCTCCCGAAATTTGCGCACCACCCCTAGCTGCACCACGCCCCGCGGGTGCTGGGTTACCACAGGCTGGAGAGGGGGCTGAAGATGTAGCAGCTGCTGGGCTGGCTGGCTGTGCTGTGCCCCTACCTGCTCCCTGGAGAGATGCACAACAATGCCTCTGAATATGACCCCTCATCCCACATCCATAACATACGGGCAACTCCATGTAGCAAATCCCCGAGTGCATCTTCTCGCACCTGGGGCACGGGGACCTCTGCTGCTGCTGGGATCTCTCTCTCCTGACCGACCCCGCTGGTGGGATCCCCTATCACCCTGACTGAGCCTGAAACGACTCCACTGCTGCTGCTGGCTGGGCCCTGATGGCGGTGCACTAGCTGAAGACTGTGCAACAGACTAGGATGGCCCTAATGACCCTCCCCGGAAAGCTGATCTTCCCCCACCTAGAGACTCGCCCATGTTGCCCGCAGACCGGGTCTTTCTGCTACCCTCTCTCTCCATTCTGTTCTTAAGTTTGCGATTCTCTGTGGCCTGAGCAAATGCTACCATCTTCCCATAATTCATGTCAGAATTCAATGCACCTGTAGAAGCCTCATTAATAGTCAAAGGATTAAGGCCCTGAACAAACCGGTGCACCCTAGCCTCCATTGTGGGCAACATGTGAATAACATATTTGGACATGCGAGAAAACTCCATATGGTACTCCCACACACTTCTACTACCCCGCTTCAGGTTCTCAAACTCAGCTGCACGGGCTTCCCTTGTCTCGGCAGGCAGGCAATGGTCTATAAATGCATCAACAAACTCGCTCCACCTCACCGGAGGGCTCCCCTCCTCACGGGAATCTTCCCACAACTCAAACCACGAATAGGCCGTCCTTTTCAGATGGTAAGCAGCTAACTCTACTACCTCTATCTCAGTTTCACGCATAACCCTGAGGGTCTTGTGCATCTCATCAATAAAATCATGAGGGTCCTCTTCCGAATTGGCACCCGTAAACACTGGATGGTCTAACTGAAGAAATCTGTTCATCCTAGAACTGGTGGAATCCCCTTGCTGGCTGGATGAACTGGGTGCAACATTTGACCTCTGGGCCTGGGAGGCCACTAGCTGTGTCAGCATCTGAATAGCTCCCCTAAGATCCCCATCAGAAATACCAGAACCGGAAGCTGGGGCTGGAGGCGGGACAGGAGTATCAATGGGAGGGATAGTGGCACCCTCCGCAGGTGTAGGAACTGGGGTAGTCTGATCAAGAATAGATGAACCAGGCAGCGTGATAGCAGGGCGACTACCCTCACCCGTAATATCAAGCAGGGATTCATCAGCCACTCCTGAGGTGGCATTGGCTTCTTGGCCAATTCTCGCTTTCTTCTTAGGTGGCATTTACTGAAAGGTAGAACAATGCACCAGTTAGAGAAGGAATAGTTTCACAATTGCCGCATGATTCAGAATATCAAAGAAGGGTGTTATTCCTAATGCCCATGTAGCCTCCAACTTGTAGATGTGGTCGACTTCACACCGATAAGAAGGACTCTACTAGACACGGCTCCGAGACATCCTAGGACACTTTAAAACCTTAGGCTCTGATACCAAGTTTGTCACGCCCCAACCTCGGAAGGCGCGACCGGCGCTCAATCGAGAGAACCCGACTGAGCAAGCCTTATTGACACTTTCTACCCAACTCAAGATGATTAAGGAATCCGGCTTTCGAGTAATTAGACAATAGAAAACATTAAGCATTCAACATTGTTAGTTCATTTTTTTATATCACGTCTTAAATCGTGGTTAAGTTTCCAAGATATTATACAGTCATTGCTTAAACGAACTAGAGAATAGATTTGTAACACAGATCATTAACCTAACCAACATAACCCACACAATGTCTACGGAGCCTCTATGGATACAAAAGACGAATTATGACAATGCCGGCAACAAGGCCCCGACTTCTACAACAAAAGAAGTACATCATAACCCCTTGAAGGAGAAAGGAGCTCACCAAGTCTTCGGGATGAGGACACTCCACTACGCACGATCGGCATTGTCCGCTATAGAGCCACCTACATTCATATAAAAATGTAGCGCCCCCGGCAAAAGGGACGTTAGTACCATGGAATAGTACTAGTATGTATAACTAAACACCATCTAATTAGAAAGAACTTTCATATAAAAATAAGGAAATCACAAGTATAACTCAAGAGCTTTAAACGATCACAACATTATCAATAATAAAGAATCATAAAACTTTCACATCAAGTTTCCATAGCCTTTAGTTTTGGGGCATTTCATTCTATTCATCATTTGTTCACAATACCACCGCTATCTTGAGCGGAGTCCGATCTCGACCCGATCGGCTAGGCCACCTTACCAAGGCATTATTTAATCATTTCGTTTCACATATCTCATTTCATAGGCACTTGGGGCCACAACTTTATCACATCATTTTTGGCACTAGGCTGCATTTTACATCATTCCCAATTTCAATATTAACTTTTCCATTTAGGACAATAGGTGAACACAATAGCAATTTAAATTGTATGCATATATAAGACATCCCATAGATGGCACAATATATGCATCTTTAATTTCAATTTAAGGTCTAAGCACTTCAATACATAATTCATATCTTTTGCCCCTTTCAAGTTATCAAGATAGCATGTTGATAATGTTGAGACACATCTTTCACGAATATAAGGTTACAACTCCAATTCATGTAAAATAACAATCGATGCAACAATTCAACCTTAATCTTACCATATTCACATAAACACCAGTGAAGCTCAATTTCGAAAAGACGAGGTTTTAGCCAAACATACCTCAATAAATCTTTCCTTAATCCTTACAAAATTTCGGAACTCTTAGCACTTCGATCTATTATATAAGAATTACAAATTGAACCAAGAATTAAGGACAAGACTAGGATTCTAGCTCGTTTGAGCATATTATCAAGCATTAGGGGTGCATTGTGATCTTAGGTCCTTTTTGTGCAAGATTTCTATCGTTTTACACCCGAATTGCTTTCTTTTTAGTTCACAACTTCCCAATACTCCATGATCTTGTATGCATGCAAGAAATCTATTCTTATACCCATAAATTACCTCACTAATGACCCCTTATGGTTATGTCTAAAATTTAAGAGCTGAGGTGATGAAGTCTTACCTCTTGAGATGAAGGTTTAGGTGCCTCACTTGATTATCTTCAATGTTTAACAAGGATTTGTGGAGCAATTTTTGATGAAAAGTACTTTCCTTCTCTTAGACCCTCTTTCTCACTCTAAAAGTACCAGGAAATAGGCTGAAAATGAGCTATTGCACAAGATATAACGACATGGGTTCAACTTTTAAAAATTAAAAAATAGGAGCCCGACTCAAATCTGCAATCGCACTTGCAATTGCAAAGCTGACATGCGGTCCGCAGAATGGACCGCAAAATGCTCCCCAAAACCTGAAGACACTGTTTGGGTATGCGACAGATATGCGGTCCGCATACCCGTTCTGCAGTCGCATAATGCACCGCAGAACTGCCCCTTACAAAATCCCAAGGGGATTATGCGATGACTATGGGGTCCGCATATTGATTATGTGATCGCATAGTTGACCGCATAGTTGACCTCAAATTTGACCAATACACTATTTCATTCTGCGGCGACTATGCGATCCGCATACCTGTTATGCGACCGCATTCTCGATAGCATAATCACACTTTTCTGAAAAACATTATTTCTTGACTTTTAAATCCATAGATCAGTCCAAAGGGTCCAAATTTACACATTTCTAGCACGTATTCCTAATTTGGCACTACGAGCTTTTGAGTTTTGGGTAGAAATTTTCACGGGCCTTACAAAGTATTAGGTAAGTTAGGATGAATGAGACTTTTTAAATCATGATTTAAATGAGTTTAAAGTCGTGATATGGCTATATAGTACGTTTGAATATGAAATATAAAGTTTGGGAAAAATCGGATTTAAGTTGTGGAAAAACCGACTAAGGATTTTCCTTGTAATGAAGCGTTTTGAGCAATACATTCCATATGTTATATAAAGTCTTTTTGGGACATATTATATACCAAAATGAAGGCCTTGGAACCTAGTTTCCAATGGTCCAAACCATTTATTCATACGACAACGGGCTAGAGAAATATGGATTTTTAAAGTAGGGTCGCCAAGTCACGTTGCCGCACTTCGGAGAAACTGGCATGTTTATAGGCTAAGTGACGACGCAGTTTTCTCCCAATATAGTGAGTGTTAAACGGACTGGTTATATGGAATTAAAGCCCTATGTGTCTAGTTTCCAACGTTGTAAACTGTTTGTCAATACGATATCAGAGTAGAGAGTGAGATTTGAGGGTTTTAGGTTTGATTTGTGGTCGGAATTGCATGATTTTGGTATGGTTGGACTAAGGGTGTTAAACGGGTGAGCCGGGCCGGGCCGGGGCTCTACTTTTTGGACCCGTACGGGTTACGGTCCGGGCGGGTTCCGGGTTTGTTCTTAACGGGTTTAACGGGTTCGGGTTCATCCGGGTAAAAATTGAACCGTAAGGGTTACAGGTTGAGGGGGCCGGGCCGGGCCGGGTTTAGTGTATTTTTAATTTTTTTTTTTGGAATTTTGTATAACTATTGTAAGTTATATTAATACTTTATATTAATTTAAAGAATACAAGGAAGATGGGAAAAAATTGCACTTATAAATTTCAAGTACTACATTTATTTCAAGTACTACATTTATTTATGCAATATTTCCGTTGGCCAACGGACCAATTCAAGTTCTGACCGTTGCCAATGGTCAGTGGGGCCCACATATTTCGAAAATTAAAAAAAAACAAAAAAAAAAATTTTGGTCGTTGAATCGGGCCGGTCCGGGCCGGTTAACCCGGTAAGGGTTACTTTTCACTAGACCGGGTTCAACCGGGCCGGTTACCCATTTTCACTAACCTAAACGGACCAACCCCCTCTATCCCCCTACCCAGCCCAGCCCAGCCCCCTCTAACCGGTCCGGGCTGGTTCCGGGTTTAACCGGTTTGGGCTGGTCCGGAACCGGGCTGACCCGGCCCGTTTAACACCCTTAGGTTGGACTCATAACTGAATGGGTGTTCGGAATTTGTGATCTTTTTCGGGTTCCAAGGTGTGATCCCGGGTTTGATTATTTGATTTTGGCTAAAGATCTTAGTTTTATCATATGGAATCGATTCCTATAGCTTTTATTGATTATATTAAGTTGATTTGGCTAGATTCGGCTCATTCGGAGGCCGATTCGCAAGGCAAGGGCTTGTTGGAGTATTTATTTGCATATTTGAGTTAAGTAACATTTCTAAACTTAGAACTGAGGGTATATATCCCTGGAAAACGTGTTATTTGGGTTGTGTTGGGCGTAACGCACATGCTAGGCGACGGGCGTGTAGGCGTGCACTGTGGTAATAATGATGCGGGTTCAATTTTGTACTATGTTGCCATCAAGTCTTGTTTTATCCGTGTAATACCTACTTGTTAGAGTAATTGAGCTGTTATTCATGTTAGAAATCATGTTCAGACTACATGCTTATTCGGTTGAGACCTAATGAGGTTATTTTTGTTGTTTGGAGTTATCTGCTTTAAATATAATTATATCTTTACCCATGGTTCTTCATTTGCATATCATTTCTTAGTCTTTGTTCATATTTCACTGTTACGTCACATGTTATCATTGTTTGGGCTTAGTGGTACGAGATTGTGAGCCCTTGAGACGTGAGTGATTGATGACTGAGGTGGGCATGAGGGCCGTGTTGTGAGTGTTATTGTGGATCAAGCTGCACGCCGCTACTACTACAACTACTACTACTACTACTACTACTACTACTACTACTACTACTACTACTTGGGCAGGACGTCAGGCACCCGTACAGTGTTGAGTGATTAAGTGTATGACGAGTGGGCATTGAGACAGACAGTTTGAGCATATTGAGAGTGATAGTAGTTTGGTATATCTCCGTTAAGTCATTCATTTGACATGCATACTTGACATGTAAGCATATAGATGTACCATTCCTTATGCTAGCTATAATAGACATGTTCCTATTAGTGGTGGGCTTTATTTATTGAATTTGAAAGCATGTCTACATTTCTATTATATGAACGAGCTGATTATGTAAATTCCTTGAGTTATTTATTGTTATTATCATCATTATAACTGTGTTATCATTAAATTATACTCTGATAGTCTTCCTCTGAGCTTGTCACAGCTCTCAACCCAAGGTTAGTTCTGTTACTTATTGAGTAAGGGGTCGGTTGTACTCATACTACACTCTGCACTTCGTGTGCAGTTCTAGGTTCATCTGAATGTGGTGATTGTTAGATCCGTGCTAGTATTTGCTTGGAGACTTCAAGGTAGATGCTATGACGTCCGCAAACCTTGGCTCTCTTTTCCTTTATTTTCTTCAGTAATAGCACTTGAAAGAACATGGGATATGGTTGTCTTTTTGGTTGGACTGTTTTGTTGCTAAATATATGGTTTGTGGTGGCTGAAAACTGTGACAAATAATTTGATAATATTTTGGCTGATGTTTTTAAGCTTTTCTAGGTGTTAATTAAGTTGATTGAAGAAGAAAAGATGAAAAACAAGTGATTGACGCTAAAATTAAGGTGCTAGACGTATGAGGGTGTTTTGGGAGGTATTTTAAGGATGTTTTAACTAGAAATAATATGGTACACATAAGTATGCTGTTCTGAAGGTTGTAAACTAATTTATGGAATAAGAGTTGGATTCATTGTTATGAGTAAAAATGAGCTTGCTGCTCAATATGATTGTTAAGATAATCGGAGAAACTCATATTGGATTATATCTTTGTTGTTGCTATTGTTGGTTATAGTTGTTGTTGGGTTGTTGATGACCCTTAGTGGTCTTTGGGTTGTATTAAAAATAGGGTAGTTGCTGCCCGATTTTCCTTAAGTCATACGACTAGCAAAATACCATGGCACGACATTATATGTTAATGGCAATATCATTTCACTTGTTGTAGATGAAAGAAGTTGTGTTGTGCTTGGTTGAGTAATAAGGAAGATATCATCTAGGTATGTTAAGGCTATCCCTTCTTTCTTTTGGCGTGATCCAAGTAATGATACGTAAACGTAATGATATTCCGAAAGTGGTTCTACTCTTAGAAGTTAATGATGTCTATATTATTCTTTCCCGTAAAGTGATATTCAAGCATGTCTACACATATTCCTAAGTCTCTATTGAGGTATTTGATAAAGATGTTAATGTTTATAATATAGTGATACATGTATATGCTTCTTCTTGCATTTACCACCGTCCTACGGCCGGCCTGGCAGTTACCATGGGTTGTGCAGTCCTGCATCATTATTTACCACCGAGCTACGGCCGGTCGAGCGATCATGCAGTTACCACCAAGCTACGACCGGTTGGACAGTTATACATTTATCACCGAGCTACAGCCGGTCGGGCAGTCATACATTTACCACCGTGCAAAGGCCAGTCAGGCAGTATCCACTAATCAGTTGGGCAATCATGCATCATAAGATATGTGTATACGGTCAAAATCATATGCCTTCAATTTATAGGCCCGAGTCCGGGCGTGTTTGAGTTCGAGACCGGCTGATTAGACTCGAGCTTAAAGGCAGAGTACGTTGGATGAAAATGGGAATGCGAGGAATACCAGGGCCAAGTGTGCTCGACCCCGAAATAGTATTGTACGCGGTAAAATCAGAAGACTTGATTTTTTGCTATCAAGACAATTTTGGAAGCCTTCCTCGGGACCCTGAGGGTGGAAAGCCACGATCGACTTCTCGGCCTCAGGGCTCATCAAGGTCCGAATCGAAGGAAGCATGGCCCAAGGACAGGACAAGAGAGGAGGTCTCCGAAGCATATGGCTACACCTGACATGACCGGTCTATCTACAGCCTATTGAGAGGACTTGCGTCAGGCCGTCCCATATTTCTACTCTTTTAGATAATATATACGTACTTTACCGAGTCCCCTCGCCTATATAAGGGAGACTCACCCCACCTTGTAAGGGGCTGATGTTGCTCCACTTCTCCATAATGCAATAATATCTCTCTCTCTCTTTCTTTCTTCTAAGTTATCAGTGTTCATCGACCCCGAGGTCGCCCTAGCATTTTATTGTTCTTCGTTTGTTCTTTATTATTTACTTTAATATTGATGGTATAAAGCCTTGCTTATCTATATCCTTACCTGTTATCCCCTTCCCGACTACCTTCGATAAGACTGAGATAGGCTCGAGGCCTGGCTCCGAGGTATCTACTTGCTTGCTCTACGCCCGGGAACGTCCCCTTATTGGTTCGATTATCGCTTTGGCTAACTCGATCTTTATTGTCTTGCTTCACGTTTTAACACCAATCACCCTTTCAAACTAGCTCGGGAATAGATCACGTATTTTTAGAATCCCATTTACAAATTTAATTGTTGTTACCATTTTCATGGTAAACAGTTTGGCGCCCACCGTGGGGCTAAAAATAATAGTGATTATTTTCTTGCTAGTTTCGTCACTTAAACGCACGATATCTTTCTCACTTTTTCTTGCCCAAGATCTTTCGATTTCAGGTTAATGATCAGCTCGATAAGGGAAATCGAGGACGGTAGCCCCAAAAACTGCAAAGAAAACAATATGGCCGTCCTAACGGCTGGCGCGACACCGCAGGACCTCGATAATACATCTAGATCGGCTCGAGCGGACGCGGATTCGTACGCTGCACAGCGGGGTAACGAAGTCTTGCACTCCAATGGCGGCACACAACACGCTAACCAACAGGAAGCCCGAAAAATCCCAGCCCCGGTAGAATGGGAAGTTAATCTTCATATTATTTTTGAAATGTTGCAGGGACAGCATTTGGCTATCTCTCAGCTACAGAGCCGCCCGGAGACTCTCGGCGCGGCAGCACCCAAAATATCTCCTCGCTCCGAGCCAGCACTCGAGGTATTGGGCAGTGACGAACCAACAACCTATCCTGGAACAGTGAGGATGCTGGAAGACAATATCGTAAAGATCGACTCATGCTCGCGGAGACTCCTATAGCAACCGTCTCCCGAAGATATGATCCCGAGATTCATTTTGTGGAAGTCAGAAACAACAAAATTTCATGGGAGTGACAGGGCCCCAAGTCCTCACGGGTGCATCACCACTCACGCACGCCCGTCCAGGAACGACGACCTCTAAAATAGAGAACTCGGGCCCGTCCCGATGAGAAGATTTGAAGAATTTCCCCCGGAAGAAACCACAACGCGGCACCATTGTTCAACATCTAATCTCGGGGACCCGCTCACCGTACTAGTACGATCCGTAGAAGCACACACCAACGCCATCAAAATAATTCCAAAAGGGCTCGATGCACCGAAGGCCAGGAGAAGAAGAAGAAATAAAATATCATGGGAAGCCGCACCCGGCTCTCCGACAAGACGAACGAGACCGCTCGAAGTCCCGAATAGTGTGGTGGCATGGGCTTTCGCCCAAAACCCAAACAAAGCATACCCGGCAGCTCCGGAGCAACTCAAACGAAGCTTAGTCGAATATCCGGTCGAGGCTTGGTCATATACCAGCAACCAGCACCAGACCCAAGTCAGAGCCGTGGACAACCGTCGAAAAACCTCCTCGGGATCAGCGTATCCAGGCAGATTCCCAACAGAGAAGCCGGCACTGAATGAATGGAGACATCATCCACACGACACGAGCAGAAGAAATGATCCGAGGTACAGCGTATCTCGTAACAACAAGGCAGTAGCCCAAAGACGACACCTTCGAGGAACCTCCAATGGTACCAGATTCAACGAGACGCAACCGACAAGGAAACCTCGCCCGATAGAGCTCGACTTCGGCATTGCAGTTCCAAGCATAGTGGTCACAATAAGTGAAGCCGGGAACTCAGGGTGGCTCGGATCTATTCAACTAAAACCCCTCCAAGGAAACCATGGCCCACCACAAGAATCACGAAATGCTCAGAGTTACAGACCCAAAAGAGCAGCAACTACGCCATCCAACAAAGGTAACCACAAAGCATCGCCAAGCAAGCAAACCCGAATCCAGCTCCACAGACAAGGGGAAATCGAGCAAAGTAAAGCTGGCAAGCTGCGGCATATCGTCACAACTGTTAAAGGATGGCGGCACCCTGCTAAGATCCGCAGAACATAGAATGCAAGTGCCCATCACCAGAAAGGGATAGTCCCAAGGAATACTCCCCAAGGACACCCTCTCACTTAAGGAAAAGGACGCCGAGACTCCACCTCGGCATCACATTAACGTATTGGTAATCTCTTCTTTCGTTCAAACTCATTTCAAATAAAGCATACATTTATGATTACAGGTGTATCAGCCTAAGTTATACCGATGATGTCGGGCCAAAGCTAATAGGACAACCCGGACCAACGTCGCTCTCGGGCCGGATCGTTGGTATGTCCCCGATGGCGATCACCACAACGGCTAAATCGCTCCCCCTGCGCGGCCCGCCCAAGCTCAAGCTAATACGTCGAGCGACGTAGGGCGCAGACGCTTTGTACAGACAACGGCGAATAAATCGCTCGGGACGCAATTCCGGCCCTACTCCTCCAAAGGTGTGAAACCCCGTGACAGACGCAGAGTCAAAGCATCTAGCTGCAAGCGACAAGAGGAGATCCCTCGCCTTATGCCCATGACCGGCGTTGCCCTCAAATGAGGTCAAAAGGTAAGGACAATCACGTCCTCGGCCAGGCCTGGCCGGACGGAGAATACGACTGCCGCGGGGCTTACTTCCCGTAACAAAGTTTTCCTTTTATCATTTCCTTTCCTTTCTTGTTGCTAATCTGTACGCATCCAGCCAGCCAAGGCATTTAGTAGCTCTAGATCCCACTCGAGGATCCGCGGCCACCACAGGGCCGCCGGGCATTCTCTCCTCGATCGGGTTTCTATCAAGAAGAAGGTTCCGCCAACAAGATTATTAGCAGAACTGCATGTCCCCGGGGAAGGGACTCGACAAGTCCATGATCTCTCTCAAAATTTTCCAATATGGAATCATACAAGCACATCGGATAATCAGGGGAGTCACACCCATGTGGACCAGACTCACAGCAACAAGACAACATGTGTTTACAACTTATATTTTTGCCAAGCAATAAAGAATATTTTCTAAGCATTCGGCGCCTCGAAGAAAAATATTTCGGCTTACCCTCAGCTAAAAACCTCTCCATCAAATGCGTCCCGAAACACTCGGAGACTTAAACAATTCAGCACCCCCACGACCCTAGGGTCGGGGCTCGGGGCTCACAAAGCGCTCACGATATGGCTCCAAGTCTGCAAAAGGCGGTATTAAAGCCCAAACTGATCCGATATATTTGAAGACTCAACATGAGCAATTGGACAACTTGCGCGACCCCAGGGTCGGAACTCCGAGCTCACCAAGCCCCCGGAATACAATTCCGAGCTCACAAGAAGCTTTCTTCAAGCAAACTCGATCACTCGGAGACTGTCGCCAATTGCCACGTACTGGAAAATCCGAAATTGTAAGACCCTAACGGGCAGTCTCGGCAAAACCAGATCTATTCTCCATAAACTGTAAGACCTCAACAGGCATGGCAAACTGTAAGACCTCAACAGGCATGAAAAATGCCGCAGTTTAGGCTATACGTCGCATTTGTAAGAATCCCTAAAGGGCATACCCTCGGTGTAGACGCCTAAAAGTGCTTCTCGGGATCAAAAATGGCCCCGGCCAAATGCACACGACTCCGGTTGAAATGGCTGCTACAGCCCAAAAAATGCGACTCGGGGACGCCCGACTATTGCAAAAAAATCCTCCGAATCTACTTCGGAAAGAACCGATTAAACACAGGCTTCCCTCAACAGGCAAAAAATGAGTCCCGACCACGTTGGCTCCAAAATCGCAAAAGCGTCGTTCTACTCGACCTATGGGCTATGAACCTTCCGAGGTGCTCAAAACATCGCCGACTACGACTTGAAATCGAGGTTCTTTTAGAATCGACGACGGGTCAGGCAAAATAATCAATAAGACCTTAACGAGAGGAAACAAAGCCTACAAAAAGCCTCCGGGCCTCACATCAAACAGTGTAAGTGCCATTGTCACCGGCTAAGCAAAGCCTCCGAGCCTCACACCGAAAGGTCTCTATGACCATCAGCTTGAAAATTGACAACTTGAGGATTAAAGTGAGCTCGAATAGTAACCCAATTCGGAGACCGGATCCAAAATAGTTAAACTAAGCAAAGCCTCCGGGCCTCATATCGAAAGGTCTCTACGACCAAACAACACAAATGCCATTGTCGCCGGCTAAGCATGCCTCCAGGCCTCATACAAAAAGGTCCCAATGACCAAGCAACACGAAAGGCCACTGTCATTGGCCGAGAGCTCAAATGAGATTCAAGGGTTGACGACAGCTCGAGTCGCAATGCGACTTGGAGACTGGACCCAAAAATCATAATACTCCCTAAAAGCGTGGCATCAATGCCGCTTTCTCCAACCGGAACCTCTGGAAAGATCAAAGTGTCAATTACAGCTCGAATCGCAACATGACTCGGAGACTGGACCCAGAAAATTGCCAAACGCCCAAGGGCAGAGAATGAAAGTCGCTATCACCAGCCCAAACGGGCTCGAGGGTAAAATAAGCTCGAGTCAGGATCCTGACTCGGAGACTGAACCCGAGGGCAATTCAATCACAATACGCCTAAAAGCATGGCCCATACGACGTTATCAACGATCGCGACAAATCTCCTGGCCGCGCGCCCCCACAATCGCTTTGGTCCAGGAGCACAGAGGGTCA
>NC_031997.1:5064351-5164303 GCF_001879085.1 Nicotiana attenuata | reverse complement strand
TTTTATATCACAAGTCTTAAATCGTGGTTAAGTTTCCAAGATCTTATACAGTCATTGCTGAGACGAACTAGAGAATAGAGTTGTAACACAGATCACTAACCCAACCAACATAACCCACACAACGTCTACGGAGCCTCTATGGATACAAAAGACGAATTATGACAATGCCGGCAACAAGACCCCGGCTATACCTTAAAAATAGAAGTCTACAACAAAAGAAGTACATCATAACCCCTTGAAAGAAAAAAGGGGCTCACCAAGTCTTCGGGATGAGGACACTCCGCTACGCACGATCGGCACTATCCGCTATAGAGCCACCTACATTCATTTAAAAATGTAGCGCCCCCGGCAAAAGGGACATTAGTACCATGGAATAGTACTAGTATGTATAACTAAACACCATCTAATTAGAAAGAACTTTCATATAAAAATAAGGAAATCACAAGTATAACTAAATAGCTTTAAACGATCACAACATTATCAATAATAAAGAATCATAAAACTTTCACATCATGTTTCCATAGCCTTTAGTTTTGGGGCATTTCATTCTATTCATCATTTGTTCACAATACCACCGCTATCTTGAGCGGAGTCCGATCTCGACCTGATCGTCTAGGTTGCCTCATTTGAGACATACGCTTCAATCACAATCTCATTTTCCCCTTTTTTCGGAATTCATTCACATTACCACCGCTAATTTGAGCGGAGTCCGATCTCGGCCCGATCGGCTAGGCCGCCTTACCAAGGCATTGTTTAATCATTTCGCTTCACATATCTCATTTCATAGGCACTTGGGGCCACAACTTTATCACATCATTTTTGGCACTAGGTCGCATTTTACATCATTCCCAATTTCAATATTAACTTTTCCATTTAGGACAGTAGGTGAACACAATAGCAATTTAAATTGTAAGCATAGATAAGACTTCACATAGATGACACAATATATGCATCTTCAATCTCAATTTATGGTCTAAGCACTTCAATACATAATTCATTTCTTTAGCCCCTTTCAAGTTATCAAGATAGCACGTTGATCATGTTGAGACACATCTTTCACGCATATAAGGTTACAACACCAATTCATGTAAAATAACAATCGATGCAACAATTCAACCTTAATCTTACCATATTCACATAAACACCGGTGAAGTTCAATTTCTAAATGACGGGGTTTTGGCCATACATACCTCAATAAAGCTTTCTTTAATCCTTACAAAATTCCAGAACTCTTAGCACTTCGATCTATTGTATAAGAATTGTAAATTGAACCAAGAATTAGGGACAAGATTAGGATTCTAGCTCGTTTGAGCATATAATCAAGCATTAGTGGTGCATTGTGATCTTAGGTCCTTTTTGTGCAAGATTTCTATCATTTTATACCCTAATTGCTTTCTTTTTAGTTCACAACTTCCCAATACTCCATGATCTTGTATGCATGCAAGCAATCTATTCTTATACCCATAAATTACCTCACTAATGACCCCTTATGGTTATGTCTAAAATTTAAGAGTTGAGGTGATGAAGTCTTACCTCTTGAGATGAAGGTTTAGGTGCCTCACTTGATTATCTTCAATGTTTAACAAGGATTTGTGGAGCAATTTTTGATGAAAAGTACTTCCCTTCTCTTAGACCCTCTTTCTCACTCTAAAAGTACCGGGAAATAGGCTCAAAATGAGCTATTGCACAAGATTAACGATAGGGGGTCGAGTTTTAAAAATTAGAAAATAGGAGCCCGACTCAAATCTGCGATCGCAAAGCTGTCATGCGGTCTGCAGAATGGACCGCAAAATGCTCCCCAAAACATGAAGACACTGTTTGGGTATGCGACAGATATGCGGTCCGCATACCCGTTCTGCGGTCATATAATGCACCGCAGAACTGCCCCCTTTCAAAATCCCAAGGGGATTATGAGATGAATATGCGGTCCGCATATTGATTATGCGATCGCATAGTTGACCGCATAGTTGACCTCAAATTTGACCAACACTCTGTTTCATTCTGCGGTGACTATGCGGTCCGCATACCTGTTATGCGACCGCATTCTCGACTGCATAATCGGACTTTTCTGGAAAACATTATTTCTTGACTTATAAATGCATAGATCAGTCCAAAGGGTCCAAATTTACACATTTCTAGCACGTATTCCTAATTTGGCACTACAAGCTTTTGACTTTTTGGGTGGAAATTTTCACGGGGCCTTACATCCTCCCCCACTTAAGATCATTCGTCCTCGAATGAGGGTCAAGGTTCACTTATTAGCACATTTTTCCTCATGCAATCTCAGTTTCACACACTCATGGAACACCTCAATAGCTCCGAATTTGGCTAACTCCCTGAATTTCTAAAAACTTTCGCCAGAGTTTCCTTTGTATCTAGGCCTATCCACCTGTTAGAGAGCCCCAGAAACATATCCTAACTGCATTTACATATTCCATAAACACAACATAACCTGTACAATACTAACCATGGCTGCATAGACAATCATATAACCAAAACGAAATAGAACAGTTTTACATAGATCAACTCAAGGATATAGAGTTCATAGGGACCAAATAGATGAAAGCTATTACATGGCTATACAAACAAATGTGGGTACTTCCTCTTCATTTCTTCCTCGGCTTCCCAAGTGGCTTCCTCAACCTGCTGGTTTTGCCATAACACCTTTACGGAGGCAATTTCCGGACCTGCCGGTCAAGAATGGCAACTGGAACTTCTTCATAGGACAGTTCTTCATTGACCTCAATAGTTTCAACTGGTACGATAGTGGACGGATCTCCCACTACTTTCCTCAACATAGACACATGAGAGACTGGGTGTACCAATGACATCTCGGGTGGCAACTCAAGCTTGTATGCCACCTGACCAATCCTCTGGATGATCCTCTACGGTCCGACATATCTTGGGCTCAATTTTCCTTTCTTCTCAAACTGCATGATACCCTTCATGGGGGAAACCTTTAAGAATACCCAATCATCTTCTTTGAACTACAAATCCCTACGACGGACGTCCGAATAAGACTTTTGGCGACTCTGAGCAGTTTTCAACCTATCCTTAATAATTTTGACTTTCTCCATGGCCTGGTGCACGAGGTCCGGCCCTATTAATTCAGCTTCTCCGACCTCGAACCACCCAATGGGAGACCTACATCCTCTACCATACAGTGCCTCAAATGGTGCCATCTGGATGCTAGCATGGAAGCTATTGTTGTAAGCAAACTCTATAAGTGGCAAATGATCATCCCAGCTACCTTTGAAATGGACAGTGCAAGCACGCAACATGTCCTCAAGAGTCTGAATAATCCGCTCTGCTTGCCCGTCAGTCTGGGGGTGAAAGGCTGTGCTAAGGTTTACCTGCGTGCCCAAACCTTACTGAAATTTCTTCGAAAAGTTGGCCATGAATTGAGCCCGTCGATCTGAAATGATTGAGACTGGAGTACCATGCAACCTGACTATTTCCTTGATATAAAACTGGGCATACTACTCCGCAGTGTCGGTAGATTTGATTGGCAAAAAGTGTGCTGATTTCGTGAGTCGATCCACGATTACCCAAATTGAGTCGAACTTGCGCGGAGTGCGCGGTAACCCCACTACAAAATCCACGTTGATCATTTCCCATTTCCACATTGGGGTTTCTATGCTTTGAGCCAGTCCTCCAGGTCTTTGATGTTCGGCTTTCACTTACCGACAGTTCGGACACCTTGCCACAAAGTCTGCCACATCCCTGTTCATGTTGTTCCACCAATAAACTTCCTTAAGATCATGATACATTTTTGTAGAACCTGGGTTCACTGAATACCTGGAAGTGTGAGCTTCTGCCATGATCCTTCCCCGAAGATCGTCAATATCCGGAACACATAGGCGGCCTTGGTACCGTAGGGTATCATCATCCATGCTAAAGGAAAAAGCTGTGGTCTTGTGTTTATGAATCCCCTCTTTCAGCTGTGCTAATAATGGATCATTGGATTGTTTTTATTTCACCTCTACCACGAGCGACGATTTCGCCCTATTCTGAACAATTATCCCTCCTTCACTAGAGTCCGCAAAGTGAACTCCCAAACTAGCCAACTGGCGAACCTCCCGGGCCAGCAGCCTCAGATGCGCCTTCAAATGAGCCAAACTTCCCATAGATTTTCGACTAAGAGCATCAGCCACAACGTTAGCCTTTCCCGGGTGATAGAGAATGTCAATGTCATAGTCCTTTAGTAACTCCAGCCATCTTCTCTGCCTTAGATTCAACTCCTTCTGTTTGAAAATATACTGAAGGATCTTGTGATCCGTGAACACATCCACATGGACCCCATATAGATAATGCCGCCAAATCTTTAGCGCAAACACCACTGCTGCAAGCTCTAAGTCATGGGTCGGATTGTTCTTTTCAGGATTCTTGAGTTACCTAGAAGCGTAGGCTATAACCTTGCCGTGTTGCATTAACACACACCCAAGCCCGATCCTCGAAGCATCGCAATACACCACAAATCCCTCTGTACCCTCTGGCAGGGTTAATACCGGTGCTGAAGTCAATCTTCATTTCAATTCTTGGAAGCTCCTTTCACAAGCATCGGACCACTGGAACTTAACTGCTTTCTGGGTCAATTTAGTCAATGGAGAGGCAAGAGTAGAAAACCCCTCCACAAATCTTCTGTAGTACTCGGCCAAACCCAAGAAACTGCGAATCTCTGTTGGACTGGTAGGTCTAGGCCAATTTTTCACTGCTGCAACCTTCTGAGGATCAACCATAATCCCCTCCCTGGAGACGACATGACCCAAGAACGCGATAGATTCAAGCCAAAATTCACACTTCGAAAATTTTGCATACAATCGATGCTGCTGAAGAGTCTGCAAAACTGCCCTGAGATGGTTAGTTTGATCCTCTCGACTCCGGGAATACACAAGAATATCGTCAATGAACACTATTACAAAGGAGTCTAGAAAAGGCTTGAAGACTCTATTCATAAGATCGATGAATGTTGCCGGGGCATTTGTTAGCCCAAAAGACATTACCAGAAATTCAAAGTGCCCATACCGAGTCCTGAAAGCTGTTTTTGGGACATCCGGCTCCCTTATCTTTAGTTGATGATACCCGGACCGCAAGTCAATCTTTGAAAAACACATAGCACCTTGCAATTGGTCAAACAAGTCATCTATTCTTGGTAGAGGGTATTTATTCTTGATGGTGACTTTGTTAAGCTGTCGGTAGTAAATACACATTCGCAACGACCCATCTTTCTTCTTTACAAAAAAAAACCGGTGCGCCCCAAGGTGACACGCTTGGCCGTATGAAACCCTTTTCTAGCAAATCCTTCAATTGCTCCTTTAGTTCCTTCAATTCTGCCGGTGTTATTCTGTAAGGTGGAATTGATATAGGCTGCGTGCCTGTCATCAGATCGATCCCAAAATCAATCTCCTAGTCAGGGGGGATTCCAGGGAGCTCATCTTGAAAGACATCCGAAAATTCATTCACAACCTGCACGGACTCAAGGCTAAGTGCCTCGGCATTGGTGTCCATAACCCGAACTAAATGGCAGATGCATCCCTTCTTGATCATCTTTGTGGCCTTAAGGTAAGAAATAAACCGACCTTTTAGGCACTACATTATCCCCCTTCAGTTATACAGCAGGCTCATTAGGAAACTCAAGCCTCATAGTTCTAGTTCGACAGTCAAGCTTGGCAAAGCATGAATAAAGCCAATCCATCCCCATTATTACATCAAAATCAACCATCCCCAATTCAATAAGATCGGCCATGGTATCCCTACCACGCACCGTGACAACACAACTTCTGTAAACTCAAGTAGCCAAAATTGACTCACCAACCGGAGTAGATACCAAGAATGGTTCATGAAGCTGTTCTGGTTCTATCCCGAATTCCATAGCAACAAAAGGGGTAACATAGGACAGGGTGGAACCGGGGTCAATAAGTGCATACACATCATGAGATTGAACAGTCAGAATACCTGTAACAACATTTGGAGAAGCCTCTGCAGTCTGGCAACCATTCATAGCATAGAACCGGCTGGGTCCTCCCGAAATTTGCGCACCACCCCTAGCTGCACCACGCCCCGCGGGTGCTGGGTTACCACAGGCTGGAGAGGGGGCTGAAGATGTAGCAGCTGCTGGGCTGGCTGGCTGTGCTGTGCCCCTACCTGCTCCCTGGAGAGATGCACAACAATGCCTCTGAATATGACCCCTCATCCCACATCCATAACATACGGGCAACTCCATGTAGCAAATCCCCGAGTGCATCTTCTCGCACCTGGGGCACGGGGACCTCTGCTGCTGCTGGGATCTCTCTCTCCTGACCGACCCCGCTGGTGGGATCCCCTATCACCCTGACTGAGCCTGAAACGACTCCACTGCTGCTGCTGGCTGGGCCCTGATGGCGGTGCACTAGCTGAAGACTGTGCAACAGACTAGGATGGCCCTAATGACCCTCCCCGGAAAGCTGATCTTCCCCCACCTAGAGACTCGCCCATGTTGCCCGCAGACCGGGTCTTTCTGCTACCCTCTCTCTCCATTCTGTTCTTAAGTTTGCGATTCTCTGTGGCCTGAGCAAATGCTACCATCTTCCCATAATTCATGTCAGAATTCAATGCACCTGTAGAAGCCTCATTAATAGTCAAAGGATTAAGGCCCTGAACAAACCGGTGCACCCTAGCCTCCATTGTGGGCAACATGTGAATAACATATTTGGACATGCGAGAAAACTCCATATGGTACTCCCACACACTTCTACTACCCCGCTTCAGGTTCTCAAACTCAGCTGCACGGGCTTCCCTTGTCTCGGCAGGCAGGCAATGGTCTATAAATGCATCAACAAACTCGCTCCACCTCACCGGAGGGCTCCCCTCCTCACGGGAATCTTCCCACAACTCAAACCACGAATAGGCCGTCCTTTTCAGATGGTAAGCAGCTAACTCTACTACCTCTATCTCAGTTTCACGCATAACCCTGAGGGTCTTGTGCATCTCATCAATAAAATCATGAGGGTCCTCTTCCGAATTGGCACCCGTAAACACTGGATGGTCTAACTGAAGAAATCTGTTCATCCTAGAACTGGTGGAATCCCCTTGCTGGCTGGATGAACTGGGTGCAACATTTGACCTCTGGGCCTGGGAGGCCACTAGCTGTGTCAGCATCTGAATAGCTCCCCTAAGATCCCCATCAGAAATACCAGAACCGGAAGCTGGGGCTGGAGGCGGGACAGGAGTATCAATGGGAGGGATAGTGGCACCCTCCGCAGGTGTAGGAACTGGGGTAGTCTGATCAAGAATAGATGAACCAGGCAGCGTGATAGCAGGGCGACTACCCTCACCCGTAATATCAAGCAGGGATTCATCAGCCACTCCTGAGGTGGCATTGGCTTCTTGGCCAATTCTCGCTTTCTTCTTAGGTGGCATTTACTGAAAGGTAGAACAATGCACCAGTTAGAGAAGGAATAGTTTCACAATTGCCGCATGATTCAGAATATCAAAGAAGGGTGTTATTCCTAATGCCCATGTAGCCTCCAACTTGTAGATGTGGTCGACTTCACACCGATAAGAAGGACTCTACTAGACACGGCTCCGAGACATCCTAGGACACTTTAAAACCTTAGGCTCTGATACCAAGTTTGTCACGCCCCAACCTCGGAAGGCGCGACCGGCGCTCAATCGAGAGAACCCGACTGAGCAAGCCTTATTGACACTTTCTACCCAACTCAAGATGATTAAGGAATCCGGCTTTCGAGTAATTAGACAATAGAAAACATTAAGCATTCAACATTGTTAGTTCATTTTTTTATATCACGTCTTAAATCGTGGTTAAGTTTCCAAGATATTATACAGTCATTGCTTAAACGAACTAGAGAATAGATTTGTAACACAGATCATTAACCTAACCAACATAACCCACACAATGTCTACGGAGCCTCTATGGATACAAAAGACGAATTATGACAATGCCGGCAACAAGGCCCCGACTTCTACAACAAAAGAAGTACATCATAACCCCTTGAAGGAGAAAGGAGCTCACCAAGTCTTCGGGATGAGGACACTCCACTACGCACGATCGGCATTGTCCGCTATAGAGCCACCTACATTCATATAAAAATGTAGCGCCCCCGGCAAAAGGGACGTTAGTACCATGGAATAGTACTAGTATGTATAACTAAACACCATCTAATTAGAAAGAACTTTCATATAAAAATAAGGAAATCACAAGTATAACTCAAGAGCTTTAAACGATCACAACATTATCAATAATAAAGAATCATAAAACTTTCACATCAAGTTTCCATAGCCTTTAGTTTTGGGGCATTTCATTCTATTCATCATTTGTTCACAATACCACCGCTATCTTGAGCGGAGTCCGATCTCGACCCGATCGGCTAGGCCACCTTACCAAGGCATTATTTAATCATTTCGTTTCACATATCTCATTTCATAGGCACTTGGGGCCACAACTTTATCACATCATTTTTGGCACTAGGCTGCATTTTACATCATTCCCAATTTCAATATTAACTTTTCCATTTAGGACAATAGGTGAACACAATAGCAATTTAAATTGTATGCATATATAAGACATCCCATAGATGGCACAATATATGCATCTTTAATTTCAATTTAAGGTCTAAGCACTTCAATACATAATTCATATCTTTTGCCCCTTTCAAGTTATCAAGATAGCATGTTGATAATGTTGAGACACATCTTTCACGAATATAAGGTTACAACTCCAATTCATGTAAAATAACAATCGATGCAACAATTCAACCTTAATCTTACCATATTCACATAAACACCAGTGAAGCTCAATTTCGAAAAGACGAGGTTTTAGCCAAACATACCTCAATAAATCTTTCCTTAATCCTTACAAAATTTCGGAACTCTTAGCACTTCGATCTATTATATAAGAATTACAAATTGAACCAAGAATTAAGGACAAGACTAGGATTCTAGCTCGTTTGAGCATATTATCAAGCATTAGGGGTGCATTGTGATCTTAGGTCCTTTTTGTGCAAGATTTCTATCGTTTTACACCCGAATTGCTTTCTTTTTAGTTCACAACTTCCCAATACTCCATGATCTTGTATGCATGCAAGAAATCTATTCTTATACCCATAAATTACCTCACTAATGACCCCTTATGGTTATGTCTAAAATTTAAGAGCTGAGGTGATGAAGTCTTACCTCTTGAGATGAAGGTTTAGGTGCCTCACTTGATTATCTTCAATGTTTAACAAGGATTTGTGGAGCAATTTTTGATGAAAAGTACTTTCCTTCTCTTAGACCCTCTTTCTCACTCTAAAAGTACCAGGAAATAGGCTGAAAATGAGCTATTGCACAAGATATAACGACATGGGTTCAACTTTTAAAAATTAAAAAATAGGAGCCCGACTCAAATCTGCAATCGCACTTGCAATTGCAAAGCTGACATGCGGTCCGCAGAATGGACCGCAAAATGCTCCCCAAAACCTGAAGACACTGTTTGGGTATGCGACAGATATGCGGTCCGCATACCCGTTCTGCAGTCGCATAATGCACCGCAGAACTGCCCCTTACAAAATCCCAAGGGGATTATGCGATGACTATGGGGTCCGCATATTGATTATGTGATCGCATAGTTGACCGCATAGTTGACCTCAAATTTGACCAATACACTATTTCATTCTGCGGCGACTATGCGATCCGCATACCTGTTATGCGACCGCATTCTCGATAGCATAATCACACTTTTCTGAAAAACATTATTTCTTGACTTTTAAATCCATAGATCAGTCCAAAGGGTCCAAATTTACACATTTCTAGCACGTATTCCTAATTTGGCACTACGAGCTTTTGAGTTTTGGGTAGAAATTTTCACGGGCCTTACAAAGTATTAGGTAAGTTAGGATGAATGAGACTTTTTAAATCATGATTTAAATGAGTTTAAAGTCGTGATATGGCTATATAGTACGTTTGAATATGAAATATAAAGTTTGGGAAAAATCGGATTTAAGTTGTGGAAAAACCGACTAAGGATTTTCCTTGTAATGAAGCGTTTTGAGCAATACATTCCATATGTTATATAAAGTCTTTTTGGGACATATTATATACCAAAATGAAGGCCTTGGAACCTAGTTTCCAATGGTCCAAACCATTTATTCATACGACAACGGGCTAGAGAAATATGGATTTTTAAAGTAGGGTCGCCAAGTCACGTTGCCGCACTTCGGAGAAACTGGCATGTTTATAGGCTAAGTGACGACGCAGTTTTCTCCCAATATAGTGAGTGTTAAACGGACTGGTTATATGGAATTAAAGCCCTATGTGTCTAGTTTCCAACGTTGTAAACTGTTTGTCAATACGATATCAGAGTAGAGAGTGAGATTTGAGGGTTTTAGGTTTGATTTGTGGTCGGAATTGCATGATTTTGGTATGGTTGGACTAAGGGTGTTAAACGGGTGAGCCGGGCCGGGCCGGGGCTCTACTTTTTGGACCCGTACGGGTTACGGTCCGGGCGGGTTCCGGGTTTGTTCTTAACGGGTTTAACGGGTTCGGGTTCATCCGGGTAAAAATTGAACCGTAAGGGTTACAGGTTGAGGGGGCCGGGCCGGGCCGGGTTTAGTGTATTTTTAATTTTTTTTTTTGGAATTTTGTATAACTATTGTAAGTTATATTAATACTTTATATTAATTTAAAGAATACAAGGAAGATGGGAAAAAATTGCACTTATAAATTTCAAGTACTACATTTATTTCAAGTACTACATTTATTTATGCAATATTTCCGTTGGCCAACGGACCAATTCAAGTTCTGACCGTTGCCAATGGTCAGTGGGGCCCACATATTTCGAAAATTAAAAAAAAACAAAAAAAAAAATTTTGGTCGTTGAATCGGGCCGGTCCGGGCCGGTTAACCCGGTAAGGGTTACTTTTCACTAGACCGGGTTCAACCGGGCCGGTTACCCATTTTCACTAACCTAAACGGACCAACCCCCTCTATCCCCCTACCCAGCCCAGCCCAGCCCCCTCTAACCGGTCCGGGCTGGTTCCGGGTTTAACCGGTTTGGGCTGGTCCGGAACCGGGCTGACCCGGCCCGTTTAACACCCTTAGGTTGGACTCATAACTGAATGGGTGTTCGGAATTTGTGATCTTTTTCGGGTTCCAAGGTGTGATCCCGGGTTTGATTATTTGATTTTGGCTAAAGATCTTAGTTTTATCATATGGAATCGATTCCTATAGCTTTTATTGATTATATTAAGTTGATTTGGCTAGATTCGGCTCATTCGGAGGCCGATTCGCAAGGCAAGGGCTTGTTGGAGTATTTATTTGCATATTTGAGTTAAGTAACATTTCTAAACTTAGAACTGAGGGTATATATCCCTGGAAAACGTGTTATTTGGGTTGTGTTGGGCGTAACGCACATGCTAGGCGACGGGCGTGTAGGCGTGCACTGTGGTAATAATGATGCGGGTTCAATTTTGTACTATGTTGCCATCAAGTCTTGTTTTATCCGTGTAATACCTACTTGTTAGAGTAATTGAGCTGTTATTCATGTTAGAAATCATGTTCAGACTACATGCTTATTCGGTTGAGACCTAATGAGGTTATTTTTGTTGTTTGGAGTTATCTGCTTTAAATATAATTATATCTTTACCCATGGTTCTTCATTTGCATATCATTTCTTAGTCTTTGTTCATATTTCACTGTTACGTCACATGTTATCATTGTTTGGGCTTAGTGGTACGAGATTGTGAGCCCTTGAGACGTGAGTGATTGATGACTGAGGTGGGCATGAGGGCCGTGTTGTGAGTGTTATTGTGGATCAAGCTGCACGCCGCTACTACTACAACTACTACTACTACTACTACTACTACTACTACTACTACTACTACTACTTGGGCAGGACGTCAGGCACCCGTACAGTGTTGAGTGATTAAGTGTATGACGAGTGGGCATTGAGACAGACAGTTTGAGCATATTGAGAGTGATAGTAGTTTGGTATATCTCCGTTAAGTCATTCATTTGACATGCATACTTGACATGTAAGCATATAGATGTACCATTCCTTATGCTAGCTATAATAGACATGTTCCTATTAGTGGTGGGCTTTATTTATTGAATTTGAAAGCATGTCTACATTTCTATTATATGAACGAGCTGATTATGTAAATTCCTTGAGTTATTTATTGTTATTATCATCATTATAACTGTGTTATCATTAAATTATACTCTGATAGTCTTCCTCTGAGCTTGTCACAGCTCTCAACCCAAGGTTAGTTCTGTTACTTATTGAGTAAGGGGTCGGTTGTACTCATACTACACTCTGCACTTCGTGTGCAGTTCTAGGTTCATCTGAATGTGGTGATTGTTAGATCCGTGCTAGTATTTGCTTGGAGACTTCAAGGTAGATGCTATGACGTCCGCAAACCTTGGCTCTCTTTTCCTTTATTTTCTTCAGTAATAGCACTTGAAAGAACATGGGATATGGTTGTCTTTTTGGTTGGACTGTTTTGTTGCTAAATATATGGTTTGTGGTGGCTGAAAACTGTGACAAATAATTTGATAATATTTTGGCTGATGTTTTTAAGCTTTTCTAGGTGTTAATTAAGTTGATTGAAGAAGAAAAGATGAAAAACAAGTGATTGACGCTAAAATTAAGGTGCTAGACGTATGAGGGTGTTTTGGGAGGTATTTTAAGGATGTTTTAACTAGAAATAATATGGTACACATAAGTATGCTGTTCTGAAGGTTGTAAACTAATTTATGGAATAAGAGTTGGATTCATTGTTATGAGTAAAAATGAGCTTGCTGCTCAATATGATTGTTAAGATAATCGGAGAAACTCATATTGGATTATATCTTTGTTGTTGCTATTGTTGGTTATAGTTGTTGTTGGGTTGTTGATGACCCTTAGTGGTCTTTGGGTTGTATTAAAAATAGGGTAGTTGCTGCCCGATTTTCCTTAAGTCATACGACTAGCAAAATACCATGGCACGACATTATATGTTAATGGCAATATCATTTCACTTGTTGTAGATGAAAGAAGTTGTGTTGTGCTTGGTTGAGTAATAAGGAAGATATCATCTAGGTATGTTAAGGCTATCCCTTCTTTCTTTTGGCGTGATCCAAGTAATGATACGTAAACGTAATGATATTCCGAAAGTGGTTCTACTCTTAGAAGTTAATGATGTCTATATTATTCTTTCCCGTAAAGTGATATTCAAGCATGTCTACACATATTCCTAAGTCTCTATTGAGGTATTTGATAAAGATGTTAATGTTTATAATATAGTGATACATGTATATGCTTCTTCTTGCATTTACCACCGTCCTACGGCCGGCCTGGCAGTTACCATGGGTTGTGCAGTCCTGCATCATTATTTACCACCGAGCTACGGCCGGTCGAGCGATCATGCAGTTACCACCAAGCTACGACCGGTTGGACAGTTATACATTTATCACCGAGCTACAGCCGGTCGGGCAGTCATACATTTACCACCGTGCAAAGGCCAGTCAGGCAGTATCCACTAATCAGTTGGGCAATCATGCATCATAAGATATGTGTATACGGTCAAAATCATATGCCTTCAATTTATAGGCCCGAGTCCGGGCGTGTTTGAGTTCGAGACCGGCTGATTAGACTCGAGCTTAAAGGCAGAGTACGTTGGATGAAAATGGGAATGCGAGGAATACCAGGGCCAAGTGTGCTCGACCCCGAAATAGTATTGTACGCGGTAAAATCAGAAGACTTGATTTTTTGCTATCAAGACAATTTTGGAAGCCTTCCTCGGGACCCTGAGGGTGGAAAGCCACGATCGACTTCTCGGCCTCAGGGCTCATCAAGGTCCGAATCGAAGGAAGCATGGCCCAAGGACAGGACAAGAGAGGAGGTCTCCGAAGCATATGGCTACACCTGACATGACCGGTCTATCTACAGCCTATTGAGAGGACTTGCGTCAGGCCGTCCCATATTTCTACTCTTTTAGATAATATATACGTACTTTACCGAGTCCCCTCGCCTATATAAGGGAGACTCACCCCACCTTGTAAGGGGCTGATGTTGCTCCACTTCTCCATAATGCAATAATATCTCTCTCTCTCTTTCTTTCTTCTAAGTTATCAGTGTTCATCGACCCCGAGGTCGCCCTAGCATTTTATTGTTCTTCGTTTGTTCTTTATTATTTACTTTAATATTGATGGTATAAAGCCTTGCTTATCTATATCCTTACCTGTTATCCCCTTCCCGACTACCTTCGATAAGACTGAGATAGGCTCGAGGCCTGGCTCCGAGGTATCTACTTGCTTGCTCTACGCCCGGGAACGTCCCCTTATTGGTTCGATTATCGCTTTGGCTAACTCGATCTTTATTGTCTTGCTTCACGTTTTAACACCAATCACCCTTTCAAACTAGCTCGGGAATAGATCACGTATTTTTAGAATCCCATTTACAAATTTAATTGTTGTTACCATTTTCATGGTAAACAGTTTGGCGCCCACCGTGGGGCTAAAAATAATAGTGATTATTTTCTTGCTAGTTTCGTCACTTAAACGCACGATATCTTTCTCACTTTTTCTTGCCCAAGATCTTTCGATTTCAGGTTAATGATCAGCTCGATAAGGGAAATCGAGGACGGTAGCCCCAAAAACTGCAAAGAAAACAATATGGCCGTCCTAACGGCTGGCGCGACACCGCAGGACCTCGATAATACATCTAGATCGGCTCGAGCGGACGCGGATTCGTACGCTGCACAGCGGGGTAACGAAGTCTTGCACTCCAATGGCGGCACACAACACGCTAACCAACAGGAAGCCCGAAAAATCCCAGCCCCGGTAGAATGGGAAGTTAATCTTCATATTATTTTTGAAATGTTGCAGGGACAGCATTTGGCTATCTCTCAGCTACAGAGCCGCCCGGAGACTCTCGGCGCGGCAGCACCCAAAATATCTCCTCGCTCCGAGCCAGCACTCGAGGTATTGGGCAGTGACGAACCAACAACCTATCCTGGAACAGTGAGGATGCTGGAAGACAATATCGTAAAGATCGACTCATGCTCGCGGAGACTCCTATAGCAACCGTCTCCCGAAGATATGATCCCGAGATTCATTTTGTGGAAGTCAGAAACAACAAAATTTCATGGGAGTGACAGGGCCCCAAGTCCTCACGGGTGCATCACCACTCACGCACGCCCGTCCAGGAACGACGACCTCTAAAATAGAGAACTCGGGCCCGTCCCGATGAGAAGATTTGAAGAATTTCCCCCGGAAGAAACCACAACGCGGCACCATTGTTCAACATCTAATCTCGGGGACCCGCTCACCGTACTAGTACGATCCGTAGAAGCACACACCAACGCCATCAAAATAATTCCAAAAGGGCTCGATGCACCGAAGGCCAGGAGAAGAAGAAGAAATAAAATATCATGGGAAGCCGCACCCGGCTCTCCGACAAGACGAACGAGACCGCTCGAAGTCCCGAATAGTGTGGTGGCATGGGCTTTCGCCCAAAACCCAAACAAAGCATACCCGGCAGCTCCGGAGCAACTCAAACGAAGCTTAGTCGAATATCCGGTCGAGGCTTGGTCATATACCAGCAACCAGCACCAGACCCAAGTCAGAGCCGTGGACAACCGTCGAAAAACCTCCTCGGGATCAGCGTATCCAGGCAGATTCCCAACAGAGAAGCCGGCACTGAATGAATGGAGACATCATCCACACGACACGAGCAGAAGAAATGATCCGAGGTACAGCGTATCTCGTAACAACAAGGCAGTAGCCCAAAGACGACACCTTCGAGGAACCTCCAATGGTACCAGATTCAACGAGACGCAACCGACAAGGAAACCTCGCCCGATAGAGCTCGACTTCGGCATTGCAGTTCCAAGCATAGTGGTCACAATAAGTGAAGCCGGGAACTCAGGGTGGCTCGGATCTATTCAACTAAAACCCCTCCAAGGAAACCATGGCCCACCACAAGAATCACGAAATGCTCAGAGTTACAGACCCAAAAGAGCAGCAACTACGCCATCCAACAAAGGTAACCACAAAGCATCGCCAAGCAAGCAAACCCGAATCCAGCTCCACAGACAAGGGGAAATCGAGCAAAGTAAAGCTGGCAAGCTGCGGCATATCGTCACAACTGTTAAAGGATGGCGGCACCCTGCTAAGATCCGCAGAACATAGAATGCAAGTGCCCATCACCAGAAAGGGATAGTCCCAAGGAATACTCCCCAAGGACACCCTCTCACTTAAGGAAAAGGACGCCGAGACTCCACCTCGGCATCACATTAACGTATTGGTAATCTCTTCTTTCGTTCAAACTCATTTCAAATAAAGCATACATTTATGATTACAGGTGTATCAGCCTAAGTTATACCGATGATGTCGGGCCAAAGCTAATAGGACAACCCGGACCAACGTCGCTCTCGGGCCGGATCGTTGGTATGTCCCCGATGGCGATCACCACAACGGCTAAATCGCTCCCCCTGCGCGGCCCGCCCAAGCTCAAGCTAATACGTCGAGCGACGTAGGGCGCAGACGCTTTGTACAGACAACGGCGAATAAATCGCTCGGGACGCAATTCCGGCCCTACTCCTCCAAAGGTGTGAAACCCCGTGACAGACGCAGAGTCAAAGCATCTAGCTGCAAGCGACAAGAGGAGATCCCTCGCCTTATGCCCATGACCGGCGTTGCCCTCAAATGAGGTCAAAAGGTAAGGACAATCACGTCCTCGGCCAGGCCTGGCCGGACGGAGAATACGACTGCCGCGGGGCTTACTTCCCGTAACAAAGTTTTCCTTTTATCATTTCCTTTCCTTTCTTGTTGCTAATCTGTACGCATCCAGCCAGCCAAGGCATTTAGTAGCTCTAGATCCCACTCGAGGATCCGCGGCCACCACAGGGCCGCCGGGCATTCTCTCCTCGATCGGGTTTCTATCAAGAAGAAGGTTCCGCCAACAAGATTATTAGCAGAACTGCATGTCCCCGGGGAAGGGACTCGACAAGTCCATGATCTCTCTCAAAATTTTCCAATATGGAATCATACAAGCACATCGGATAATCAGGGGAGTCACACCCATGTGGACCAGACTCACAGCAACAAGACAACATGTGTTTACAACTTATATTTTTGCCAAGCAATAAAGAATATTTTCTAAGCATTCGGCGCCTCGAAGAAAAATATTTCGGCTTACCCTCAGCTAAAAACCTCTCCATCAAATGCGTCCCGAAACACTCGGAGACTTAAACAATTCAGCACCCCCACGACCCTAGGGTCGGGGCTCGGGGCTCACAAAGCGCTCACGATATGGCTCCAAGTCTGCAAAAGGCGGTATTAAAGCCCAAACTGATCCGATATATTTGAAGACTCAACATGAGCAATTGGACAACTTGCGCGACCCCAGGGTCGGAACTCCGAGCTCACCAAGCCCCCGGAATACAATTCCGAGCTCACAAGAAGCTTTCTTCAAGCAAACTCGATCACTCGGAGACTGTCGCCAATTGCCACGTACTGGAAAATCCGAAATTGTAAGACCCTAACGGGCAGTCTCGGCAAAACCAGATCTATTCTCCATAAACTGTAAGACCTCAACAGGCATGGCAAACTGTAAGACCTCAACAGGCATGAAAAATGCCGCAGTTTAGGCTATACGTCGCATTTGTAAGAATCCCTAAAGGGCATACCCTCGGTGTAGACGCCTAAAAGTGCTTCTCGGGATCAAAAATGGCCCCGGCCAAATGCACACGACTCCGGTTGAAATGGCTGCTACAGCCCAAAAAATGCGACTCGGGGACGCCCGACTATTGCAAAAAAATCCTCCGAATCTACTTCGGAAAGAACCGATTAAACACAGGCTTCCCTCAACAGGCAAAAAATGAGTCCCGACCACGTTGGCTCCAAAATCGCAAAAGCGTCGTTCTACTCGACCTATGGGCTATGAACCTTCCGAGGTGCTCAAAACATCGCCGACTACGACTTGAAATCGAGGTTCTTTTAGAATCGACGACGGGTCAGGCAAAATAATCAATAAGACCTTAACGAGAGGAAACAAAGCCTACAAAAAGCCTCCGGGCCTCACATCAAACAGTGTAAGTGCCATTGTCACCGGCTAAGCAAAGCCTCCGAGCCTCACACCGAAAGGTCTCTATGACCATCAGCTTGAAAATTGACAACTTGAGGATTAAAGTGAGCTCGAATAGTAACCCAATTCGGAGACCGGATCCAAAATAGTTAAACTAAGCAAAGCCTCCGGGCCTCATATCGAAAGGTCTCTACGACCAAACAACACAAATGCCATTGTCGCCGGCTAAGCATGCCTCCAGGCCTCATACAAAAAGGTCCCAATGACCAAGCAACACGAAAGGCCACTGTCATTGGCCGAGAGCTCAAATGAGATTCAAGGGTTGACGACAGCTCGAGTCGCAATGCGACTTGGAGACTGGACCCAAAAATCATAATACTCCCTAAAAGCGTGGCATCAATGCCGCTTTCTCCAACCGGAACCTCTGGAAAGATCAAAGTGTCAATTACAGCTCGAATCGCAACATGACTCGGAGACTGGACCCAGAAAATTGCCAAACGCCCAAGGGCAGAGAATGAAAGTCGCTATCACCAGCCCAAACGGGCTCGAGGGTAAAATAAGCTCGAGTCAGGATCCTGACTCGGAGACTGAACCCGAGGGCAATTCAATCACAATACGCCTAAAAGCATGGCCCATACGACGTTATCAACGATCGCGACAAATCTCCTGGCCGCGCGCCCCCACAATCGCTTTGGTCCAGGAGCACAGAGGGTCATCACGATCCGCCCATGCAGGCGGGAAAAAGTCGGAAGGCCAATCAGAGTTCGAGCCATAGCACAACTCAGGGATCAAATCCACAAATCGGTTTATGCGATCAAGAGCAACGACAGAAAAAAGGTACAAAAGGAATAATGCTTTAGAATTCTTCTTACATTACATACGACAAAAACATTCTCCACCCACAGGCACGCCCTGCGCGCGCCGAAAACCAAGTTACAAAATGGTAGGATCTATATTTTGCGCCAAAGGGCTACAACCCGTCCAGATCGCCCCCTGCAACGCCCACGAGGAGTGACCGAGCGTCGTGCTCGTCCGCCCTTTCTTGAGCCAATTCCTCCGAGAGAATAAAGCCCCTCGCTCCAACTTCCTCAAACACTTCTATCCGGGATCGGCAACGAACATATTCCTCGATCCTCTTCTCACGATCAAGGGCTTGCCTCAACTCAGATTAAGTGTCAGCAACCTCCTTTATGCAAATCTCTATCTCATGATCCGCCCTGGTTCGGCTCAGCGCCGCTTCCGCCCGGGCATCAATTATCTCGGCTCTGACCTTCGAGAGGTCAGACTCCAGTCTCTCGATCATAACTGCCTGAACCTTGGCGTTACTACGGGATAAGTTGAGCTGGGCCTCGAAGGCAGGGATCTTGGCTGAGGCACTCATCTCCTCCAAGGCTTGAGCTCGCACTTGGCCCCTTAGTTCCTCGCAAGTTGCCCTGACACGGTTCACATCACCTTTAAGGTACTCCAAGGCCTCTTTCTTTTTCTGCAGCTAACACGACAAGAAGAAGTTAGCCTTAAAATTAAAAAGAAGCAAAGAACGCAGTGCAGAAAATTACCTGCTCTATCAAACATCTCTCATAGTTTGAGCTTCGATACGCCTCATATCGCCAATGCTGCATCTCAACTTCTTTCTCCTTGCAAAGAAGCCTAAGGGATTCTCCCTCATCCCGAACCCTCTGGAACTTGGCCTTTTGACGAAACAACTCGGACTTGAGCCTATCACAGGCCTGCACAGGAAAGATTTAATAAGAGGAGGAAGACGCGGGGTATGAGAGAATTATGCACGAACTCACCGTGAAGTGAAGATGGCAGGTTTCCTCCAAATCAGAACACACTCCTGATAGTACCGCTCCTGCAACCCCGAAAGAACCGGCCCCGGGCATAACATGCTCACTCGAGGGAGCCGCTTGCCGAGAAACAGGCGCCCGAGGACATCTGACTCGGGTGATGCCCCGTCTTTAGAAACACGAGCCCGACCAGCACCACTAGAAGCTCCTTCGCATGATAGGTCATGGACCCTCTTGCTGCTACCGTCTCTCGGCTCAGATGCCGACGACTCCATCTCTTCTCCGGGAAAACGCTGCCTCGCCCCGAGGAACCGCCCGATATCTACAAAAACAATGAATCCAGCATAAACGAGATGGGAAAATGCCGCCTCGAGTACATATCGGCAGAAGAAAAGCAACATACGAACGTACCTTGATGGTCCACTCCCCATCTGATGCGAGACATAGCTCGCCACCTGCGTTCGTCGCAAGACGAATGGGTCACCAGCCTCCGAACCCAGCCGGGCAGATCATGAACTTGGCCCGGCGTCCACGAAGTTGCTGCAACAAAGGGAATAACACTGATTACTTGGCCGATTTTCACCATGAACAAAATATGAAGGAACGGCAAAGTGCCTCACTTACGTGCGTAATTCCACCCTTCGGGGAATGGCAGAAACTCCACAGGAATGATATCGCTCGTCCTAACTCGGACAAACCAACTGGCCCACTCTCAGTCTCCACCTTCATCATCGTCAACAACGAAGGGCGTGGGCGAGCGACCCCTCAAGGTTAGCAGTCCTCGATGGTGGAAAGGCCGATACAGCCTGATGAGATGGTCAAGCGTGAATTCAAGTCCGGCTTTTTCTGCAAAGAATCTTATCATCAGCACCGTTCGCCAAAGCGACGGATGAATCTGCGCCAGGGTAACCCGATACTTCAAGCAAAAGTCAAGCAAGACCTTATCAATAGGGCCAAATGCAAAAGGGTATAGGTACACGCTCAAGAACCCATCAACAGAGTCTGCGATGCCTTCACTTGGGGAACGCACCCACAGTGTCATCCCCTCGCTCCACCCGCAGTATCGCCTCGCCATCTCCAGGTGTTCCTCTCTCATCAAGGACACCATCTCCAGAGCGAAGTCCTTCGACTCTCCAACACCGGGAACGGCATTCCCCGCCCTTTGCCTTAACGCTTCTGAAGTGGTCTCCATGACTGAAGCAGAACCAAAAAAATAAAGCAAAGAAGCATAAACGCTTTTCGCACTTTAAAAGATAGGGAGCCCTATGCCGAAACGGAAGAACAGCTGCCCAAAAAAAGTGAAGTCACACAAAAATGCCGAAGCCACCCCTCTTATATACCAAAGGCAGCGGTGAGGTCACCTACCGGATGTAAGCTCCAGGAAGCCAATGGCCTCGATACGGATCGACGGGTCAATACCCGACCCAGGAAACATCCTCCAACAGACGACCAAGCTCGAGGATCCACGCGAATTATCTCCATGCTCCAGGCAGCGTTTCACATTTGGAACCTCCGTCCGCCAAGAAGCAGGGTCACGATGAGCTCCATAGCACCGATGCCAGAGGCGAGGCGTGCGCCCGGGATCGCGATTCCCCCTCCGGAGGAGCAAACCCGGGAAGCTCCGATCTCCAAAGCTCTACGTGGCCCCAAAGAAGCGCCCCGCACATAGGCAAACTCCTCGAACGGAAGCCAACCTTACGCTCTTTGAAAGAGTTATCCACATCAAAATCAATGAGGCCCACCGAGGCACCCAAGGATGACCTTCATCCGGGGTATCGTTCCCAAAGGCCCCGGAATTTGATACAAGATCCCCAAATTATCTCGCAGGCCCCAAAAACTCAAGCTTATCCAGCCGGTCCTCCCTCGGTCCAAAGTACGACAAAAAAGAAAGCGGGGAAGAGCCTTGCCAATCAGCTGGAGACCAGAACAAGCTATCACGGCAAGCTACAACGGCCCATGAACAAAATAAGGCATTTAAAAATCCGGAAGGGCGTAAAAGCAAGCAAGCGCCAAGGGGAAGCAAAAGTATATCTCACGCGGCCTGAAAAGGCCGTCCACATCCGGATTAATTAGGGCTCCAGGGTACCCGAAGATGACCTACCTCTTGGGCAGTACCCCCGGAGGCCCCGGAACTCAACGCGCATTCTCCGAGTAACCTGGGAAACTCTTGCAAGCACCAATCCATCAGGTCAACCCAGAGTTGTCCTGAAGGACGACAATGGGACCGGAATGAGCCCATGTCAATTTGCAAGAAATCAAAGCAAACACTCACATCCAAAATTAATATCAGCGATCGGCAACACAAAGGAATACATTTGAAGAGCCTCGAAGGGCATGAAAGCATAAGGAGATAGAACAAATTCGAAAGCAGAGGTCAACAAAGTTCATTTCTCATTTATAAAGTTTTCAAGTACAAAAGCCCCCGAGGGGTCAGAACGTTCGATTACAAAGCCCTGGAGGGTCATTACATACAAGGTACAAAGGCTTACAAGAATCTACGCCTAAAGATGAGGAATGAAAGGATGTACATGTGATGAAACCCGGGCGCCCGATCCGCCCTCGATATTTCATCTCCGGTATCAGCATACCCGGGCGCCCCACCCTCGAGCACGTATCCTCGATGGTGACTCCTTCGGCCTCCACCTCCCATAGGCTCCCAGCTCGATCCCCTAAGAGATCTCCGTCGGGGAAGACACAGGAAAGGAAAATAAGGGGACGCGGAGGAGGCAGAGAAAAGAGACATGGCCCGCCAAAGCCAAAGCTTGAAGATTCGGCGGGCCCCTATCTCAATAGCCGGCGGTGTCACTTTACCCCTTGGGAAAGAAAGAACCCTAGGGATGAAGTACCACACCAGGCCTAGGTAGAAGAGTAAGCGGCGGTGCATAATCCGAACAACCATCTACGCAAAGGTGAAACCAACTCTCTGCCCATCGCCATCTCGAGCCGACGGTAGCAGCAGCGACTTGCATACCGGCGACCACGGCAGTATTGGGACAGCATGCTTATGATCAACAAAAGGAGACCCCGACAGAAGGCCTCGATGCAGACCGGAAGATTTCCCCCAAACAGCCCTGAGATAGAAAGCTCCCATCATGATAATCAAAGGCAAAAGAAGATGATTGGAAGGAAGAAGCAAAACATACCAGCAGAAGTGTTGAGTTGAAAGATGCAATGCCACAAAACGCCCTCATTTATAGGGGGAAACGACACGGTCATCGATGCTCTGAAAGATTGACCGACGGGTATAATTACTACCTTCTTGAAAAAACGAACCGAAGGCAGCATTTTTGCCTCGAGAAGCGGAAATGACAGAACATCGAGCAGAGATCTACGAGACATGCCACCTGACACGGAAGATTGTGCCGCGATCTGAATCGCCACTATAGAATTGCCAAGAGGAGCTCGAGGAGTCGGGTGTCAGAATCATTTCCCATCACTTCGTCATGAGAAACGCGGAGACAATCTGTACGTGGTAAAATCAGAAGACTTGATTTTTTTTCTATTGAGACAATTTTGGAAGCCTTCCCCGAGACCCCGAGGGTGGAAGGCCACGATCGAGTTCTCGGCCTCGGGGCTCATCGAGGTCCGAATCGAAGGAAGCATGGCCCGAGGACAGGACAAGAGAGGAGGTCTCCGAAGCATATGGCTACACCTGAAGTACCGGCCTATCTACAACCTATTGAGAGGACTTGTATCAGGCCGTCCCATCTTTCTACTCTTTTAGATAATATATACGTACTTTACCGAGTCCCCTCGCCTATATAATGGGGACTCACCCCACCTTGTAAGGGGCTGATGTTGCTCCACTTCTCCATAATGCAATAATATCTCTCTCTCTCTCTCTTTCTTTCTTCTAAGTTATCAGTATTCATCGACCCCGAGGTCGCCCTAGCATTTTATTGTTCTTCGTTTGTTCTTTATTATTTACTTTAAGATTGATGGTATAAAGCCTTGCTTATCTATATCCTTATCTTTTATCCCCTTCCCGACTACCTTCGATAAGACCGAGATAGGCTCGAGGCCTGGCCCCGAGGTATCTACTGGCTTGCTCTACGCCCGGGAACGTCCCCTTATTGGTTCAGTTATCGCTTGGGCTAACTCGATTTTTATTGTCTCACTTCACGTTTTAACACCAATCACCCTTACAAACTAGCTCGGGAATAGATCACGTATTTTTAGAATTCCATTTACAAATTTAATTGTTGTTACCATTTTCACGGTAAACAAGTACCGTTGTGGACCTATACCAGAACAAGCTCGATTCCTGCCACGTTCCCAAAGTCATGGCGCAAATCTCGGAATAAGGTTGTACAATACAGTACTAGGCGGTTAGATAGCTGTATCGAGAATATTCCCTACCGTAAATAGAAATATTCCTTATTTGGGGGTTCCCCTATTATATAAAGGGGACCCCAATCATTTGTAACACCATTTTATCACAGAGCAAAGAATATACTATCTGTACCTTTTTCGCCTGCTTTTCATCAACATTGTCCTTTAGCTCTATTATTCTTACTTTGCTTTTATTATTTAACTGTTCTTATAATACCAAGCATACCTCGAGGTCCCTGGGCTCGAGGTCACTACTATTGAGTAACATTGGTTTGATTCACTTTTCTCGTTCGTTTCTACTTCATACTTCTTCATTATTAATTGGTATTGAATCAAATCACGTATCTTTAAAACCAGAAATCATATTTAATTGTTACTCGTATTTTCGAGGTAAAAAATATGGATAATAGTCTCAAAGAGAAGCATTATATATATGTGAGTATAATAAGTATGCATATACGGTGTCACTTCAGAGATTCAGGTTGTTTTCTCTATGTCCTTAATTAATGTTGACTTACTGTTATGTTTCAGTTCCGCCTTACATACTCGGTAAAGTATTCGTACTGACGTCCTTTTTTTGGGGACGCTACATTCATGCCTGCGGGTATAGACAATTAGTTTCATGAGCCCTCATAGTACACGAGGTCAGCATTCAATGAAGGATCGGTAAGACTCCACCTCATTCGGAGTGCATCCGAGTCTATAAGTCATCGTGTCAGAGTTTTGCTACAGACTTATGGTTTTTGCTACAGACTTATGGGTAGGTCAGTACCCTGTCCCATTTGATGTCAAATAATCTTAGAGGCTTTGTAGACAGAGGTTCATTTTGTACAATATGTTAGTGGCCTTGACGGCCCATATGTATTCATGTTTTAAAGAAGATGGTTCATTGATACGGTGTTTTCCCACTTATAGTTATACATTACGAGTTGTGGCCATGTTGTCCCATGATAGTTAAGAAAGAAAAAAAATGAGTTAAGAAATGTTCACTCGGGCCAGTACGGTACCGGGTCCCAGTCACACCTGCCCAGGTTTGGGGTGTGACACGGAGTTGACACCTCCCCCCAGCTTGCCTTACCCTTCGCAAATGCGGACCATTTCACGCGAACGGGAACGCTAGTGGCCTGGAGCTAATGGCGATCCCGTTATGGGAACGCGAAGATAGAGTTCCCAAGAACAAATTTCCTTCATCACAAACGCGAGGCCTTCTCTGCATTCGTGAAGAAGGAAACTAGAACAACATGTAACAAATTTTTAAACTCAACTACGGGTATTCCAAAACTCACCCGAGCCACCAGCGACCCCGTCTAACTACATCAACAAGTCTATAAACATAATATGTACTTGCTCGAATCCTCGGAACCATGAAACAACAATGAAACTAAGAATCGCACCCCAAAACGAAATTGAATCAACTTATGAACTTCAAACTTCTCAACTAGCTCTAAACGCACTGAATCATACTTAGACTACTCAGAATCACCCCAAATTAGCATACATGTCTTAAATCGCCATATGGAACTATTTACAGGCTCGGAATCCCAAAAGGGACCTCGATAACTCCAAATTCTACTCCCAACCAAATTTAAAGAAATAGAAAACCTTCAATGAACCAACTTTCAACATTAAGCGCCGAAATGCTTCCGGATCATCTAAAACCCGATCCGAACACATTGCCAAGTCCAAAATCATCGTACAAACCTATTGAAACAATCAAATCCCAGTTTTGAGGTTGTTTACTAAAAAGGTTGACTCAAGTCAAACTTGGCCATCATAGGCCACTATTATGGAACTAAGTGTTTCGATTTCAACCCGAACCCTCCCAAACCTAAACCAACCATCCCCGCAAGATATAAAATAGTAAAAGCACATACGGGGAGTCTTAATTAGGGGAACGAGGATCTGGAAAGAAAAATGACTTGTCGGGACATTACAGTATCTTGCCCAACTTTGTGTTGGGGAACTACCCCTTAGCATTGGTATTGATTGATTTATTTATGCTATGTGAAAGCCGTGTATGCAAGGTGACGAGTGGGTAAACAATTTGTACATGGTATTTGACCGGTTTAGGCTACTTAGACTATTTCCATGCTTTAATTGAAAGGTCATATCATATTCCAAATTCTCATAGTCAATCTAATCTTATTTGTGTTAGTCTATCCTTACATGCCTTAATTGACTTGTTTAACACTTGTACTACATCCTACTTGATAAATTGCTCTCATGCTTTAGTTGAACTTATTGCCCCTTTGATACATATGATCTCTTTCATTGCTCATTATCATTACTTGAAGTCATTGTACGTATTATCACTTTCATTGTTAATTATCATTATTTGATGTCATTGTTACTAGTTATCTCTTTCATTGCTATTATACTCATTTAAAGTTATGTTATTCCTTCCATTGTGAGTTATTTGTATTTAGTTCGTAGTTACACGTTATCCTTCTCATTGTTGAGTTATTGGTGTTGAAGTTGTGGGAGCCATATCATTTTGAAGCAAAGTTAACAATGTCGAGATATCTTTCTTGTTGAGAATTTACATTCATTATTATTGTTGATATTCTTATATACGTTGTGGTGGAGCTGTGGGCTCATATTGTGGAAGCGTTGATATTGTTGATTGTTGGTAAGTTGTGATATATGGGCACTTATGGTGTGAGTTGTTATTGTAATGTGATATTAACACGATTGCGGTGATATAAGGCTTGGGTTAATATGCATGCAACGGTATAAGGTGGGACTTATGTGCGTGTTGCTTGTAAAGGAACTACGTGAAGCCACACAGCGCCATAAGTTTGGCTAAAGTGCATGTAGCTATTTCGGAAATTATGAATATGAGGCGGTACATCGATTTTGATTCTTGATATATATACACGAGGCAGTACCTCAGTGATGATTCTTATTGTACAGTAGGCGATATCTCGTTCTGAATTCTTGTTGTTTTGTTCTTCCTTGTTTTTGCTAGTTATTATCCGTATATGATCATTATGGTTCTATTTGACCGATTTATTTATGTTATTTCGAGCTTCGCTTTCCATTATTTATCCTGATTACATTTTCATACTGTTTATTTATATCCTAGTAGGTGTCTTAACCTGACCTCATCACTACTCTACTGAGATTAGGATTGATACTTCGTTTACCCTAAAATCTGAGTAACAATTAAACTTGTTTTGTAGTTTAAAAGATATATGATTTAATCCAATACTAATTGGTAAACTAGGAATCAAACGTATAAGTTAAAGAAATAAGTTAAATCAAAACAGTCGTCTAAGCAGACCTCGACCTCGAGGTAAGTGAACAAGAACAGTAAAATAATAATAAGACAATTCAGATGAACAGTAGGCAAGAAAGTGAAAGTGTATATTTTCTTCTCATTGATTGATCCTCCATTACAAATGATTGGAGTCCCATTTATATATAACGGGAATCCTAAATAAGGTACAATTCTAATTGTAGCAGGAAATCTTATTATACAGCTGTCTAACCGCCTAGTACAAATTCATTCCGGAATTTACGCCGTGATCTTAGAGTCCCCGCGGGAATCTCTTTATTTCTATTATAAAATCATAACGGAATTATCTCGAGGTTGGTCATACTTGGCCCCGGTGTTCATCGAGCATTTCAATATTCGAGTATAGTATTTTGCCATCCGGCTCGAGCTCGACCCATATCGAACCTGTTTCTCGATGCAACCCCTCGATCCTAAAAAATCGAGGACACATGATATTACCGTATACAGATAGTCCCTGCATTTCTTAGAATAAAATGATAAGAAATGACTTGAGCCTTGATTTTTCAGAGTCCTTTATAATGACTTCATTCCCGTGACGTAGGCGCTCGAACTTACAGAAACGTCTCGTCAGTTCGCTTCCCCAAAACATTAAATGCTTCACTAGTGGTGGTCGGCCACTAGCGCCATTGAATCATCACCGCTTGCCTATAAATAAAAGGTTCAATTTCAGAAAAAACTTTACTTCAACCTTTAGACCGCCTTCAAACTCCTTTTACCTCTCCCTTTCTCCCTCTCTTCTCCCTCATTACCCGTTACTTGATTCCTTTAAGCGTCGAAAAAACACCGAGTCCCGCCTACTTCTGCTTCTGCTAATCCAAATCAAGGGCAAAAACTTCCAAAATAGTTCCTCAAAAGGGGAAAGCTTCCTCCTTCTCTTCCCAACCAACCAATCTTGTGGCGTCGGCCCATCATGAGATTATTCCTGGCCCCTGCGTTATAAAGAAAGACTTTAACACCGAAAATCTCCCCGCAATCCTTGGCCGATGAGAGCTTGTATCCCGGTATATAAGCTCGATAACGGGGAAGCACCCTAAGGCCGTGAAGAAATACTATGGCTGGGGAGATGAGGTCGTGGTACAGATCCCCGACCCCGAAGAGAGCATCAACACTCATATGGAGGGGTTCCTAAGTGTTTACACTTACCCCTTCACACTAGGTCCCCTCGATCCAATCGTGATCGACTTCTGCAAAAGATATCAAGTCACCCTCAGCCAGATCCGCCCTTCTTTCTAGCATATAGTGATTATGCTTCGCCACTTCTCTAGCAAGGCCGAGCTACTAGAGTTCATCCTCAATCACCTCATCCGATTGTATCAGCCTCAGCTTTTATGAGGTTTGATGAAGCTCCAACGCTGATCGAGCAAAGCCTTCTTCTCTAGCAATGATGAGGATAAGGACAGGGGCTAGATGAGCCAGTTTGTATGAGTGAGGACCTCGGATGTCATCCTCGAGGAAAAAATGTCGTTCCCAGAGAAATGGAACCCCGATCGTAAGTAAAGTCTTTCCTTTAGTATCCTCTTATATTGCATTTCGCATTGTGTGATGCCTTCTCTCTATTTGCAGTGGTTGCTTGGATGCCCCATGCGATCGCCGACAAGGGTGAAGAATCAGCAATGGTGACCCGAGCCAGGAAACCAGTTGAAGCCATCAAGCCCTTCGAACCGGAGACCCTGACTCGAGGTGAGGAAACTCCGAAGAAAGACACAAGCAAAGCCCTTGAATCGACTGAGGTCGAGATTGTTCCTCCGCCTTCAACAAGCATACCAAAGGGGACAAGTACCGAGATCCCTAAGGCTGAATAGAGTGCCCCGAACGACATGTTCGGGGCTATGACAATAGGTCACTCTCCTCCTCTACCAGCTTATTCTGAGGAAGCAATAAGGGAAGCTCAAGCTCTGCGAACGCCTGACTAGAGCGGAGTCCCCCATGAAGAAGATCCTTTGCGGGACTGCTATACTGGGGTCGATGATGCTGCCGACCTCAATGACACATCTACCCTCTTCGAAGAGGCTCACCGTCTTTTATAAGCATTAACTCCTATTGCTGCAATTTCTTCTTCTCCCCTTACCCTAACTGATATCTCTTTTTCTTCGTAGGCCATTACTAGGTTTTGGGTCGAGCTGAGCCAACGTGAGGTCGAGCTCAAGAAGTCCTGGATGAAGGGAAGGCCCTGAAACTCCTTTGCAGCCAAAAGGAGGAGGAGCTCAAGGACCTTCGGGAAGACTTGGCCAAAGCTCGTAAAAATGAGGCCGAGCTAGACAAGTAGGTAACCATCATTTTGAACGAGTATGGTTTACTTGACCCAACTGTGGAGGCTAACACTTCAGTGTCTCAGCTATAGCAAAAACTAGAGATGATTGGGCAGCTTCGAGGGGAGGTCGATCAGGTTAAGGTCGACTACAACCGGTGGAAGGAAAATATGGATCGGCTTGTTGCTGAGAAAGAGTTTGCTTTAGCCAAACTGGCCTCGGCTGAGACCCAGCTCCGGGGTGCTAAAGAGAAAAATCTGCCTCAGGCCAGAAAGATCGACGAGCTCAAGGCCAAACCTGCCACAATCGGGGTTGAGGTTGCTAAAACCAGGGCCGAGACGAGAAGACGAAGGCCAAGACTGATAAAACTGTTACTGTGTACCTAAGGGATGCTGAGGCTGCTCAAGCGGAACTAAAGGAAGCCTCCGACCGGGATAAATGGAGCAATTATTTGGCCAAGTGCCAATCTCGGAAGTCTCGAAGAGATCCATGCTCGAGGTTTCGACCTCATTGAGGAGATAGTCTAAGCAAAAGCGCTTGAAGCCGATGCCTGGTTTCTTGTCTCCACTTCCGACGATAATGATGACGAAGGCAGCCAAAGCGCGCCCGATAGTGAAGTTGTGCCCGAAGAGGAAGCTGCTCCCAAGGGAGAGACCAGCCCTGGGCATAGATAGGATTTTCCTTTCTCTTTTTGTATTTTTCTTTTTGTAAGACCTTTTATTGGTCTATTGTATATATCTTTTTCCAAGTATATAAAAGAAGAATTTCCTTGAATGATTTCTCGATGTTTCATGCCTTACAAAATTCTTGTAGTAATTTCATTCTTTGAACAGCGTGTTTGAGATTTTATCTCAGACGACTTCTTCGAAATTGTCGTGGTCGAGTTTGAATGAGGTTCAAACTTTGGGTCATAGATCCTTAAGGGCTCGTGCTGGATAATGGTGAGTAACCGAGCCATAATCAAGTTATTATATATTTAGGCTTGGGGTAATCAAACCCTTGGATTCGGATCGGGTGAGAACAAGATCTCGAACCCTAAGTGTATCGGCCCTTAGGCTCTTTTAGATCGGGCCATTATGGCCTTTAAGAGATGGCTATTATTTTCCCTTCACGGCGTAGAAGACTTAGTAGAAATTTATTTATACCTTAGCATGCATTTTTTACCCATTGTGTTTTTTAGAGGGGTTGGTGTAGATCGGAACCCTTTGTTTTTAGTGCCTTAGCACAAGTTTGTATTTGAATAATTCGATACCTCTTAATGTTTTTTGTGGGCTGATTCTATCGAAGCCCTTTGATTATATTGCCGAGGGTAGCCTTTATTTAACCAGTTTTCTGAGAATTTGAAGGCCCGTTTTTCTTGCGGAATTCGGATATCTCCGAGCTGCGTTATTTAGGCTGTAGCCTTTGGGTGTGTCTCTTGGACTTGTTTCCCGATAACATGTTGAACTTGTATAAATGTTAGTCCCCGAGTATGATGGCCTTGGGCTTTGCGTTGAGGGATGCCTTTTTGAGGTCTTATAAATTCGATTTTAGACAACTCGAATATATTGACTGTCGATGACAATCCCCGAGTATTCGAGGTGTATCTAAGTTTTGGCCCTTGAGCCGTTTCTCGCAGAATTACAAGTATGGAGTTCGTATAGTAGCAAATTTCTTTGAGACACAAAGTGTTTGATATAGAAATAATGCTTCTTTGAGTAATTCATGCATGCGTACATGTTTTTCCATCGGGGCTCGACTATCCTATATGGACATGATTCGTCAGTCCATTTGGCCCATTACAAAGTTTTCCTATCGAGGCCCTCTTTGGCGTGAAGTATTTTTCTCGAAAATATAACCTCTGAGGGTGATGCCCCCCAGTATTCGAGGTGGATTGAAAAGAAGTCTTGGATACTGTTGAATTCTCCTTAGGTAGCACATAGTTGTTGCCTCATTAAAAACCTCACCAGAAAAACCCATTCGTGATAAAACCTGGTCTAAAGGAAAAAGAGTGCAACGCGTGCTTTAAAACCTAAGGTCTTCTTGTAGAAGGGTGTCCTTGACGTCTTCGATCGAACATCTGCAATGAGTTAGTTTTAAATACAAATGGAAAAGAAAAGAAGGCCATACCTCAGCTATAATATCGCTTGAGCAGTGATACATTCCAATTGCTTGGTAGTTGTACGCCTTCCATTGTGCCAAGTTTGTAACATCCTTTTTTGATGACACCGATGACTCCATATGGTCATTCCCAATTCGGGCCTAGTTTCCCTTCATTCGGGTCTCCGGTATTGAGGGTGACTTTCTTTAGAACTAAGTCCCCGATTCTGAAGTGTTGAAGGTTGGTTCTCCTTTTATAGTATCTCTCGACTCATTGCTTCTGTGCAGCCAGCCGAACAAGTGCAGCTTCCCGTTTTTCATCTAATAGCTCGAGGCTAGTATTCATAGCCTCATGATTTGACTCCTCCGATGCATGTCAGAATCTAGCACTGGGTTCTCCGACCTCGATTGGAATTAATGCCGCGGAGCCATATACAAAAGAGAACGGGGTCGCCCCTGCACTGGACTTTGATATCGTTCGATATGCCCAAAGAACTTCGGGTAGAACTTCTCTCCATTTCCCTTTAGTATCCTTCAACCTTTTCTTCAAGTTTTGTATAATAGTCTTGTTTGTCGATTCGGCCTATCTGTTTCCGCTTGAATGATACGGTGTTGATGAGATCCTTTTTATTTTGTGTGCTTCGAGGAACTCCGTTACCTTCTTGCCAATGAATTGTTTGTTGTCGCATACGATTTCGGCAGGTATCCCAAATCGACACACGATGTGGTCCCAGATGAAGTCAGTAACTTCTTTTTCTCCGACCTTCTAGAATGCCTGTGCTTCCACCCATTCAGAAAAGTAGTCAGTCGTAAACAAAATGATTTTAGCTTTACCTGGGGCCGTTTGTAGAGGGCCGACGATGTCTATTCCCCATTTCATGAAAGGCCATGGGGACAAGACTGAGTGAAGTTTCTCTTCGGGTTGGTGAATCATCGGTGCAAACCTTTGACATTTATCACATTTTCTAAAAAACTACTTAGTGTCTTTTTCCATGCTATCCCAGTAATATCCTGCTCTGATAATTTTGCGAATCAAAGACTCGGCGCCGCAGTGGTTTCCACAAATGCCTTCGTGGATCTCTCGTAGAACATAATCAGTGTCCCTCGGCCCTAAACATACCGCCAATGGTCCATGAAGATCCTTCTGTATAATGTTCCTTCTTCATCCAATGTGAACCTAGCGGCCTTGGTTTGTAGAGCCCTCGACTCCTTATGATACGGAGGGAGCTTTCCATTTTTCAAATATTCGATATACTTATTCCTCCAATCCCAAGTCAAACTAGTAGAATTTATCTCGGCTTAACCCTCTTCGACTACAGATCTCGATAATTGGACGACAGTCCCCGGGATAATATCATCTTCTTCAACTAATGACCCCAAGTTAGCGAGTTCATCGACCTCACTATTTTGTTCTTAAGACACATGATCTAGAGTCCACTCCTTGAAACGGTGCAAGGTTACCTGTAGCTTGTCCAAATATCTTTGCATCTTATCCTCTCGAACTTCGAAGCTTTAGTTTACTTGGTTCACCAAAAATAGAGAATCACACTTGGCTTCAACGACTTCTGCCCCCAAGCTTTTAGCTAGCTCGAGACCTGCAATCATGGCCTCATACTCGGCCTCATTATTAGTCAACCTAGAAGTTTTGATAGATTGTACAATAGTGTTACCTGTAGGTGGCTTCAAAACAATGCCAAGCCCGTACCCTTTCACATTCGAGGCACCATCCGTGAAGAGGGTCCATACCCCCAATGATGTACCCGATTTTAGAAAAAGTTCTTTCTCTACTTCGGGTACGAGGGTCGGTGTAAAATAGACCATGAAGTTAGCTAATATTTGAGACTTGATGGCCGTTCGAGGTTGATATTCAAGATCGAAAGCCCATTTGGCCAATTCGGCTGATAACTCGGGCTTATGCAAAACATTTCAGAGAGGGTAAGTGGTTAACACACATATTGGGTGACATTGGAAATATGTCTTTAGCTTTCTAGATGCACTTATTAATGCAAGTGCTAATTTTTCAAAGTGTGGATATCTAGTTTCAGCATCTCCTAAAGTCCGACCTACGTAATAGATAGGGAACTGCGTACCTTGCTCTTCTCGAACTAGTACCCCACTTACCGCTATCTCGGACACTGCCAAAAATAAGTAAAACTTTTCGTCTACCTTCATTGTGTGAAGCAAAGGTGGGGTCAATAAGTATCGCTTCAAGTCCAACAATGCTTGCTGGCATTCAGGGGTCCATGCGAAATCATTTTTCTTTTTGAGTAAGGAAAAGAACCTGTGGCTTCGATCTGATGACCTCGAAATGAATCGGCCCAAGGCGGTTGTCCGTACTATCAGCCTTTGTATGGATTTCACACTATCTACGATAGTGATATCCTCTATGGCCTTAATCTTGTCGGGGTTGATTTCGATTCCCCAATTAGATACCATGAAGCCGAGGAACTTGCCGGAACCGACCTCGAAGGCATATTTTTCCGGGTTAAGCTTCATGTTGTACTTCTTCTAGATTTTGAATGTTCCCTGCAAATGAGTTAAATGGTCCTCTACGCATAGGGACTTAACCAACATATCGTCAATGTAAACTTCCATTGATTTCCTATCTAATCCTTGAACATTTTGTTAACTAGGTGTTGGTATGTAGCTCTAGCATTTTTTAGCCCAAAGGGCATTACATTGTAACAGTATGTTCCGAACTTAGTGATAAACGAGGTCTTCTCCTGGTCCTCCGGGTTCATCTGAATTTGATTGTACCCGGAGTAGGCGTCAAGAAATCTAAGGATCTCGTGGCCGGCCGACGCATCGATAATGCGATCGATGTTAGGCAATGGAAAGGAGTCTTTAGGGTACGCCTTGTTTAAATCCTTGTAATCTATGCACATTCTAAGTTTGTTCTCTTTTTTAGGGACCACAACTACGTTGGCTAACCATTCGGGGTATTTTACTGTAACGACCCGACCGGTCGTTTTGAGCTTTTGCACCTGGCTCGTCAGTTCTCGGGCATGACCTACCCCGTATGATGTATTAAGACTTATGTAAATTGTTGGTTTTTGTTTTCAGGGTAATTGGAATGAATTTGGAAGAACAGTTCTCTGTTTGAAGCTTGAAATTTAAAAGGTTTAACCTAGATTTGACTTGTTTGTATATTATCTCGGATCGGTTTTTATGATTTGATTAGCTCCGTGAGGTGATTTCGGACTTAGGAGCGTGATCAGAATGCATTTTGGAAGTCTGTGGAAGGTTTAGGCTTGAATTGGCGAAATTGAGATTTCGGCGTTTTCCGGTTGATAGGCGAGATTTTTTTATAGAGGTTGGAATGGAATTCCGGATGTTGCAGTAGCTCCGTTGTGTTATTTGGAATGTGTGTGCAAAATTTCAGGTCATTCGACGTGGTTTGGTTGGATTTTTGATCAAAAGCGTAATTCGGAAGATTTTGGAATTCTTAGGCTTGAATTCGATGCAAATTTGATGTTTTAATGTTGTTTTGAGCATTCTGAAGGTTGGAACAAGTTTGAGTGATGTTATGGGATATGTTGGCATGTTTGGTTGAGGTCCCAAGGGCCTCAGGTGAGTTTTGGATGGTTAAACGGATAAATTTTGGACTTTGACTTGGCAGTTCTTTGCTGGTTTCATTGCAGACGAATTGTTCTTTGCGTTAGCGGTCAGGGACTCGCGTTCGCGAAGGGTGTTTTTGTGTGATGATATTTTGTTCTACGCGTTCGCCTGGATGAGAACGTGAACGCGAAGGTGGAGGATTCATGTGCATCACGGACGCGAGACTGGGGTCGAGTTCGCGTAGAGGAGTAAGGTCGTTGGGCACCCCAGACCCATGTGCTATGCGTTCGCGAGAGCTGCATCGCGTTCGCGAAAGCCTGATATGGCGAAGCATCGCGTTCATGTGGAATTGTCCATGTTCGCGAAGGGAAAAGTGGAGAGGCAGTTAATTTGGTCTACGCGAACGCGAGATGCCGGTCGCGTTCGTGAAGAAGGTAATTTTACCTGGGGCAGAATGTTTAAAAGTGAGTTTCGCAATTTTTGGTCTATTTTCTCCATTGTTGAGCAATTTTTGGAGCTTTTGAGAAGGATTGAAGAGGGAATCGAAGGGAAACACTTGGAGGTAAGATTTTTGAACTCTATACTCGATCCTATGTTGATTCTTACTAAATATTTGGAAATTAAAGCCTAAAATTGGGGAATTAGGGCTTGAATTTTGAGAGTGTAAATTGGGAACTTGAGGGGACATTTGAGGTTCGATTTTGATGTTCTTGGTATGTATAGACTCGTGAGCGGATAAGGATTCGATTGATGTTAATTTTGTCGGATTCCGAGACGTGGACCCGGGGGCCGGGTTTGAGGAATTTCGAGATTTTTGATGTGGATTAGATGTTTTCGAGTGGGCTTCATTCCCTTAGCATAATTTAATGATTATGTACTAATTGTGGCTAGATTTAGAGTATCCAGAGGTCGATTCGTGCAGGCAAGGCATCGCGGGCTAGAGTTTGGACCAGATCGAGGTGAGTAATGATTGTAAATAATGTTCTGAGGGTTTGAAACCCCTGATTGCACATTGTGGTGCTATATTGAGGTGAGGCACACGCTTGATGACGAGCTTCGGGTCGTGCACTATTGGGGACTATGACTTGGTCTGTCCCGATTTATGATTTTTCCGTGTATTTGACTGAAATCTATTTGCTATCATCATTATTTGGGCTTAATGCCATATTTGGGCTTCGTGCCAATTATTTGAACATCTGGGATTTTGTTGATATTTCCTCACTATTTTGACTTTATACTTGAACTCAGTCATGTTATTTTCCACTGCTTTCAAAACTCAGCCATGTTCACTTAGTTTTAATACTCAAATGATATTTAAGTAATGTTTTCGGCTGAGAAACACTATTTTACTGTTGCCCGAGAGGCTTATGTGATTTTCGACTGAGTAAGGCCGAGGGCCTGTGTTGTGAGGATATCGTTTGGGTCAGGCTGCACGCCGCAGCGGTGATACACTGATTTATATCTTTTGGGTCGGGCTGCACGCTGCAACGGTGATACACTGATTTTGATTATGAGGCCAAGGGCCTAAGATTGTACGCCACGAGGTGGCTTGATATTGATATGAGGTCGAGGACCTGTTTATGATGCCACGATATGGCTTGATATTTTGCTTGGGCCGTAAGGGCCCCTCCAGGAGTCTGCACACACCCAGTGAGCGCGGGTACCCATTGTGATGTGAGATATAGCCCGATGGGCTGGTATTGTTCCATGTGATTGCCCGATGGGCTGGTACTGTTCTGAGATATTGCCCGAGGGGCGGGTTTGTTGACATCGTGCCCGAGGGGCGAACCTTATGTGCTCATCTTTCTTATTTGCCTGTCATTTACTTGTTTAATTGTGTATTTGTGCCCGAGGGGCAGATTTTTTGTGCTTATCTGCACTAATTGTTTTGCACTCATTTGCGTAACTGTTTAAAAGGTCATTTTTAAAGAAGTTTAAACTGAGCTAAGATGTTTTAAGAGATTTTAGAGCTTCATTGCTTCTTACTGGTTTTGTACTAATTCTATACAGCTTGTTGATGCACTTTTTGTGATTTCTTACCATTCAGACTTTAGTTATGATTGTTACTCACTGAGTTGGAGTACTCACTTTACTCCCTGCACCTTGTGTGCAGATTCAGGTATTTCAGCACCCGGTAGCGGGTATTGGCTGAGCTGAGGCAGAGTTATTGGAGTTTAGCAAGGTAGCTGCCCGACGTCCGTAGCACAACTTTACTCCCTCTTGATGTCATTAGACTATTCTAGTGTATTTTCCAGAATTTCGTTATGTTTTAGACCTTAGTAGATTCTCATGAATAGTGACACCCCGGTATCAGGCTGTGTTGGGTTGTATTCCGCGAGGCTGGCCTTGTCTTCACGAGAGGAGCCATCACGACCAGGTCTAGGTTTTGGTTCGTGACAAGTTGGTATCAGAGCCTAAGTTACATAGGTCTCACGAGTCATGAGCAGGTTTAGTAGAGTCTTGCGGATCGGTATGGAGACGTCTGTATTTATCCTCGAGAGGCTGCGGAATCTTTAGGAAAAAACTTCACATTCTCGAAATTCTTATCGTGCATCCTCGATTCAGCTTTAAAAGTAACTCTTGAAATTCCTTCCATGTGTTCGTATGAGCACATGAGCGCTTAGTATCAGATGTGCATCAATGGCTGGTGATTCCCTGATTGAGGGGCGAGATGTGATCTCTGTGAGTTGATGTTGGGCCAGCCTGGAGGACTTGAGGCCGGATTTTTGCCTATAGCTTGAGTATCGAGGTGCTGATTGTATGAGCAAGTGTTTTTAAACTTATATGTTCGGTAGTGTCCCTATTGGTGGAAGTAATGACTGGATAGTTACGTGATGAGTGTGATGTGACTGCGAGATGTATTCGTATGATTTTGAAGCGACGAGAAGGGTCTGCTGGAGGATAAAAGAACTGTTAGGTGCTTGATTTCCATTTTGATTCGAGGTGTAGCCCCGAGTTATGGGCGTGTGAAGAATCTTTTCATGTTTCCTAGTTGGGAGTGAAATAAATTTCATGTTGCGGTATGAGTTCAGACTCAGGGAGACTAAGTGACTGCGTAATGGTTATGACGGTGGAAGGTATACAGAAGTGTTAGTTGGAGGCAAAGCGGGTGGGTTATCTCCTGCGGAGTGTTCTTAAGTTGTGCAATCCTTATGTTGTTGTTAGAAGATCTCCTTTACTAGTGAATAAGTGTGTTGCAATTGAATTTTGATCGCTTAAGAGTGTGGGCTTAACTGTTATGAGAGTGAATGCGAGATTTGCGGAAGGTTTAAAGTATCAGGTGGTCTGTGTTTCACGATCTTATGAAGGATTGAGTTTAATCTCACTATGGTACTATGGCAGCATTAGAGTATATGCATTATGAGTTATGGTATGTGTTTTGATCTATGGCTTCGAGCCAAGTGGGGGAGTCTGCTAATGATTAGTTGGTTGCACAGTTATATGCTATGTCGGTTCCAGTTTGAGGCATACTGGTGAATCAGTTGTGGCCTACGGAGATTGAGACCAAGGATGGCTCGAGTAAAGGGAAAATTTTGACAAGGTCATATTATGCTTCATAAGTGTATGAGAATCACAGGATGTTTTGAGTGGTTATTGGTAAGGGTCTGGGGTGCATAGAATATGAAGTTGTTTGGTTGCACTAAGGCAAGGTTACATTCCGCGATGTCGGGAGTGCTAATGAGGCGCAGGTTGTTCGGTTCTTTTGATCGGACTAATTGCAGTTTGGGTAGAGTGGATGACTCTAGAGAATGGTTCTAATGTGTTCAAAATTTTACATGCAATAATTGGAGACATTCAAGTTGTACTTGTGGCTAGTAACTGAGGTTTTGCATTTGGAGGGTGTCAAGACTTGTATTATTTCTATAGCGATTATGGGATTCTATACATCAGTATTAGGAAGATAATGCCTACAGATTCGCAGTAAGTCCTTTCAGGGTAGGTATTTTGAATGTGGTGCTTTTGGGAACATTTAAAAGAGTATTCAGCGGGTTGTGAGCCTTAGGCTGTGTGGTATTATGCTTGGGTCTCATGTGGTAAGTTTGGGTTTACGAATTGTGATGTTATAGCAAGAAGGAGTATCAAGTTGAAGGTAAATTAGAAGGGAGCTTGGATAGATGTGATAGCTTGGTAGTAGGCCAGATCAGTATGGTAAGGATATGATTAGTTCTTTGGGTGTTTACGAGGTAATGAGTTTCTACAGGTATTTCGCGGCAATTCTCTTGGGTTTTAGTAGCCTGCGTAGGTTGGTTGAGTTAGGAGGATTCAATCCTGATAGGCTTGTTTGTGCAAAGGGGAGTCGGAGAGTTCTTGTTGTTTTCTACCGTGGTTAGAGATGTATATTTTCTGCTGGCATGAGGAGCATGGGATGCATAGTGATTTTCTTCCAGATTGGGCTCAATGGAAAGTTCTTGGTTGGTTGAGTACATAGTTGCTTGTGGCTCGGAAGGGATATGAAGTTCTCATGCTATCCTAGGATGGTATGGTATATGCGGTATGTGTGGAGGATTGAGATTGCGTGTGTAAGGTTGCAGTTCAGTTCTGAAAGGAAGGTCATAAAACTCTTATGCAACGGGCATCTTCAGATGATTAGGGAAATGATCTTCAGATGATTAAGGAAATGGTATTGCTAGTTGGAGGTAATTGACGAGGGTATATGTTTCAGAAAAAGGCAATGTGATTAAGTTGATGGTACTTTATTAATATTGCGGCACTCTCTTGTTAGATCGACTGCTGATATCCGAGTTTGCTTGGAGGCATAGAAGAATGTTAAAGTATCTCTCGTGGAATGATTGGGTATTAGTGATGTGGTATGTATTCGGACGGTGGAACTGGGATCAGGTATGATGATTCGTGTGCTATATGGAGTTGGAGACTGGAAGTTCTCATATTCAGGCTATGTTGTGATTGCGGGTCATGTGTATTGGCACTGTGTAGTGACTATCAAGGTTTGGAGACCCGAGTGGATCTTTCGTTGCTTGGTATGTTCATTTTGGATGTGATATTGGGTTCAGACTGGTTGTCTCTGTGTCGTTTTATTCTGGGCTATTGCGCTAAGGCGGCGATGTTGGCGATGCCGGGAATGCCAGAGATTTAATGGCGAGGTTCGACGGATGTTACAGTATTAGTGGGGTGGTTTTGGAGTTTTGAAGACCCAGCAGACGGCTAGGGAGGATTGTCTATCTTATTTGGGCTTTCGTGATGGATGTCAGTATAGAGGCTTCCACCATTGATTCAGTTCCGGTGGTGAGGGACTTTTCGTATATGTTTCTTGTGGCCGGGCATGTCGCCAGGCAAGGTTGTTGATTTCGGTATTGATATGATGCTGGGAACCGTATCGTATGGAACCGGCAGAGTTAATGGAGTTGAAGGAGCAGCTTCAGGATTTCCTTGATAAGGAGTTCATTGGCAGGCCAATGTGGATGCGTGTTCTATCTTGAGTCGGCTTGGTTGGCTCCGAATTGTATTGTTGAGGGATGTGTTGATTCGATTGTTATTGAGCTTATTAGTAATCTGGGGAGATCTATGAGTTACCTTCTGAGTTGCGAGGTGTTATGATTTGTTGATCACAGGCACATATGGTGGGGTTCTGTTGAGGTTTCATAGTGGAAGTCGAGCGGGAAGAGTAACTGGGTGTTGCTCGGTGAATGGCGTATCGATTATGTCCTTTCGAGTATGTGTGGTGTATTTTTTCACCGTGGGTATGATGATTTGCTTTGGTTGCAGACATCAAATTGCACGTGGTTGTCGGTTTCGAGCATGGTGAGCATGAGGTACAGCTCTGTCATTTGAGTCGTTTTCATGATTTGAGTATGTTCGGACTGTTGCTTATTGGTGCGCGTATTGTGCAAGTTGTGGCTTTAGTCTATATTGAGGTGTCATGTCACCAGACTAGTTGTGTTGGATTAGATGAGATCGTTGGGATCTTTAATGAATACAACGGATTCGATTTCAGCATGTTGGAAGGTTAATATCCAAGTTCGGCTCGGAAATTGGCAATGGTCTTTGCCAAGGGAGAAGTGGATTCATGAATGGTCGATCTGAGAAATGGTTATGGTTTATTGCGTGTTTCAGTTATCATTGGTAGTATATGAAAGTGTTGGAATGAAACTTTAGTTGATAAGAGGTTTTCTATGGGTATTCGTTCATTATGTGCAGCCGTTGTGATTAGAAGTTATCGCTGTAAGCGTTTGAGATATATGGTATATCATGTAATTGCACCTGAGGTTATAGATATGGTTTGTCATAGCTTGTTCGAGCTTGTGCAGAGTAAAGATGTGAGATTCCAATCGCATTGAAGATTTCAGAAGTGGAAATATGGTTCTATGGTTTATGGGCTAGATTGGATTGTGAAATTTCAGTTTCTATGTGTTATCGGACGTATATGAGATAGGGTGATGTGGGATCACCCCCGGTTATATGCATGGTAAGGCTATTCATTGATTGGTTGGTTCTTGGAACAACTCTGGGCACGTTCGCGGATGAATATATGTTTAAGTGGGGGAGGATGTAACGACCCGACCGGTCGTTTTGAGGTTTTGCACCTGGCTCATCAGTTCTCGCGCATGACCTTCCCCGTATGATGTATTAAGACTTATGTAAATTGTTGGTTTTGGTTTTCAGGGTAATCAGAATGAATTTGGAAGAACAGTTCTCAGCTTAAAGCTTGAAGTTTGAAAGGTTTGACCTAGATTTGACTTGTTTGTAAATGATCTCGGATTGGAATTTTTATGATTTGGTTAGCTGCGTTAGGTGATTTGGGACATAGGAGCGTGATTATAATGCATTTTGGAAGTCCGTGGAAGGTTTAGGCTTGAATTGGCGAAATTGAGATTTCGGCGATTTCCGGTTGATAGGTGACATTTTGTTATAGAGGCGGAATGGAATTCCTGAAGTTGCAGTAGTTCCGTTGTGTTATTTGGAATGTGTGTGCAAAATTTCAGGTCATTCGGACGTGGTTTGGTTGGGTTTTTGATCAAAAGCGTAATTCGGAAGATTTTGGAATTCTTAGGCTTGAATTCGATGCAAATTTGATGTTTTAATGTTGTTTTGAGCGTTCCGAAGGTTGGAACAAGTTTGAATGATGTTATGGGATATGTTGGCATCTTTGGTTGAGGTCCCGAGGGCCTCGGGTGAGTTTCGGGTGGTAAAACAGATCAATATTGGACTTTGGACTTGGCAGTTTTTGCTGCTTTTGTTGCAGACGAATTGTTCTTCGCGTTCTCGGTCAGGGACTCGCGTTCGCAAAGGGTGTAATTGTGTGATGATATTTTGTTCTACGCATTCGCGAGGATGAGAACGCGAACACGAAGGTGGAGGATTCATGTGCATCGCGGACGCGAGACTGGGGTCGCGTTCGCGTAGAGGAGTAAGGTCGTTGAGCACCCCAGGCCCATGTGCTATGCGTTCGCGAGAGCTGCATCGCGTTCGCGAAAGCCTGATATGGCGAAGCATTGTGTTCGCGTGGAATTGTCCGCGTTCGCGAAGGGAAAAGTGGAGAGGCAGTGAATTCGGTCTACGCGAACACGAGAGGCCAGTCGCGTTCGCGAAGAAGGTAATTTTACCTGGGGTAGAATGTTTAAATGTGAGTTTCGCAATTTTTGGTCTATTTTCTCCATTGTTGAGCAATTTTTGGAGCTTTTGAGAAAGATTGAAGAGGGAATCGAAGGGAAACACTTAGAGGTAAAATTTTTGAACTCTATACTCGATCCTATGTTGATTCTTACTTGTTTAATCATGAAATATGTGGAAATTGGGGAATTAAGGCTTGAATTTAGAGAGTGTAAATTGGGAATTTGAGGGGGCAATTGAGGTCCGATTTTGATGTTCTTAGTATGTATAGACTTGTGAGAGGATGAGGATTCCATTGATATTAATTTTCTCGGATTCCGAGACGTGGGCCCGGGGGCCAGGTTTGAGGAATTTTGGGATTTTTGATGTGAATTGGATATTTTCTAGTGGGCTTTGTTCCTTTAGCATAATTTAATGATTATGTACTGATTGTGGCTAGATTAGGAGCATCCGGAGGTCGATTCGTGCGGGCAAGGCATCGCGGTCTAGAGTTTGGACCAGATCAAGGTGAGTAATGATTGTAAATGATGTTCTGAGGGTTTGAAACCCTGGATTGGACATCGTGGTGCTATATTGAGGTGAGGCACATGCTTGATGACGAGCGTGGGGTCATGCACTATTGGGGACTATGACTTGGTCTGTCCCGATTGATGATTTTTCCGTGTATTTGACTGAAATCTATTTGCTATCCTCATTATTTGGGCTGAATGCCATATTTGGGCTTCATGACAATTATTTGAACCCTTCGGGGATTTTTGTTGATATTTCCTCACTGTTTTGACTTTATACTTGAACTCAGTCATGTTATTTTCAACTGCTTTCAAAACTCTGCCATATTCACTCAGTTTTAATACTCAAATGATATTTAAGTAATGTTTTACTGTTGCCTGAGAGGCTTATGTGATTTTCGACCGAGTAAGGCCGAGGGCCTGTGTGGTGAGAATATCTTTTGGGTGGGGCTGTATGCCGCAGCGGTGATACAGTAATTTATATCTTTTGGGTCGGCCTGCACGCTACAGCGATGGTACACTTATTTTGATTATGAGGCCGAGGGCCTAAGATTGTACGCCACGAGGTGGCTTGATATTGATATGAGGTCGAGGACCTATTTATGATGCCACGATATGGCTTGATATTGCGCTTGGGCCATAAGGGGCCCCTCCAGGAGTCTGGACACCCCCAGTGAGCGCGGCTACCCATTATGATATGAGATATAGCCCGAGGGGCTGGTATTGTTCTATGTGATAGCCCGAGGGGCTGGTACTGTTCTGAGATATTGCCCAAGGGGCGGATTTGTTGACATCATGCTCGATGGGCGAACCTTATGTGCTCATCTTTCTTATTTGCCTGTCATTTACTTGTTTAATTTTGTATTTGTGCCCGACGGGCGGATTTTCTGTGCTTATCTGCACTAATTGTTTTGCATTCATTTGTGTGACTGTTGAAAAGGTCATTTTTAAAGAAGTTTAAACTGAGCTAAGATGTTTTAAGAGATTTTACACCTTCATTGCTTCTTACTGGTTTTGTGCTACTTCTTTACAGCATGTTGATGCACTTTTCGTGATTTCTTACCATTTAGACTTTAGTTATGATTATTACTCATTGAGTTGGAGTACTCACTTTACTCCCTACACCTTGTGTGCAGATTCAGTTATTTCAGCACCCGGTAGCGGGTATTGGCTGAGCTAAGGCAGAGTCATTGGAGTTTAGCGAGGTAGCTGCCTGACGTCCGTGGCACAACTTTACTCCCTCTTGATGTCATTAGACTATTCTAGTATATTTTCCAGAATTTTGTTGTGTTTTAGACCTTAGTAGATGCTCATGACTAGTGACACCCCGGTATCGGGCTGTGTTGGGTTGTATTCCGCAAATTGTTTTGTATTGTCATTGTTACTTTTGAATTTATATTATGTTGTAGACGTAATGCTTATTGTATAATTGCTTAAAAACTGGATTGGAAATGTGTCGGCTGGCCTTGTCTGCATGAGAGGCGCCATCACGATCGGGTCTGGTTTTAGGGTCGTGACATTTACCCCCCAAATGGACCCTATTTTAAGAAGTTTAGTTACCTCATCCTTTATGAATGCATGCTTCACCTCGGACTGGGGCCTTCTTTTTTGCTTTACCGGTTTGAACCTGGGGTCGAGGCTTAGCCAATGTATTACTAATTTCGGTGGGATCCCTGTCATGTCTAAATGGGACCAAGCAAAACAATCCATGTTATAGATAAGAAATTGAATAAGTTTTTTCCTGAGTTCGGGGGTTAACCCCGTCGCCAGGTATACCTTACGTTCGGGTAGATGCTTGATCAGTATGACCTGTTCCAGCTCCTCGACCGTTGACTTGGTTGCATTTGACTCTTCGGGAACAACGAAAGTTCGGGGAGTAAGGAAATCCTCATCTTCTTCTTCGATTACCTGTTTCGCCAATTCGGTCAAGGCTAGGACGGTGATTGCTATTTAGTCGTCTATTTATTTTTGGTGCTCGGTTTCACCGAGGTTGAAGGCACTGGTATCGATGTCACCTCATCGATTGCAAACATTTCCTTTGCAGCGTGTTCTTCCCCGTAAATTGTTTTCACACCATCCACCGTTGGGAATTTCATCATCTGATGAAGGGTCGACAGTACTCCCCTCATGCTGTGGATCCATGGTCTCCCGAGTAGAGCATTATATCTCATGTCACCTTCAATGACATGGAATCTTGTATCTTGGATGGTCCCGGCCACGTTCACTAGTAGGATTATCTCCCCCTTCGTTGTTTCACTTGCTATGTTGAAGCCGTTCAGGACTCGAGATGCAGGTACAATCTGGTCCTGTAGGCGAGCTGCTCTTCCACCCTTGATTTGATTATGTTTTCCGAGCTACCTAGATCCACTAGAACACGTTTAACTTGAATTTTATTTAACAAAACTGAAATTACCAGGGCGTTATTGTGCGGCTGATAAATGCCTTCCGCTCCCTCGTCATTGAACGATAGGATGCCCTCGGCCACAAAACTCCGAGTCCGTTGTTCTCTGGTGATTGACACCTTGGTACATTTGAATATAAGCCCTTGTGGAACATCGACTCTGCCAATGATCATACGAAAAACATGCTACGGCTCTTCCTGCTCATTCTTTCTGTTGACCTCCCTTTCTCTGAAGTGATTCTTAGCTCGATCGTTGAGAAACTCTCGAAGATGACCCTCATTGAACAATCGAACAACCTCTCCCCTCAGTTATCTACAGTCTTCAGCCCTATGGCCGTGCGTGCCGTGATATTTACTCATCAAGTTTGGATTTCTTTGAGAAGGATCAGTTTGTATAGGTCTGGGCCACTTGCTGTTTTTGATCCTTCTGATAGCCGATATGATCCCTGATGCATCCTTACTGAAATTATACTCAGATAACCGAGGTGCCTCTACGGGATCGATATGTTTATCAAAACCATTCTTACTCATAAGTCCCCAAGAATTTTTCCCTCGATCATTCCGAGGAGGATTGCGTCCCGAACCGTTATTTCTTCGATTTGCGACTTATGGCTGATACCGTTCCCTGCTTGATCTTGGTTCCCTGTCGGTATCCCTCGGGGTCTTAATTGCCAATATATTTGGATGAACTGAACCCGAGGAGGATCCTAGTTGGTCGTCCTCGACCCTGATCTTCGATTGGTAACGCCTATGTACATCTGCCAAAGTTACAACTGGATACTCGATCAGATTTGCTTCAAGTGTCGTGACGCGACTGAACTTCGCTCGTTCAACCTATGTGTAAAAGCTTGTACGTCCCAATCATCTGAGACCAATGGTAATTCCATTCGCTCTATTTGAAATCGGGACACAAACTCCCTTAGCATTTCATCACCCCCTCTGTCTTATCTTAAAAACGTCGGATTTCCTTGTTGCAACCTTTATGGCCCCGGCGTGTGCCTTCATGAAGGCGTCTGCTAACATAGCAAAATGAATCGATGGAATTTGGTGGCAAGTTGTGATACCAAATCATTTCTCCTTTTCACAAAGTTTCCCCAAATTTTTCAACAAAACCGACTCGATCTCATCATCATTTAAGTCGTTTCCTTTAATCCCGCATGTGTATGAGTGATGTGTTCACTAGGATCGCTCGTCCCATTGTATTTAGGGATATCATGCATACGAAATTTTTTATGAATGAGCTTCGGAGCCGCACTCTGAGGAAATGGATTTTGTATGAACTTTTGGCATCCAAACCTTTTAAGATCGGGGGTGCCCCCGGCATTTGATCAACACGGGAGTTATACGTTCCACTTTTTTGTCATTATCCTCAATCATTTTCTCCCCGGACTCGATTCTTTGGCGAGTTCCTCGAGCATCCTCATAATCGTGGGATGAGTCCCCGAGCCATTCCCGTTCGATCTTTCTAGCACTGGCTTAGTTCGGCAAGTAATTTCTGGTTCGACCACACTTGGAGTTTTATTCTGACCTTGAAGCTGAGCGATAGCAACCTGTTGAGCTTGTAGCATCTCGAATATTACTTGGAGGCTAACTCCCCCATCTCTTATACCCTGTGTTCCTTTGCCACCGGATCGGACTTCCCTCAGTACACTACCCCCTACGTCTGCGCCTAAATCCACATTCAAAGCAATGTGTGCACTAACATCGACCGGTTCCACAATCGGCACTTCCCCAGGATTAATTGGTGGAACACCGGCTCCCGGAGCAACTACGTTGTTGTTAATTGGTGGAACACCGGCTCCCGTGGCCATGTACGGCGCGTTTTGTGAGTTAGACATGTTTTAACATGAGAGCAAAAATTCTTGACAAGAACAAGTGTGAAAATAACGTGTGTTATCATAATCAATACTAAAATAATCACTATTATCTTTATCCCCACGGTGGGTGCTAAACTGTTTACCTTAAAATCGGAGTAACAATTAAACTTGTTTTGTGGTTTTAAATATGTGTGACTTAATCCAATACTAATTGGTAAACTAGGAGTCAAACGTATAAGTTAAAGAACTAAGTTTAATCAAACCAGTTGTGTAAGAAGACCTCGACCTCGAGCAAGGGCGACCTCGAGGTAAGTGAACAAGAATAGTAAAATAATAATAAGACGATTCAGATGAATAGTAAGCAAGAAAATGAAAATGTATATTCTCTTCTCAATGATTGATCCTCCGTTGCAAATGATTGGAGTCCCCTTTATATAGCAGGGAAATCCTACAATTCTAATTGTAGTAGGGAACCTTATTATATAGCTGTCTAACCGCCTAGTACAAATCCGTTCTGGAATTTACGCCATGATCTTAGGGCCACCGCAGGAATCTCGCTCTTTCTGATATAAAACCATAATGGTACTATCTCGTAGTCGGTCATACTCGGCCCCACATTTCATCGAGCATTCCAATATTCGAGTATAGTATTCTACCATCGGGCTCGAGCCTGGCCCATATCGAACTTGTTTCTCGATGCTACCCCTCGAGCCTAAAAAATCGGGGACACATGATTTTATCGTATACATAATTACTGAGAACCGTTGTGGTGTACGCATACTACTCTTTTGCACATCTTATTGTGCGAATCCAGGTACGTCTGCTCGTGCCGGTCATTAGTGATCATCTGTTAGCTGCTTTATGGAGACTTCAAGGTGTGCATGCTCGGTGTCCGCATGCCTTGGAGTCAACTTCCTTTACTTTTACTAATGTTGTACTTTCATTCAGATAGTGATGTAGTAAGCACTCTAGTATGACTCTGTAGAGCTTATGACTCAGTTCCACCGGTCTTGGGGAGTGTAGTGCTGAGATTCTGTTTTCGGAAGATTTTATAAGTTTATTAGACTTGTCTTTAGTATTTTGTTAATTATATCTGTCCAGTTGTTCTCAAATTGTAGGCTTACCTAGTTGTAGAAACTAGGTGCCATCACGACATCCTACAGAGGGAAATTGGATCATGACAGAATTGCAGACCACTTCTGCAGTTCATTTTGCAGTCGCAAAAGGTCACAAAAGGGCATTTTTTGTGAAATTCTAGCATACGCCTTTTGGACTTTATAAATTGAGCTTTTAGGGTTTTGATTTGGAGAATAACTCAATCTCTATGATATTTTGAGAGCTTAAGAGTATCAGAAATTATCTATGGAAGCGTGGATTTCATTACCCATCACCTTACAAGTAAATCTTTTGAGCCATTAATGAGCATTTCCTTGAACTCCATCGCTTTATTTCCTTGTTTTGTATTGTAATATTCGGTGTAGGTGATAACTTTAGGTAGTATTTTATGTATAAGTATTTATGAAGAAATCATGTTGTTGCTTTAACTAGTCTTATTCTTTAATATTTTTAAAGGGATTAACTACCTACGAGGCTTACCAATTTGATTTAATTTTGACTTGAGAAAGCAAATTAAGATTAGAAAAGATCAACTAACCAGATTTGGGGCTTTAAATCTCATCTAATAGATTCAACCTAGAGATAGGAAGAATCTTATTTGTAGCCAACTTTTGGGTGTATATAATGCTCTTGGTTGAGCTAGACACATAGCCAACTACTAAGTCTTATTAGTCTTCGAGAGAAAACTAATAAAGAATTATTACCATGGATAAGAATAATTAATTTAATAATAATTAGTGATGGGTTAGAATTATATTGGATTATTCTAGGGTCTATGTTAAATTGCTATACTCCAAAGCCCTGAATTTTCATAGCTAGTGCTCCTCATTAGATAGTTTAGATCTTCTTTTATTTTTTCAACTGGTGTTTAAAACAAAATCATCTTCGATTCATTTGGGAAAAAGTTTAGTTGGTGAAAATTCCTTTAGTTTCTCACTCGCCCTCATATATTTTCCTTTGGGGTTTGATTTCCCAACTCATAATTGGATAAATATATTGCATAAAACTTCTTTATTTTCTCACTCGCCCTCATTTTTTTTTCTTGTGGGATTCGATCCCAACTCATAATTGGATAAATATATTGCATACAACCGTGTAAACTTTCTATTTGACAGGATTATATTTGGACGTTATTAATGCTCCTAGTAGGATTGTACATGCAACTTGGCTTGTATGACAGCATGTGAGCAACCTATGTGTTTATCGTGAAAATGGTAACAACAATTAAATTTATTAAATGGGACTCTAAAAATACGTGATCTATTGCCAAGCTAATTTGTTAAAGCAGATGATGTTAGTACTGTGAGTTATAACGATGGGGCGAAAGATAAACGAGGTAACGAACGAACCAAAGGGCATGTTACCCGAGTGTAGACTTGGTCGATTGATATTCCAAGGTCGACCTCGGGGTCGAGCTCGGGTTGTCAGGGATATTAAGGCGTAATCTAACAGCTAGAGATATAATCAAACGGAGCTATTTATAATCGAAATTGAGCTTATACGATGGACAGCACATATAAAATGAAGAACACGATTAGAGGCAAAGGGTATCGAGGTATCCTTAGTATCAGTGATAACCAATGAGCTTTTGTAAGAAAAGAGAGATAGAGAGATATTATTGCACATTGTAGAATTTTGGGAGCAACAACAGTTGCTTACAAGGAAGGGTGAGTCCCCTTTATATAGGAGAGGAGACTTAGTAACGAATACATGTATATCTACTATACGAAATATGGAGATGTGACGGCTTGACTTGGCATCCCAACAGAGGCTAGGGATAGGCCGGTCTTGTCAGTTTCAACCGCGTGCCTTGGGGGCTTCCTTTCTTTATCCCGATCTCAGCCTCAAATCAGGTCCTGATAGACCTCGAAAAGGAGGAAGTTGTGACTTCATATCCTCGGGGTGTCGAGATATCTATCTGAGGTGGCATCATGTCCTTGAGGTACCTCCCCCGAGATGGCTTGATGGCGGGAAATCGAGCCCTCCGATTTCACCTCGTACAGATAGTCTCCGCGTTTCTCAGAACGAAGCGATGGGAAATGATACTGAATCATCGTTTCGAGGTTATCGTTGCAATGATGTCAGCTGTCTAAGAGCATTAAATGCCACTTCCTAGAGGACTTCGCAGGGCCGCCGTCAGATGTGGCACTCGAGGCACTATGAGCTGCCGCATGTTTGTCTTTTCTGCTCCCCTAGCGGTTACTATAAATACACCGGTCGTTCGAGCCTTTTTACCCCCACAATTTTTACCATTCCGCGAACCGAAACTCCGCCATTTTGACATCCTCCCTTTTTTGCAAAAGGATTTTTACCATTCCTCATGGCTAGAACTTCTAGGACGGTCCCTCGTCAGAACGACACCGCGTCGTCTTCCCGGCCACTCGAGGGGGACAACAGGTCGACTCCTTCTTTAAAACAATGGATTCCTCCAATCATTGATACATCGAAGGATTTTGACGTCGAGACTCCCTCGTCTACACCGAGTTAGTGCGAGCATGTTTCTCGATAGGTTAGCGTCGTGACCGATGTTGATAGCATTAGGAAGGATTGCCGGTGGAGCAAGGCAGTAATGGTGGAGATTCCTGGCCCTGACGACAGCATCACCGACTTCAAGGATGGCTTTCTCCACGTATACACTTACCCATTTACCCAGGGCCCTGATAAATCTGTAGAAGCTCTTTCGTTGGGAGTTGATCTAGTTATTCTTGACTTCTGCACCCGATACCAGGTGACTCTGTGCCAGATCTATCCATCTTTTTCAAGGATAGTGTTGATGCTTAGGCACTTCACCAAAGGGGTTGCAGGCGAGGTTTCACCCTTAACCATTTAATTAGATTCTATCGCCCTCGGCTGTATCGGGGCTTGATCAAGCTCTGCCATCGGTCCAAGAAATCCTTTTTTACGAGCGTTGATAAGGGGAAAGACCGAGGGTGGATGAGTAGATTCGTCTGAGTGAGAACCTCAAACATCATCCCAGCCTGGAGGATGCCCTTTCCGGAGCGGTGGAACGCTCAGCATAAGTAAATTTCCCCTTTAACCGCTCCTTGACTCCCCTTTCTATTGTCACAACAGCTTCTTTGTGCTTTTCGCAGTCGTTTCCTGGTACCCGGAGGTGATCCCGGATTTGCCGGGATGGATAAGTCGTTTGGATAGGAGGTTCCCGTATCGCACTGGGTCATGGACTGTCCTGGCTAAGGGTCGTTGGGTGGCCATGAATCACGGTGAGGCTCCATCGTCGCTTGTGCTTCGTATTTTGTGTTTCCCTCCGAACCCTTTGCTTAATCGTACAATCATTTTTGCGTTGGTACAGGTCTTGGCGAAAATATGCTGATGAGGCCACCCCCCGGCGGCGAAGTAGAGGCTCTGGAGCCCGATGCGAGCAGGAAAAGGAAAGGCAGGGCAGCCGTCACCCATTCCGACAGGACAGTTGCTCTAACTTCTGGGTCGAACCCTGATGCTGAAGGGGAGGATGACGAGGGGAGTCCATTGAGGAGGAGAGCAAAGCCCACCACGATGGATCTGCAAGCGCCCCAATCGGAGGCTGCTGAATCCGGTACGGCTGGTTCTGGTCGAGCCAAAGGGCGAATGACCCTCGAAGAGAACACTCGACTCGTGCGGTTAGATCCGACGAAGCCCTCGAGAGAAGAACTGTAAGAGCCGATATTGAGAAATTGGAGCTTGGGGCCATTCGGGAGAGCAGTTCATTTTTTCGAGAAATTGGCAATTTTAACGATCTGATCTCGAATTATCCTATCTCCTCCGGGGAACTGAGAGATGCCGAACGGATGGTTGGTGCCAAATCCGGGACATCTCACAAAGGGGGGCATTTCATTGCCGATATTTTTGACAGTGTGATCGACAGGGCTGATCTCGATATCCTAGATGTTGTTAGAGCTGCAGATAAGTCTCTGCAACTGGTGATAGTCTTCCCTCGCATGTTTTCTTTCTGTTCCCAGGTATTTTTCTCGGCGCTTTGTTTACCTTTCCTCATTGTGTCGCAGTGTAAGGAGATGTATGATCACGCCATCCTTCGACTCCAGGGGGGCTTTCTTGCCGCTAGAAGGAGTGTGGCAATCTTGCTTCGAAACTGCGGGACTCAACGGCACGTGGTGCCCAGGGGGATAGAGAGTTGGGGGAGCTTTGGGGCATTCTAGAGGTGGCTCTACAGTAGAAAACTGCTCTTGCTGCTCAGGTATTTTGCCTTGTTCATACTTGTCCCTTTGTCCCACATTCGCGCGTATTCTGGATTCATATATTCATAAGCATGTCCTTCCTCGCAGGTCGAATAGAGTAGCTCGCGAATTTTTTGGCTGGAGGCTGAAATTTCCGAGCTGGAAAAGCAAAATGAGGTTATGGCCAGAGAATTGGCGACATCTCGAGACCTTCTTGCAGATACTCATAGGGAGAACGTTGCCTTTGCTGGAGCCAAATCTGGGGCCGAAAAAGATAATGCCGCTTACAAGGAGGATACGTCCACGGTGCATATGTTGGTTCGTGACATGTCCATGGCAGTCGACCAGAGAATATCTCGAGCCGTCGAGTATGCCAAAGCGAAGGCCAAGAGGGAAATCGTGGAACAACTCGAGACTAGAGGCTTCGAGCTATATGTCGATTTGGAGGAGGCTCGTGTGGCAGAAGAACATCTGGTGCCCTTGAACACTCCCGATAGGGGGCGAAGATGATAGCGGCGAGGAGTAGTCTCCTGGCCTTTTGTGTATCCCCTTTTGCTTTATGTGTTCCCTTTTTGGGAAACAAACAGTGTACAGACGCTTTCATCTTCTTGTTGATATGTATAAAAAGGGTTTTTATTCTGTCCGTTCTTCTTCTTGCTCCCTTGTCTTTGCATTCCGGTATCGGCCCTTCGGGGTTCCGAGGCTGGCCGTATCCTGAAGCGGATTCGATAATTCCTTCGGATCCGATTTTTGTAACGTCAAGGATCTCTCGAGGCTCTTCGATATTACTAGTCATGTGGACGCCTGGCATGATTCTGCCAATGCTCCCCCCAAGGAGATGGCGATGTTAATGAGGCTGGGATTAATTGGCCCCTTTGGACAACCGAGCGGCTGTCGCTCAGCCTTTATATATTTTCTCATCAGCCCTTCAAACGGTGATTTCGCAAATTTTGATAAGCCTATCTTTTCTGCAGAGCTTTTCACTTTGCGTGAGTTCTTCCGCTTTCAGCCGCCTCAGAGAGTTTTTGCCAGGATCCTCATCTTCTTTGCCTTTGTTTCGCTGTAGTCATGGCCGCTTCCTCGACTGCTGATCCTCGGACGAAAAAGGGTCTCTGCTGTGCTCCGCCTTTTGTTGGCACCGGTGGATCATTCTCGGCATTGGGGAAACAAGATTTGGCTCGCCCTGTCTCGAGGAAAGTCGCCACATCGGGGAGACCCCCAATGTTCCAGGTCATCGAGAGCATGTGTCGAGGATCACTTCGTCGGTGAGAGAGGAAAGCCTTGAGATAATCAGGAAAGAGTGCGGATGGGGGGAGGGCATGATCTTGCGAGCATCCTCCCCCGAGGAGAACATAACGACATACGCCGAGCGGTTCTTGAGTGTGTATGTCCATGCTTTCGCGCCGGGTCCCCCGGATCTGGTCGTGCTTGATTTCTGCCGGAGATACCAAGTAATGTTGGCGTAGGTTCATCCCTTTCTTTGGAGAATAGTGCGCTCGATGAGATATTTTTCTGACCGGGCCGGGATAAAATTCAACCTTAGCTATCTTGTGAGGTTGTATCAGCCATTGTGTTATCGGGGCCTGATTGCTCTCCAGCGTAGATCCGCTGGAGTTCCTGGGATTGGCAACAAGGGGGACGAGGACTTCGGATGGATGAATCGATTCGTGCGAACCTGGACGACCAATGTTATACCCAAAGAATTTTTGCCGTTTCCTGAGAGATGGAACCTCACGTGTAAGTGCTTTGTCTGAACTATTTTTTTTAACTCAGCATGGGGTTGGCCTCGTAACGGCGTCCTTCCGCTCTTTGTTCATAGCAACTTGCTGGTTGCCCAACAAGATTCTGGACTTAGCTGAATGGTCCCGTAAATTAGCAGCTTGCTCAGTTTTTTGCAGGCGTCGATGGAGAGATTTATCAAAGGGGAGATGGGAGGTGAAGCACCACGGTAGGTGTTCGGCACCTTGGGTTTTTTAAGGAGCGGCCTCCTTCTCGCTGGCTCATTTGATTTATCTGTTGCAGGTGCCAGGAGTCTCTTCGAGGTGAGGCCGAATTTCCCGAGGGGGGAAAAGAGGTCGCTGACCCCGGAGCTAGGGAGCGTCGGAGAAAGGAAAGATGTCCCAGGGCGTGATGAGGCTTGTGATGGGGCGACCTTTTCGCGGCGGCTAAGGGGAAATGATGCGGCCGATCGGCAGCTTCCCGGCGTTGGGGTATCATTGGACGTTGCTTCGGCCTTCGGCGAGGCTCATCGTTTCGGCGTGATGGTAAGTTTCGGTAGTTGTGAGGATGTTTTCGGACTTACATTCTTCCCTTTTCTTTTTCCCCACTTGACTTTCTTTTTCAGGTTTTCGACAGGCTTGTTTACCGTGAAAATGGTAACAACAATTAAATTTGTAAATGGGATTCTAAAAATACGTGATCTATTCCCGAGCTAGTTTGAAGGGCTGATTAATGCTAAACATGGAGTAAAGCAGTAGAGATCGAGCTAGCTAAAACGATAATCGAACCAGTAAGGGATGTACCCAGGCTTAGGACAAGCTGGTAGATACCTCGGGGCCAGGCCTCGAGCCTACCTCGAGCCTATCGAAGATAACCTTATCGAGGGCAATCGAGAAGGGGATAACAGATAAGTATATGCATACAAGGATTTATACCGTCACTCTTGAGCTAAATGACGAAGAACTAATGAAGAACAATAAAAAGTTAGAGTGACCCCGGGGTCGAAGAGCATAGTTAACTTAGAAGAAAGAGATAGAGAGAGATATTATTGCTTATTGGAGAAGTGGAGCAACATCAGTCCTTTACAAGGTGGGGTGAGTCCCCCTTATATAGGCGAGGGGACTCGGTAAAATATGCATAATATTATTTACAAGAGTAGAAAGATGGAACGGCCTATCGCTCGTCATCTCAATAGGTTACAGATAGACCGGCCCTGTCAGGTGTAGCCATGCACTCCGGAGTCATCTTCTCTTACCCCTGACCTCGAACCCTGCTTCTTCTGATTCGGACCTCGATGAGCCCGGAGGTCGAGAACTCGATCATAGCCTTCCATCCTCGGGGTCTCGAGGGAGGCTTCCCGAATTTTCTTGATAGCGAAAATCAAGTCTTCTGATTTTAACCGCGTACAAATAGCCTCCGCGTTTCTCATAACGAAGTGATGGGAAATGATTTTGACATTCGACTCCTCGAGCTTTTTTCGGTGACGCTATAACGGTGATTCAGATCGGGGCGCAATCTCCCGTAACCGATGGCGTGTTTCGTAGATCTCTACTCGATGTCTTGTCGCTTTCGCTCTTCAAGTCAAAAGTGCTGCCGCCGGTTCATTTTTTCAAGAAGGTAATAATTATACCCGTCGGTCAATCTTGTAGAGCATCGATGACCGTGTTGTTTCCCCCCTATAAATGAGGGCGTTCTGTGGCACTACATCTTTCACCTCAACACTTTCGCTGGTGTGTTTTGCTTCTTCCTTCCCATCATCTTCTTTTGTTTTTGATCACCATGATGGGAGCTTTCTATCTCAAGGTTGTTTGGGGAAAATCTTCCGGGCCGCATCGAAGCCTTCTGTCGGGGTCTATCTTCATCGAACGTAAACATGTACGTTGGCCGCTGCTACTACCGTCGGCTCAAGATGGTGATGAATGGAGAGTTGGTTTTACCTTTTCTTAGATGATTGTTCGGATTATGCACCGCTGCTCAAAAGGGGGCTCGGAATATCCACCGCTGCTCACCTTCATACCCCGGCTCGATGTGGGACTCAGTCCTGAACCGGGAGCTTGCACGGCTCGCTACTTGAAGAAGTGTATTTGAAGTAGCAGTGCAAGCAGGGCCGAGGATTTTTCGGCCCGCTACCTCTCCGAAGCTTCCTTGGCCAAAGAGGGTCCTCGAGCATCGGAGAGCTGTAGCGCTTCGTCGTCTTTTCCTGCTCCTTGGTTGCTCTTCCTCGGCCGTGTCAAAGTGGATAGCTGAGATAGGGCTTCCGGGGACGATCTTGGAGATACTTCCTTCTAGGGTAGAGTAGGTTTGAGGCCCTTTCCTCAAGTATTTTCTTTTGTCGCACCCGTGTCGGGAACCCTTTGTAGGCTTTTGTACTTTGTATGTGATGTCCCTTCGGGTCTTTCTAATCAAACGCTGTGACCCCTCGGGGGTTCTTGTACTTTGTAAACTTCATGAATGAGAAATGAACTTTGTTGACCTCTGCTTTCGAATTTGCTTTATTTCCCCATGCTTTCATGCCCTACGAGGATCTTCAAATGTATCCCTTTGCGTTGTTGATTGCTGATATTAATCTTGGACGTGAATGTTTGCTTTGATTTCCCACGGATTGACATGGGCCTTCTTGGTCCTACTGACGTCCTTTGGGACAATTTCGGGTCGATCTGACGGGTTGGTGCTTGTAAGAGTCTCCCGAGTTATTCGGAGATCGCGCATTGAATTCCGGGGCCTCCGGGGGCACTGCTCCGGATGTAGGCCGTCCTCGGGTACCTCGGAGACCCTATTGATCTGGGCGTAGATGGTCCCTTTGGGCCGCGTGAGATAGATCTTTGCTTCTCCTTTAGCGCTTGTTTGCCTTCACGCCCTTCGGGATTTTAAATGCCTTCTATTGCTTGTGGGCCATTGTAGTTTGCCGTGATAGCCTATTTTTTTTTCTCGTTCATCTGGCTTGATGCGGGACCGACCGGATAGGCTCGAGCTGTCGAGGCCTGCTGGTTCGTTTGGAGATCTTGCATCAAATTTTGGGGCCTTTGGGAACGATACCCCGGATGAAGGTCATCCTTGGACGCCTCGGTGGGTCCTGTTGATTTTGATGTGGATAACTCTTTCAAAGAGTGTAAGGTTGACTCCCGTTCGAGGAGTTTGCCTATGTGCGGGGCGCTTCCTTTGGGCCTCGTCGAGCCTTGGAGATCGGAGCTTCCCATGCTTGCTCCTTCGAAGAAGGGATCGCGATCCGGGGCGCGCGCCTCGCGTATGGCATCGATGCCATGAAGCTCATTGTGACCCCGCTTCTTGGCGGATGGAGGTTCCAAATGTGAAACGCTGCCTGGAGCATGGAGATAATTCGTGTGGATCCTCGAGCTTGGTTGTCTGTTGGAGGATGTTACTTGGGTTGGGTATTGACCCGTCGATCCGTATCGAAGCCATTGGCTTCCTGGAGCTGACATATGGTAGGCAACTTTGCCTCTGTCTTTTGTATATAAGAGGTGAAGCTTCGGCCTCTTTGAAAGACTTAGCTATTTTTGGGCAGCTGTCCTCCCGTCTCGACATAGGGCTCCCTATCTTCTAAAGCGTGAAAAGCGTCTGTGCTTCTTTGCTTTATTTTGTTAGTTTTGCTTCAGTTATGGCGAACACTTCGGACGTGTTAAGGCAAAAGGCGAGGAATGCCGTTCCCGGTGTTGGAGAGTCGAAAGGCTTCGCTCTGGAGACGGCATCCTTGATGAGAGAGGAATACCTGGAGCTGGCGAGGCGATATTGCGGGTGGAGCGAGGGGATGACACTGTGGGTACTTTCCCCTCGTGAAGGCATCGCGGACTCTGCTGATGGGTTTTTGAGCGTGTACTTATACCCTTTTGCATTTGGCCCTCTTGATAAGGTTGTGCTTGACTTTTGCTTGAAGTATCGGGTTACCTTAGCGCAAATTCATTTGTCTCTTTGGCGGACGGTGCTGATGATAAGATTTTTCATGGAGAAGGCCGGACTTGAGTTCACGCTTGATCATCTCATCAGGCTGTATCGGCCTTTCCACCATCAAAGACTGCTAACCTTGAAGGATCGCTCGCCCACGCCCTTCGTCATTGACGATGATGAAGGTGAGATCGAGGGCGGTCCAGTTAGTTTGTCCGAGTTAGGGCGACCGATGTCATCCCCGTGGAGTTCCTACTGTTGCCCGAAGGGTGGAATTACGCGCGTAAGTGAGGCGCTTTGCCGTTCCTTCAGTTTTTGTTTATAGCGAAAATCGGCTAAGTAATCAGTATTATTCCCTTTGTTGCAGCAACTTCGTGGGCGTCAGGCCAAGTTCACGATCTGCCCGGCTGGGTTCGGAGGCTGGTGACCCATTCGTCTTGCGATGAACGCAGGTGGCGAGCTATGTCTCGCATCAGGTGGGGAGTGGATGATCAAGGTATATGCATATGTAGCTTTTCTTTTCTGTCGATATGTTCCTAAGGCGGCATTTTTTCATCTCATCTGCGCTAGACGCGTTGTTTTTGTAGATATCGGGTGGTTTCTCGAGGCGAGGCAGCACTTCCACGGAGAGGAGTTGGAGTTGTCGGCCTCTGAGCCGAGAGACGCTAGCTGCAAGAGGGTCCGGGACCCATCATGCATAGGAGCTTTTAGTGGAGCTAGCTAGGCTCGTATTTCTGAGGACGGGGCGTCACCCGAGTCGGCTATCCCCAGGTTACCTATTTCTCGGCGAGCGGCTCCCTCAAATGAGTATGTCGTGCCCGGAGCCGGTTCTTTCGGGGTTGCGGGAGCGGTATTATCATGAATGTGTTCTGATTTTGGGAAAACTTTCCATCTTCATTTTGTGGTGAGCTCGCGCATAACTCTCTCATGCTCTGCGTCTTTCTTCCCTCATTGAATCTTTCCTGCGCAGGACTGTGTTAGGCTCAAGTCCGAGTTGCTTCGTCAAATGGCCAAGTTCTAGAGGGTCCGGGATGAGGGAGAATCCCTTAGGCTTTTTTGCAGGGAGAAGGAAGTTGAGCTGCAGCATTGGCGATATGAGACGTATCAGAACTCGAACTATGAGAGCTATTTGGTGGAGCATGTAACTTCCCACGGTGCGTTCTTTACTTCCCTTTAATTCTCAAGGCTAACTTTTTCTTGCCGTGTTAGCTACAAAAAAGATAGAGGCCGTGGAGCACCTCAAGGGTGAGGTGAACCGTGTTAGAGCAGTCTGCGAGGAACTAAGGGGCCAAGTGCGAGCTCAAGCTTTGGAGGAGGCGAGTGCTTCAGCCAAGATTCCTGCCTTCGAGGCCCAACTCAACTTCTCCCGAAGTAATGTAAAGGTTCCAGCAGATATGATCGAGAAACTAGAGTCTGAACTCTCGAAGGTCAGCGGCGAGATAATTGACGCCCGGGCGGAAGCGGTGCTGAGCCGAACCAGGGCGGATCATGAGATGGCGATTTGCATAAAGGAGGTTGCTGATGCCCAATCCGAGTTGAGGCAAGCCCTTGATCGTGAGAAGAGGATCGAGGAATATGTTTGCTACCGATCTCGGAGAGAAGTGTTCGAGGAAGTTGGAGCGAGAGGCTTTATCCTCTCGGAGGAATTGGCTCAAGCAAGCGCGGATGAGCGTGATTCTAGGTCACTCCTCGCGGGTGTTGCAGAGGACGATCTTGACGGGTTGTAGCCTCTTGGTACAAAGTATAGCTCCTACTATTTTGTATCTTGGTCTATGGCGCGCACAGAGCGTGCCTATAGATGGAGAATGTTTTTGTTGTATGTAATGTAAGGAGAATTTCAAAGCGTTATTCTTTCTGTACCTTTTTTCTGTCGTTGCTCTTTATCGTGCAGATTGCTTTGTGGGATCGGTCCCTGAGCCGTGCTATGGCTCGGACTCTGATTGTCCTTCCGGCTTTTTCCTGTCTTCATGTGCGGAGGGTGATGACCCTATGTGCTCCTGGACCAAAGCGTTCTTGTGGGCGCGTGGCCTGGGGATTTGTCGCGACTGTTGATAGCATCGTCAGGGCCGTGCTTTTAGGCGTATGCTGATTGAATTGCCCTCGGGTTCAGTCTCTGAATCGTGTTGCTATTCGAGCTATAATTGGCCTTTGATCCTTTCGGGGGCTCCGGTTGGCGATAGTGTTTTTTGTTTCTCTCCCTTGGGCGTTTGGCGATTTTCTAGGTCCAGTCTCCGAGTCGCATTGTGACTTGGGCTGTAATTGACCTTTGAATCTTATTTGAGCTTTCGATCAGTGGTGATAGCCTTTCTGATGTTTGGTCATTGAGACCTTTTAGTATGAGGCCTGGAGGCTCGCCTAGCTGGCGACAATGGCACTTACGCTATTTGATCGTAGAGACCTTTTGATATGAGGCCCGGAGGCTTTGCTTAGTTTAACTATTTTGGATCCGGTCTTCGAATCGGGTTACGATTTAAGCTCACTTTAATCCTCAAGTTGTCAATTTTCAATTTGATGGTCGTAGAGACCTTTCGGTGTGAAGCCCGGAGGCTTTGCTTAGCCGGCAACAATGGCACTTACGCTGTTTGATGTGAGGCCCGGAGGCTTTTTTAGGCTTTGTTTTCTTCTCGTTAAGGTCTTAATGATTATTTTTCCTGACCCGTCGTCGGTTCTAAAAGAACCTCGATTTCAAGTCGTAATCGGTGATGTTTTGAGCACCTTAGAAGGTTCATAGCCCATAGGTCGAGTAGATCGACGCTTTTTTGATTTTGGAGCCGACATGGTCGGGACTCATTTTTTGCCTGTTGAGGGAAGTCTGTGTTTTAACTGGTTCTTTTCGAAGTAGATTCTGAGGTTTTTTTAACAACAGTCGGGCGTCCCTGAGTCGCATTTTTTGGGCTGTAGCAGCTGTTCCGACCGTAGTTGTGTGCATTTGGCCGGGGCCATTTTTGATCCCGAGAAGCAGTTTTAGACGTCCACACCGAGGGTATGCCCTTTAGGGATTCTTACAAATGCGATGTGTAGCTTAAACTGCGGGATTTTTCATGCCTGTTGAGGTCTTACAGTTTGTGATGCCCGTTGAGGTCTTACAGCTTATCATGCCTGTTGAGGTCTTACAGTTTATCATGCCTGTTGAGGTCTTACAGTTTAGGGAGAATCGATCGAGTTTTGCCGAGGCTACCCGTTAGGTTCTTACAATTTCGGATTTTCCAGTGTGTGGTGATTGGCGACAATCTCCGAGTCGTCGAGTTCGCTTGAAGACAGCTTCTCGTGAGCTCGGAGCTATTTTTCGGAGGCTTGGTGATCCTGGAGTTCCGACCCTAGTGTCGTGCAAGTTGCTCATGGTGAGTCTCCAAATATATCGGATCATTTTAGGCCTGAATACCGCCTTTCGATAGTCTTGGGGCCATGTCGCGGGGGCTTTGTAAGCCCGAAACCTCGACCCTGAGGTCGCGAGGGTGCCGAATTGATTAAGTCTCCGAGCGTTTCAGGACGTATTTGATGTACAGGTTTTTTGCTGAGGACAAGCCGAAATATTTTTCTTTGAGGCGTAGAATGCTTGGAAGATACTCTTTATTGCTTGGCGAAAATATAAGTTGTAAAATACATGTTGTTCTGTTGCCATAAGTCTGGTCTACATGGGTCTGACTCTCCTGATTATCCGATGTGTTTGTATGGTTCCATATTGGAAAAGAGATAGAGATCGCGGACTTGTTCGGTCCCTTCCCTGGGGACGTGCAGTCCTGCTAATAATCTTGTTGGCGGAACCCTCTTCCTGATAGAAACCCGATCGAGGAAAGAATTCCAAGTGGCCCCATGGCGGCCGCGGATCCTCGAACGGGATCCAGAACCACTGAATGCCCTGGCTGCCTGCCTGCATACAGATTAGCAACAAGAAAAGAAAAAGGGAAATGATAAAAGGATGTTGCGTTCCTGGGAGTATGTCCCTCGGCAGTCGTATTCCTCATCCGGACAGGTCGGGTTGAAGACGTGAGTGCTCTTACCCTTTGACCTTATTTGAGGATAACGTCGGTCATGGGCGTAAGGCCAGGAATCTCCTTCTGTCACTCGTAGCCAGATGCTTTGGATCCGCGTCTATCATGGAGTTTCACACCCTTGGAGGAGTAGGGCCGGGGTTGCGCCGCAGGCGACGTATTCGCCGTTGTCTGCACAAAGCGTTTGCATCATTTGTCACCTGATGTATTAGCCCAATCTCGGGCGGACCGCGCAGGGGAAGCAATTTGGATGTTGTGGCAATCGCCATTGGGGACACATTAGCGGTCTGGCGCGAGGGCGACATTGGTCCGGACCGTCCTATTGGCTTTGGCCCGACATTATCGGTACATCTTTGGCTAATATACCTGTAATCATTAATGTATGTTTTATTTGAAATGAGCTCGAACGAAAGAAGGGATTACCAATATGTTAATGCGATGCCGAGGTGGAGTCCCGGCGTCCTTTTTCCTCGAGCGAGAGGGTGTCCTTGGGGAGTACTCCCCGAGATTGTCCCTTTCTGGCGACGGGCGCTTGGATTATACGTTCTACGGATCTTAGTGGGGTGCCGCCATCCCTTATTGGTCGTGACGATATGCCACAGCCTTCCGGCCCTGCTTTGTTCGATTTCCCCTTGTCCGTTGAGCTAGATCCGGGTTCGCTTGCTTGGCGATGCTTTGTGGTCACCTTTATTGAATGGCGTAGTTGCTGCTCTCTTGGGTCTGTAACTCCGATCATTTTGTGACTCTCGTGGTGGGCCACGGTTTCCTTGGAGGGATTTTGGTCGAATAGGTCCGAGCCACCCGGAGTTTCCGGATTTACTTATGGTGACCACTATGCTTGGAACTGTAACGTTGAAGTCAAACTTTATCGGGCGAGGTTTCCTTGCCGGTTGCGTTTTGTTGCATCTGGTATCATTAAGGGTTCCTCGAAGGTGTCATCTTCGGGCCACCGCCTTGTTGTCGCGAGATGCGCTGTGCCTCGGATCGCTTCTTCCGTTCGCGCCATGTGGACGATGACTCCATTCGTTCAGTGTCGGCTTCTCTGTTGGGGATATACCTGGATACGCTGATCCAGTGGGGATCTCTCAAGGGTTATTCGCGGCTCTGACTTGGGTCTTGTATTGGTTGCTGGTATATGACCAAGCCTCGACCGGATATTCGACTAAGCTTTGCTCGAATTGCCCCGGAGATGTCGGGTATGCTTTGTTTGGGTTTTGGGAGAAGGCCCATGCCGCCCTACTATTCGGGACTGGGAGTGGTCTCGTTTGTCTTGTTGGATAGCGGGGCGCGACTTCCCGTGATATTTTATTTCTTCTTCTTCTCCCGGCCTTTGGTGCGTTGAGCTCTTCTAGCATTATTTCAATGGCGTTGGCGTGTGCTTCCACGGATCGTGACAGTTTGGTGAGCGGGTCCTCGAGATCGGATGTCGAACAATGATGCCGCGACGTGGTTTCTTCCGGGGGAATTTCTTCAAATCTCCTCATCGGGACGGGCTCGAGTTCTCCATTTTGGGGGTTGACGTTCCTGAACGGGCGTGCGCAAGTGGAGATGTACCTGTGAGGACTTGGGGTCTTGTCTTCCCCAGGGAATTTTGTTGTTTCTTACTTCCGTGAAATGAGTTCCAGGATCGTATCTCCAGGGGATGGTTATTGTAGGAATCTCCGCGAGCGTGAGTCGACCTTTTTGATAATGTCCTCTAGCATCCTTACCGTTGCAGGATAGGTCGTTGGTCCATCGTGGCCCGATACCTTGGATACTAGCTCGAAGCGAGTAGATATTTTGGGCGCTATCACGCCAAGAGTCCCCGGGCGGCTCTGTAGCTAAGAGATAGCCAAATGTTGTTCCTGCAACATTTCAAAAAAAGCACGAAGATCAACTTCCCGTTCTACCGGGGCCGGGATTTTTCAGCTTTCCTGTCGGTTAGCATGTTGCATGCCGTCATTGAAGTGCAAGACTTCGTTACCCCGTCGTGCAGCGTATGAATCCATATCAAGTCGGACCGATCTAGATGCGTTATCGGGGTCCTGCGGTGTCGCGCCAGCCGTTAGGGTGGCCATATTGTTTTCCTTGCGATTTGTGGGGTTATCGTCCTCGATTTCCTTTATCGAGCTGATGGGCAAGAAAAAGTGCGAGAGATATCGTGCGTTTAAGTGACGAAACTAGCAAGAAAATAATCACTATTATTTTTAGCGCCACGGTGGGCGCCAAACTGTTTGCTGTGAAAATGGTAACGAAAATTAAATTTGTAAATTGGATTCTAAAAATACGTGATCTATTCAGAGCTAGTTTGAAGGGGTGATTGTCACGACCCAAACTGGATAGGCCGCGACGAGCACCCGGTGCCTTACTCAACCGAGTACCAACATAACATATCTTTCTTATCATACTATCATGGTAAATGAGCTAGAAAACTCGTCATGAGATAACAAGAATGAAACATAGGGGAATACTCAACATATGATGACTCACCATGATATGCAAACTTATACATTGTGACATACGGGCCTATAAGGCCGACATGACCATTTGTAAACTCAAAACATAAGCCGAAAAGGCCATACAAGTATCCATACACCTGACATCTGTCTACAAGCCTCTAAGAGTACCTAATATCATAAAGGTCGGGACAGGGCCCCGCCATACCAATCAATACATATCCAAAGCATACTGACCAAATAGGCAACTCCGAAGCAAGTGGAGTGCACCAACGCCTTCCGCTGAACTGATAGCCTACTTGGAGGAATGTCAACCTGTCTATCGGGACCTGCGGGCATGAAACGCAGCGTCCCCAGGCAAAAGGGACGTCAGTACAAATAAAGTACCGAGTATGTAAGGCAGGAGGGCATAAACAAGAACAGTAATGTAAAGAGAGATAGAGGAGATACAACCTGTAACATCTGAGTGCCTCTGGGGGATACTGACATGAAATGCATAATACATATATATACATAAAATTTTAAAAACATACGCCTCTGTGGGCATCATCATCATCATATCGTACCCGGCCTCAAAGAGGACTCGGTAAAAACGTACCCGGCCATCATAAGGCTCGGTAGAATCATACCCGGCCACGTGGAGCTCGGTAAAACCCAACTGATCAGTGGTTGCACAATAGGTGCCATACCCGGCCGTCTATAGCGCGACTCGGTAGAGTAAAATATATACTATATATATATATATGTATGCTAGACTCATGGGATCACGTTCTAAACCTTTCGGAGTGACGTAAGAACATTATGGACATCCATACCCTCAATATGAACTTCAGTAGGATTTTAAGGATCATACATACTTTTTTAGAATACCTTTGTACGGAAAGAACAACGTGGACAACCTTAGTTTCTAGGAGTAGATTCATTATGAAATAGCGTATTCATTTCACATAAGATCATGCCAAAAGAAGGAAGGAAGTGCCTTAACATACCTGACAGACAAATCAATGATTCAATATTTGCGCCAAAGGAATTGACGACACTCTAGCTAGAAATTTTAACTTTTAAGCTGCTCACGAAAGCATTTTACAACCTCCCGAACCATCCACGGACAAGTCAACATGCTAAATGTTCTTCTTTACTTCTCACTTAATATGACCTTTGTACTATTGAAAAACTTTGTAAAGACAGTGTATTTTAGCCTTTGAANTTAGTCTACAATAAGAGAAATGACACTCTCGTTATCGTTTAAGCGTCGTAACTATTATGTATCGACCACAATCTATTTTACAATGAAATGGACAGCACCTCCCCTATATATATGACTTCACACTAGTCAAAACAATCACAAACAGCCCAACATACCCCTATCACTTCATACACAACACGACAACCATAATAGTGTCAAACAATCCGAAAATGTTACGATGAACGACCAACAAACAACCTTGCCATTATGTGGTGTTTCTCCACACCCTTCCTCCTTTCAACTCCATGAAAACAGTAGTAAAAGAGACAACCCAATACCAACACGAAACAGCCCAAAAACAGTCCCACAAGTTCATCAACTCAAACATAATTTTTCTGTTTACTTAAACACGTTTCGACTTGTCTTTTCTTTCAAATTGAGAAATACAACCAAAATTACATCATTACACCTCTTATCCAATAAATCAGCCATGAATTTAACTTAAAAATAAGTTCACAACCAGCCAACCATTGCACAAGATCAAACAACATACCATTCTTCCGAAACTAGCTAGGTCTATTCTTTACGATCGAGTTACAACTCGCAAACGCATAAATAATGGAAGGAGAAGCATAAACATACCTTGTACTGAGTATCACCCACGAAACCTGGTCCTTTTTCATCAAAAATAAGTTCCACAACACGGATACAAGAAGGAGAAAGAGAAACTAGCATGCTGTCCGGACTTTTCAGCACTAGAATCGCGTCGTAACACCCGGAATAGCCTAGGGTTTGTGTGGGATTTTTGGGGAGGAGTTGCAGGGGTTCAATTAGGTTTTCAAAGTCTGGAAGATGGGTGAAATAATTGAGTTTATAATCCTTTAAATTTCCCCTCTTGGACGACTTTAGGAGGTTTAATTGAGACCTCTCCTTTTGGCAAGTAGGTGATGCACCTACTTGTCACCTACCAGTCTGCGCTGTCTCGCGAAAATGAAAATATCTCTCTACTCCAATATCGTATCAACAAACGGTTTATTGCATTAGAAACTAGACTCATAGATCTTTAATTTGATAGGTAGATCATCCCCTAATTCCAAGTATATTAGGAGAAAAACTCAGTTACATTTGACCTAACGTTCAGCACATTTATGAATGGAACTTGTGATTACCTTTTTCCAACTTTTGTTCCACGACTCGCTTGACTTCAAAACATAACACCAACTATCGTACGACTAAAATAACTCATAATATAATCTCCTTATAATGTTAATAACCCTAGTATCACCCCAAAAGTACATGGTAAAACATTCCAACTTGTCGACTTTCGACGAAACTTATTTTCTTCAATTCGTTTAGCTTCTAAGCCTTCAAACCCTCTTGCTACTTGGTACTAATGATCTTAAATATTTGTAACCTCCACGTTAACATGATGAACTAACTTTGTAAGCTTTTAAAAGAAGATTCCCTTTCTGAGCTTACATTAATTGACTTATGATGTACTCTTACGTACGAAAACACGGGGTGTAACAGTGATTAATGCTAAACATGGAGTAAAGCAGTAGAGATCGAGCTAGCCAAGACGATAATCGAACCAGTAAGGGATGTACCCGAGCTTAGGACAAGCCGGTAGATACCTCGGGGTCAGGCCTCGAGCCTACCTCGAGCCTATCGAACATAACCTTATCGAGGGCAATCGGGAAGGGGATAACAGATAATTATATTCATACAAGGCTTTATACCGTCACTCTTGAGCTAAATGACGAAGAACAAATGAAGAACAATAAAAAGTTAGAGTGACCTCGGGGTCGAAGAACATAGTTAACTTAGAAGAAAGAGATAGAGAGAGATATTATTGCTTATTGGAGAAGTGGAGCAACATTAGCCCTTTACAAGGTGGGGTGAGTCCCCCTTACATAGGCAAGGGGACTCGGTAAAATATGCATATATTATTTACAAGAGTAGAAAGATGGAACGGCCTATCGCTCATCATCTCAATAGGTTACAGATAGACCGGCCCTGTCAGGTGTAGCCATGCGCTCCGGAGCCATCTTCTCTTACCCCTGACCTCGAACCCTGCTTCTTCTGATTCGGACCTCGATGTGCCCGGAGGTCGAGAACACGATCATAGCCTTTCATCCTGGGGGTCTCGAGGGAGGCTTCCTGAATTGTCTTGATAGCGAAAATCAAGTCTTCTGATTTTAACCGCGTACAAGGCTCAGAGCCGAACTGCTTCGTTGTGAGGCTCCGCTGCGGGATGCTCGAGACAAGGAGAAATCCTTAAGACGTCTTTGTGCGGCACTGGAAAATGAGCTAGTCTCTTTATGTCGTGAGGCTGACCGGAGTCGGATCCGGGAGGCCCTTTTGGAGAAACAAGTATCCTATATTTTGTGCTGGATTGCCTTCCCTTTTTACCGTCTTGACGGGTTTCTGTTTCAGTAGGAAGACAGGGCGAGTGAGCTGGAGCAACTTTGGGGCGAAGTTGGCAAAGCCAAACATGAATTCATCGAGCTACAGGGGCGCGTGAATATCAATTCCGAGGCAAAAAAGAGTGCTTAGGCCGGGGTTTCCGCCCTTGAGGCGCAAATTCAGGCTGTACGTGCGGATGACTCTGCCCGGACGAAGATCATCATGAAACTGTTATCCGATCTTTCGAGGGAGAAAACCAAGGTGGTGATGAATGATACCAAGTCGGGGAAAAAAATGGTGGCTTACTCGAGGAGTGCCGACGTCGCTAAAGTTGAGTTGTAGAAGATCCTCGATCGTGCCAAAAACAGCAGAGAGTACGCGAGGTGCAGATCCTGGAGGGAAATCTTTGAGGAGATTCACGCAAGGGGCTTTGATCAGTCGAAGAAGATCGAGCAAGCCAAAGGAGCGGAGTACGATGCCAAGTTCTTGCTGTCCGATGCTGAGGACGATTAGGAGGAAGATGTTGGGCTATGACTGCCGGAAAAAGCGGAATGATCGCTTCTTGCCTCCTTTGTTATGTATGTATGGTTTTCAATATTCTACGCAGGTTGGGGTTGTGCCTTGTTGTCAATACGTAGCAATAAGAGGGGGAACCGCGCAACTTATATTCTTTGTATTCCCGTTCGCTGGAATTCTAATTGAGCTGATTCGATCCCGATCTTGCCCTAAGGCTTGTACACTTTGCTCGTTTGCCGGGTTCAGTTTTCGAGTCGAGATCCGACTCGTGCTTAATTTACCCTCGAGATTGGCGCTCATCTGGGTTGGCATCGATGGCTTTTATTTCTCGCCTTTGGGCGTTTGATCGTTTGAACTTATTTGGGGTCCAGTCTCCGAGTCGCATTGCGATTCGAGCTTTAATTGACCCTTAAGCTGTCAGTTTTGGCTGGCGACAATGGCTCTTACGCTTTTTTGGTTGTAGAGACCTTTTGATAAGTGGCTCGTAAGCTTGTTTAGTTAACTATTTTGGATCCGGTCTCTGAATCGAGTTATGATTCGAGCTCACTTTAATCCTCAAGTTGTCAATTTGGCTGGCGACAATGACTCTTATGCTTTTTGGCCGTAGAGACCTTTTGATATGTGGCCCGTAGGCTTGCTAAGCTGGCGACAATGGCTCTTACGCTGTTTTTGCCTGTGGGCTTTTTGTAGGCTTTGTTTTCCTCTTGTTAATGTCTTTTTGAAAGTTTTTTGTCTGACCCATCGTCGATTCTAGAAGAACCTCGATTTCAAGTCGTAATCGGCGATATTTCAGGCACCTCGGAAGGTTCATAGCCCGCTGTTTTCCTGTTGAGGGAAGCCTGTTTTAACCGGTTCTTTCCGAAAATATATTCGAAGTAGTGGCTTGCGATTTTTGTTTAGCGACGGTCGGGCATCCCCGAGTTGCAATATTTTGGCTGTATCAGCCGTTTTGACCATAGTCATGTGCGTTCGACCGTAGCCATTTTTGATCCCGAGTGATAGTTTAGGCGTCTACATCGAGGGTATGCCCTTTCGGGATTCTTACAAATGCGGCGTATAGCCTAAGCTTCGGGAGTTTCATGCATGTTGAGGTTTTATAGTTTGTCATGCCTATTGATGTCTTACAGTTTGTCATGCCTATTGAGGTCTTACAGTTTCTCGGCTATGTAGTATGGCGATTGTCTTCAGTCTCCGAGTCATCAAGTTGTTTAAGTGTGAAGACCGCTTCTTGTGAACTCGGGGCTGTGTTTTCAGGGCTTTATGAGCCCGCGTCGAATCGTTGATGCTAAGTCTCCGAGTATCTTGGAATATTTTTGTTGGAGAGTCCCCTGCTGGGGATGCATTTAAGATTCCCTTTTCCAAAGCATGAAATGCCAATCAATATTCTTTATTGCTCGGCGTAGATATATGCTGTTTTAATACATGCCGTATTGTTGTTTTGGGTTCGGCATGTGCACTTATTCCCTATTGGGGCTTCGTTCGTCATTTTATGGCACCGGAACGGTCGTAATAAGTTTCCTGTAGGCTTGCTATGACCTTCTTGGGAGGAATGTCGTCGTTGCCTCGTTAAAAACCCCTGCCGGTAGAAAACCCGATACGGGATAAGAAATCCGATCAGGGGAAAAGAGTGCTACGGTCGTTTCAAAGCCTCGGAATCTTCGAGCCGGGATATCATCTTGATTACCTTGGTTACAGCCCTGCATAAAGGCAACAATGAAGCAAAAGATGGGGAGAGGGATAGGCGCTTATACCTCGGTGACGGCACATTCTGGACTTTGGCATTTACTTGGCGGCTGCCAAGTGGTTCTTTGTTTGAACGTGCTCGGGTGGACCGTTCAGAAGATCGTGGGGGCAACGTCCTGAGGTCGGTCAGTTTTGTTCCCCTTTGCCATTCCTTCTCCCCGTGATTGACTTTTAGCTTGGCTGCTGAGGAATTCCCGAAGGTGCCCGTCGTTGAGCAATCAGGCCACTTCCTCTCGGAGCTGCCTGCAATCTTCAGTTCGGTGCCCGCGTGAGTAGTGAAACTCGAAAACTAGGTTATAGCTCCTGTGGGAGGGGTCTGAATGCAAAAGCCGGGGCCATCTGGCGTCTCCGATATTGCTAATGGCGAACACGATGTACGGTACATCGACGCTGAAGTTGTACTACGATAAGTGGGGCGCGTTTGTTAGCGCTATGTTTTGATCGATTCTGGCTCAATTGATGAATCCTCGAGGATCCTGTCCTCGATCTATCCTTCTATCATTGCAAGGTAGGTTGCATCTCGGGACGTCCCTTCTGTCTTCGGGGTACGGCTGTTACCTTTCTTTGTTTGGTCTCGCTTCTCTTGCCGGGAGTCTGTTTGGGTATACTGAGCCCGAAGGGGCTCCCAGTTGATCGTCCTCGGCCCTGATCTTTGACTGGCGCCGGTTGTGGACGTCCGACCAAGTCACGGCCGGGTATTCAATCAGGTTCTGCTTCAGCTGCTTCGAGGCCACTAAGCTTCGTTCATTTAGGCCTTGGGTGAAGGCCTGTACCGCCCAGTCATCGGAGATGGGTGGCGGTTCCATTCGTTCCATTTGGAAGCAGGACACGAATTCTCGCAGCATCTCATTCTCTCTTTGTTTGATCTTGAAAACGTCGGACTTCCTCGTTGCTACCTTGATTGCTCCCGCGTGCACCTTTACTAAGAAATCTGGTAGCATGGCGAATGAATCTATGGAGTCGGGAGCCAAGTTGTGATACCACATCATGGCCCCCTTCGAAAGTGTTTCCACGAATTTTTTCAGCAACACGGACTCGATCTCGTCATTTTTTTATATCGTTGCCTTTTACAGCGCAAGTATAGGCGATGACATGCTTGTTGGGATCGGTGGTGCCTTTGTATTTGGGGAGTTCCGACATCCTGAATTTTTTGGGAATGGGCTTCGGGGCCGCTTCCTCGGGGAACGACCTCTGTACAAATTTCCTCGAATCCAGACCTTTTAAGACCGAGGGTGCTCCCGGGATATGGTCTACTCGAGAGTTGTAGGTCTCGACTTTTTCATCATTGGACGCAATCATTTTTTCGCCCGATTCGATCCTTTTGGTAAGGTCCTCCAACATCTTCACTATGGTGGGGTCAGCCGTTGACCCGATATCATTTGATAATTCGTATATTTGCTCGGCGGGGGGAGCTGTCTCCGGTGCTGGTGTGCTGGGAGTCCTCGGATGGTTTTCTAACTGAGCAATGGCCAAATGTGTTGCCTGCAACATTTCAAAAATAACGTGAAGACATACTTCCTGTTCTTCCCAGGCTGGGGTTTTTTGAACTTCCTGTTGGTCGCTGTGTTGCACGCTTCTGTCGGCGTGAAAAATTTCGTTGACTTGCTGCGCGTCCTGTGAGTCCGCGTCCGCTAGTATTGGTCCGGGTGCATTATCGGGATCCTGTAGTGGTGCTCCGGCGGCCGGGATAGCTACACCATTTTCCCCGTAATCATCGAGGTGGTCGTTCTCAGCTCTGTTCACCGAGCCAGACATTTTTACCAGAAATCAAAGGATCTTGGCCAAGAAAATGCGTGAAAGATGATATGCGTTTGTGTAATGAAATTAGCAAGAAAATAATCACTATTATTTTTAGCCCCACGGTGGGCGCCAAACTGTTTACCGTAAAAATGGTAACAACAATTAAATTTATTAAATGGGACTCTAAAAATACGTGATCTATTCCCAAGCTAATTTGTTAAAGAAGATGATGCTAGTACTGTGAGTTTTAACAATGGGGCGAAAGATAAAGGAGGTAACGAACGAACCAAAGGGCCTGTTACCCGGGCGTAGACTTGGTCGATTGATACTTCGAGGTCGACCTCGGGGTCGAGCTCGGGTTGTCGAGGATATTCGAGCGTAATCTAACAGCTGGAGATATAATCAAACAGAGCTATTTATAACCGAAATTGAGCTTATACGATGGAGAGCACATATACAATGAAGAACACGATTAGAGGTAAAGGGTATCGAGGTATCTTTAGTATCAGTGATAACCAATGAGCTTTTGTATGAAAAGAGAGATAGAGAGATATTATTGCACTTTGTAGAATTGTGGGAGCAACAACAGTTGTTTACAAGGAAGGGTGAGTCCCCTTTATATAGGAGAGGAGACTTAGTAACGAATACATGTATATTTACTATACGAAATATGGAGATGTGACGGCTTGACTTGACATCCCAGCAGAGGCTAGGGATAGGCCGGTCCTGTCAGTTTCAACCGTGTGCCTTGGGGGCTTCCCTTCTTTATCCCGATCTCAGCCTCAAATCAGGTCTTGATAGACCCCGAAAAGGAGGACTAAGTTGTGACTTCATATCCTCGGGGTCTCGAGATACCTCCCCCGAGATGGCTTGATGGCGGGAAATCGGGCCCTCCGATTTCACCGCATACACTATGATGATAGAGGTTCTTAGTGTCACCAATACGGATGTATGGATTGTTAAGAGTGATAGTGGTAATGTGACAATTCATACTAAGTCCTAGTCATCGATGATCGAACAAGTGACCCACCAGTTTGAAGATCCATATTTTATATTCCACAAAAAAGAGTTACGGTATTCAAGGACAATGTAAATGATAGTACTCTAAGGTATTGAGGTCGACTATGTGTTACGAACATGGATGACTTAGGAGGACCATCATGATCGTGCTCGAGGCATTATATGACCCTAGGTCCACCAAGATGCACCGAGAGTTGAATAAAATCTAATGGTGGAACAACATGAAGAGAGACATGGTCGAGTTCGTGTCTATGTGCATGAATTGTCAACATACAAAATCCAAATATTAGAGACCATGTGGGTCAACATAGAATATTAAAATTTCACAGTGGAAATGGGAGATGATCAATATGGACTTTGTTGTTAGAATACCCCATTCACTTTGAAAGTACGATTTGATTTGGGTAATCATGGATTGACTTGCAAAGTTGACACATTTTCTTTCCCTTTTAAGTCTAGTGATATCACAGAGCAATATGCAAAGCTTTATATTAGAGAACTTGTCACACTGCACGGTACTCCTATTTCTATTATTTTAGAAAGAGATGCTTAGTTCAAAGTGAACTTTTGGCAGTCCCTTCAAAGTGGTTTGGGTACACATGTTAATCTTAGTACCACTTTTCATCCTAAGGCAGATGGTCAAGCAAAAAGGATAACTCAGATGCTCTAGTACATGTTGCAAACTTGTGTGATTGAATTCGAGGGGATTTGGGATTACTGTTTGCTTCCCATTAAGTTTACGTATAATAATAGCTATCAGGAGAGCATACATATGGAACTTCTTTGTAAGGATGGCAATGTTGATCTCTCATTGGGTCATTTGAAGTTGGTGAAGCACAATTGTTATGTCCCGGCATAGTTCGTCAAGCTATGTTAAAGGTAAAAGTGGTTCAAGAAAGACTCGAAACTAGTCGCCAAAAGTTCTATTCAGATGTTTGATGTTGAGAGTTGGCATTCAAGGAGGATTACTTTGTTTTCTAAAAGGTTTCACCAATGAAATGGGTACATTTTCGTAACAAAGGAAAATTGAACCCAGGATTCATTGAGCCATACAAGAATTTAAAAAATATGGGGGGGGGGGGGGGTAGCCTACAAATTGGAGCTACCACAAGAGTAATCTTCTGTACTCCTAGTCTTCCACTTATCGATGTTACAAGAGTGTTTGAGTGAACTCCCATGCACGAAAGTGAAGGACAATAGAAGCGGCATCGGCTAAAGTGCTATGGCAGTGTCAGTACATTAAGGAAGCAACATGAAAAGTGGTGGAAAACATAAAGACAAGATATCCCTATTTGTCCAAAGAGAATGAGACTTAGGATTGAATGGTGTGCTTACTTGTATTGTATTCATTTGTGAACTTCTATTGTGAACACTTATCATGTAAGTGTTTTGTAATTATTTTGGACAATATATAGAGATATTTTTGTATATACGCAATCTATGTGGGGATGCCTTATCATATATACCGTGTTGTTATTGTTAGCTGACATGTGATAATTTTTGGGATAGCCTTACTTACAAAGGAGACTCTATTCATATTTTTACAGAGTTAGGCAAACTTAAGGTCCTAAGAGACTATTGAAAACGAACTTGATGCCAAAGTATTATAGCATTGGAATTGTACTTTTGAAGTTGAATACGACTTTGATTGCGCATTCGGGGGCGAATATTTCTAAATGTGGTAGATTATAAAGCCCTAGAATTTTTTTTTTCAATTAATCAAGCTTCGAGCATGAGCTTCAAGGGTGACGTAACAACAGCAGGCTCTTGATAGGATGTATTTGGTACCACCAAAGCTAGTAACGAGGTCATTGGGGTACTTAGACGTCACCATAACACAAGACACATCGGTCTAAGTTGGATAGTCAAGCACATAACTCATGAAAATTACACGTAGGATGAAGTTAAAAAGGACTAAAGCATCTATGGCTTTCATCCATTGCAATGGATCAATCGTGGATTTTTTTCCTGAAAAGCAGAGTGAAAGAAGCCCCATTCCATCCGTGGCCTCATGCCATTCGTGGACTTCAACTGTTGCAACGGATGGCCATAGTGAAAGAAGCCTCATTCCATCCGTGGCCTCATGCCATTCGTGGACTTCAACTGTTGCAACAAATGGCCATACATTCAACCGGATCCCATATCGTGGATATTTCAATAAGAGGGGGAAAGAATGCACGAGAACTAAGGATCAACGGTGCCACCGGTTGCCCAATTGTAGAAATGGTTGACGGTCAACCATTTCTACTAAGGATCAACGGTGCCACCCGTTGACCCAGTCCCTATAAATATCCCTTGTTAGGGAGAGAGAAAGCGTGAAGGGTTTTGAAGCTAAGAAAAAGGGTCAACCCCCATTTGATACACACCTCAAGGTAAGAATCTTTTGTGTTCCTATGATGTTATAACACCAATAAATGCTATAACTTATGGATCTAATGCATGGGAAATAATTGGAATCTTGAAGAATCACAAGAAATCAAAAGAAGATATTTTCTAAAGTTTGCTATAATAGGTAATTTATTTTTCTTCAAACTCATTTATGAAATATAAATGAGTATATTTATGACATTTGTGATATAAAGAAGTAATTTAATGTGGGTATTCATGAAATCCTAGATGATAGCAAATTGTCACAACCCAAATTTCACTGGAGCCGTAATGCCTCCTAATATCACTTGCTAGGCAAGACAATAATAAATATGTGAAAATAAACTTCAACAAAAGTAAGAAATAATAAATAGCGGACTAGTATAAATAACTAAGTCAAATGACGATACAACTGAAACCACCCCAAAATCCGGTGTCACTGAGTACATGAGCTCTATATACTAAATACATATTCTGAACAAAATATAATATTATCTGGAAGACTAAACAATAAGAACACAAGATAAAGGATGGAACTTTAAGGCCTGCAAATGGAACAACGGTGCTACATCGAAATCTTTGAGCAAATCCTGATACAGCTCACTCGAAACCACCACGATCAACAATATTGGATCTGTACATGAAGTGTAGCGTGTAGTACGAAGAAATGAAGAGCTTGGCAAAGTCTAATACTCACTTTCAATAGCCAACAATAACAATAACAGGAGAATAATGGAAAAGAGAAAAAGCACCTCAAATAATATCAGGTTCAACTCTATCTCAATAAGAGGAAAAATAAGTATGATTTTCAAGTATATCAGTCAAAGCATCAATTTTTTCACAGAAATTACCTAAACAGGGATTTATCAAAGTAAACAGCAATTTCAAGATCTAAACATCAAGTAGAGACATTAAATACCAATTAGCATGAGGAAAATATACTTTATGTCTTCATCACAAGTATACATGCAAAAATCAATAACAACACACTTTAATCATCAAGTATAAAAAGTCCTACACACTCATAGTGCCTGGCACAAGTACCCCTCAATCATACTCTCAGCACTCTCACGGTTCTTGGCACAATGCCCCCGATTCATCACACACGCACACAAACTTGCACTATACGATTGCTTGACATAAGTCCTTCACTAAGCACATCTCGTGTGCCTGCGCTTACAGAGTTATTACCCGACTCCGCAGGAGGGGTCCTAGCCTAAGTGCTGATCAGATCAAAAGTTAACGATCAATATCACTCAGCTTAATATGGGGCCTTGACGCAAGCGTCGCCTCAAAACAATATCAATATGGCTATATGGACCAAGGCCAGTCATCAATCTCCTCAAGTCTCAATATGCTAACATCTCATAGTACAATTAGCAAAATACCCTATAGAATGTGCCAACGTGCCATAACTTAGCTCAAACCCATGTCACACACAAAGACACTAACAACATGTTTGATAACATATAAAAAGTACATAGAGACAGATTATATAACACGTGGATATTATATCATGATTGAAAATGTAATTACAGATAAGGAAAATAGCTCAACATAGATAAAATGTAACTACAGATAAGGCAAATAGCTCAACATAGCAAAAATAGCACTATCATATCTCAACTAGATAAGCACATAGCCTAGACATAATTTCTAGCATGGATAATAGCTCACGTAGTCATACAACTGGAGGAAATACGGTATCAAAGAGGCATGATAGCAAAACAAGGCATATAATAGCCTAGGGACTACCCATATCATGAATAACCATGCCGTGCGCATATACGCTCGTTACCTCCCATATACGTCACCCTGACATATAACCAGCATCATGGCATACGGAGAATTACCCTCAATTCAAGCCTAGGTAAGATACTTACCTTAAATGCATGAGAATCAATACTCCAAAAATCCCTTGCTGCACAAATGAGCCTTCGAACGGGTCCAATCTAGATTAACACACCTCGGTGTTAGATAATACCAAAGGAAACAACAACATTGTAAAAAGACACGTTCTTTAATCAATAAAGCATAGTCAACCTAAATGTCAATCTGGGCTCATTTCTCGAAACTCAAAAAAATCAAAAGTTCCGACAACCCATTCTAATATGAGTCCGACCATACAAGTTTCATCCAAATCCGACTGCTAATCTGGGTTCAAATCTCATTTATTCACTTTCCAAAATTTCATTAATAAACTCAAGTTTCCTTCCTAAGATTCACCAATCAAATGATAGAAGCAAAGATAGAATCATGAATAATAATCAAATCCGAGTTAAGAACATTTACCCAATCCACACGGGTGAAAATCGCCTGTAAAATCATTCCAATTCGAGCTCCCAATCAAAAAATATGATAAAATAAAGCTAACCCTTGAATATAATATCCTGCCAGTGAAGGGTCGCTTCTGCGACGTTGCTTCTACTGCAAGATCCTCGCAGACGCGAGATGCACTTAAGTTGTCGGCCCTTCGCTTCTGAGAAAAAGTGCTTCTGCAGATCTGATCTTGCACCCTCAGCGTGCATCTGTGCATGTCCTTCTGCGCTCAAACTTCCGCATATGCAGACTCCCAAGCCCATGCCAACCTAGCTTCTGCACTAACTGTTAGGATGTTGTCCTGATTTTCTTTCCATATTTGAATTTACCTTTTCTTGAAAGAAGGAAAAATAAATTACCATTATTTATTTTTTTCGTTTCCTAAAAGGAATCATAGATCTATTCCATATTTGACATATTTCTTACATAGAGAAAAAGGTTATGACCTCTATAAATTGAAGATCTCTCCTTCATGCACAACACAACATAGAATCCATAATGTAGTCCTTACGTAAGTTCTGTCTGGGGGGAGAATTTATCCTCTCATAAGTTTTTTCTTATTAGTAAATCATATGTTGGTCACTCGACCAAACCAAATAATTAGTATGTCCTTTATAATAATTTTTTTTATTTAATCTGAATTATCGCCAAGGTTTGTTTTGCTAGCTTCCGCATATCGCCTTGTTATCTTCAATCCCAACAAGTGTGTTTACCGTGGAAATGGTAACGACAATTAAATTTGTAAAAGGGGACTCTAAAAATACGTGATCTATTCCGAGCTAGTTTTATCAGCAGATGATGCTAGTAATATGAAATTTAATGATGGAACACGAGCTAAAACGAGATAATGATCGAACCGAAGGACCTGCTACCCGAATGTAGGCTTGACCGATGGGGACTTCGGGGTCAACTTCGAGGTCGAGCTCGGGCTATCGGGGATAATCGAAGATGGTATAACAGTTAGAGATATAATCTAACAAAGCTCTTTATAGTCAAAACCAAGTTATACGACGAAGAAACTCATGTAAAAGCAAAGGATATCGAGGTATCCTTGGACGAATATCAAATAAAGAATAGATAAGAAGATAAGCAAGCTGAAATGGCTTCGAGCTAGTCAATGCATAGGCGTTAGAGAAAAGAGAGAGAGAAGATATCGTTGCACTTTGGTATAATTGTTGGAGCTCTGCCTTACAGGGTATTAATGACTCCCAATTTATAAGAGGGGGAAGCCCAAAGCTTAGTACAAGATACGTTGCGTGATAAAATAATAAAAAAGGGGATGGGACAGCCAACTGGCTTTATGACGTGTGCGTGGGCCGACGTTGAGCTTCTCAAATAGACTTAGACGACCCCGGATACATTCCTCGGGAACTTTCTGCGTTCGTTGGAGTTTCGGTCGATGTTACCTTCGTCCGGGTGTCGACATATTTTGAGGGAAATGGCCAGCTCGAGATCCCTGACCTCTGGAGTGATCTTTCGAAGCATTTCGCCAATGAGAAATCGGTCCTCCGATTTCACCGTGCACAGATAGTCTCTGAGTTTCTTAGAGGGAAGCGATAAGAAATGTTTTTGACATGCCATTCCGTGTGCTCTTGAAATGACATCGTGTTGATGGCGTATCCCCTTTTACAAATATCGAGGCGTTTCACCTTTTCGCTCCTCCAGGGTCATTTAGAGATATCACGACACCTTGCTCCTCGGGATCATATCCTTGGTATCGATTCAGCTTCCATGAAAGCATTAATTGCGCCTGTTGTTACGCTTTTTGAGGGTCGTAATGGCGCCGTCGGTTACTTTGAACTCCCCCTATATATGGGGCTTCTTGTGATCAGCTTTTCATTCAAACTTCCTTCGATATCCATCCTTCTCTCCTTTCCTGCCATTTTTTAGCCTTTGCTATGTTTGAGGCCCACGGCCTCAAGATCTTACGTCATGTATGCCATGGCCCAACTCCCGATCCTTTTTTGGTTGGACGAATTTGGGTCGTCGTGATGTTATTATTGTTGTTGTTGCGGCTGCTACTGTCCCCGTTGGCTCGGAGCGATGAAGTAGGGGGTCGGTTTCCTCCGAACCGGGGAAAAATTCGGATTATGCACCGCTGCTCAAGAGGGGGCTCAGATTACACACCGCTGCTCACCCTCCTTCCTCAGCTTGGCATGTTACATCCTCTTTGGATTCCTGAGGGGTATGGTGACAGTCTTCGCTGACTGTTGCCTCCCAGGGCGAGGCAACGTCTCAAGAAATGGCTTCAAGATGGTAGTGCTGGCGGGGTTCGTACTAGCCAACTTTTTCACCCAGCCACTTCCCGTCTCCTTCCGGCATCTCTTCGTCATTTTGCTTTTCTCCTCCGCCTCCCTGTTTATATCCTTCCTTTTGAAGATTCCATTCCAGGAGGATTAGGATGAGATCCCCGAGGGGATCTAACACGGAAGATATAGTCTTTGAGATCATATGCCTGAGATGGTGATAATGGAAGCGCAACATAAACAGGCTAGATCCTTAGGCTTGCATATTACATGTATTTCTTCGCTCTTTTGTGTATAATGTAACCATATGTAAGGATCTTTTGAGGATCGCTGTAAGTGAATACTTGTGCAAATACGAAAGACATTTTCTTGATTTCTTCCTTCGATATTTGCCGCGTTCCTTTATATTTTTTGGTAGCTTTGAATGCATGGTNGACATTTCCTAAGAATCAACTTAGTGAAATCCCCTATTTCGTATATCGGAAAAAGGAATGATACGTCGGGGTCAGGATTGCTCTCTGATAATGGATCAGATTGTACCAATATCAACCCCTTTTCTTCTATTTATTCCTATTCCAAGGCAAAAATTCAACAATCTCTTAACCAATCTCAAGGAACTATTCATACGTTGTTAAATAGAAATAAGGAATGTCAGTCGTTGATAATTTTGTCAGCAGCCAATTGTTCTCGAATAGGGCCATTCAAGGATGTAAAATATCACAGTGTGATAAAAGAATCAATTAAAAAAGATCCCCTAATTCCAATTAGGGTGGAGATCTGGCTGTGCTTCGGATTATCCCGGTCATTACCCGGAGCCCGTTTTGTACGGGAATTTGTCAATTATGCCTCCCCCTTTGTAAATTAGCCTCCTATGGCGAGGGCCTCCTGGGGCTGTATGCCAATTTGGCGGAGACATTATTGGTCTGCTTTGGGAATCGTCTCGCTATGGCGGAAGTCCTCGGGGTCGGAGTTGGTGTCGGAGTTTGGTGCCGTTGATTGGCGCTGGCTCATTCCGGCCTTTTTCTTATGATCTTGTGAAGTTGCTTGCGTCTGGGGATTCTCGGAGCTCGCTGCTTTTATGACTCATTTGGCGGATAATGCCCTTAGCAACTGCTTATTCGGGATATGGCATAAATCGGGCATAGCGATAGATGAGATATGTGCTGCATACTCGTGAAGGAGCTTTTATTGGGGCGAGACTGCCCGTGCCTTCGAGGATAGTGCATTGTTTGAGCCTGATGTTTTTGGAGCGGCAGTTCCTTGAGGCCAACAAGGGTTGGGCTACTAGGAGGGTGTTTGGTCGTTGAGTTAGCTTTGCCGGCTTCACTTTGTAGCAGGTTTCGGCATGATCTCTCCGCATCTTGGATTTTTGAGCTTCGATTCGAGTGGATATGGCTGTAGAGTTGTAGCTTGATTCTTCGAAGAGTTCGGATCGGGAACAGCCGGTGCCCGGACTGGCATAGCACTAAGATGAACCGAGGATGGCGAATGAGCGATGATTTATTGCCGATGATTTGAGCCAGGACGGAGTAGGTCTTCGAAGGGAGTGTTCGCCTGTAGGGACTCATGTCGGGGGTACCTTTTTTCCGGAAGAATTCGCTTGAGCGAAGGTAGTCGGGCGTGGTGCCTGGCTCGTTTATGGCTGATGTCCTTAAGGGCGAGGCTAGGGCCGGTAGGCTGCCATTTTTTGGATCGTCTACCTTGCTACTCTGTGTTCTACTTCTTACAGACTACGCTTGTAGACGGAGAGTGCATCTTTCGTGCATATACATATACATAAAAAAATGAGAGGACTCAAGAAATTTTTACCTCCTTTGTATTGGTTTTGATCTGGCAGGCCGGTTTCCGTGTTTCAGCAGGACCTCCGTGGGTTCGGAACTGACCTATTTAGGCCGGGGGACTTTTGGGTGCAATTTGCTGACGTGAGTAGGCGTAAGAACCTTTATGTTTTGTCTAGCGACTTCAGGCCTTGAGTCAGGCTTTTGTCGAGCTTGCCTGTCCTTTGGTCTTTTTTTGCCGATGCGGGCGAATGTTTGAGCTGAGGTTATGATGAATGATACCAGGTCAGGGCAGAAAATGGCGGTTTATTCGAGGAGCGCTGCTGCCGCTAAAGCTGAGTTTGTAGAAGATCCACGAATGTGTCAGAAGTAGCCAAGAGTACGTGAGGTGCAGATTCCGAAGGGAACTCTTTGAGGAGATTCATGCCAGGGCTTTTGATCTCTCTAGGGAGATCGAGTAAGTCAAAGAAGAGGAGCACGATGACAAATTTCTGTCGTCCGATGCTGAGGATGATGAGGAGGAAATCGTAGGGCTATGACTGCCGGAAAAAGGCAGAATGATCGTTTCTTGCCTCTTTGTTGTGTGTATAGCTTTCAATATCCTACGCAGGTTGGGGACTGCGCCTTGTCGATAGCATGTAGCAATAAGATGGGGAACCCCGCAACTTATATCTTTTGTATTTCTGCTTGTTGAAATTTCAATTGGGTCGATTCTATCTCGGACTCGTCCTCAGGCTTTTATGTTTTAATCGTTGTAGGGTTCAGTCTCGAGTCGGGATCCGACTTGAGCTCAATTTACCCTCGAGATTGGCGCTCATCTAGGTTGGCAACGACAGCTTCTATTTCTCGTCTCTGAGCATTTGGTTGTTTCAACTTATTTTGGGCCGAGTCGCGTTGCGATTCGAGCTTTGATCGACCCTGATATTTTTTCTTGCCTGTATGGGCGGAAGGCGATGGCCTTTCAGGATTTGGGTCAAAATGACCTCACGGGCGGGTGGCTCGGAGGCTTTACTCGGCCGGCGACACCGGTACTTATGCCATGCCCATAGGCATGTTGTAGTTTAACTCCTTTCGGGTCCAGTCTCTGAGTCGCGTTGCGATTCGAGCTTTAATTGACCCTTAAGTTGTCAGTTTTGGCTGGCGACAAGGGCTCTTACGCTTTTTGATCGTAGAGACTTCTGATATGTGGCCCGTAGGCTTGTTTCGTTAACTATTTTGGATCCAGTCTCCGAATCGAGTTACGATTCGAGCTCACTCTAATCCTCAAGTTGTCAATTTGGCTGGCGGCAATGGCTCTTATGCTTTTTGGTCGTAGAGACCTTTTGATATGTGGCCCCTAGGCTTGCTTAGCTGGCGATAATGGCTCTCACGCTGTTTTTGCCCGTGGGCTTTTTGTAGGCTTGTTTTCCGCTTGTTAAGGTCTTTTGAAAGATTTTTGCCTGACCCGTCGTCGGTTCTGGAAGTACCTCGATTTCAAGTTGTTATCGGTGATATTTCGAGCACCTCAGAAGTTCATAGCCCATTGTTTGCGTGTTGAGGGAAGCTTGTTTTAACCGGTTATTTTCGAAGTATATTCGAAGTAGTGGCCTATGATTTTTGTTAAGCGACGGTCGGGCGTCCCCGAGCCGTGTTATTTTTATTGTATCAGCCGTTTTGACCATAGTCATGTGCGTTTGGCCGTAGCTATTTTTGATCCCGTGTAATAGTTTAGGTGTCTACACCGAGGGTATGCCCTTTTGGGATTCTTACAAATGCGACGTATAGCCTAAACTTCGGGATTTTCATGCCTATTGAGGTCTATTAGTTTGTCATACCTGTTGAGGTCTTGCAGTTTGTCATGCCTATTGAGGTCTTACAGTTTTAGGCGATGTAGAATGGACCTGGCTATGCCGAGTCTGCCCGCTAAGGGTCTTACTGTTTCGGATTTTCCAGCGTACGGTGATTGTCGTCAGTCTCCGAGTCATCAAGTTGTTTAAGCGTGAATACCGCTTCTTGTGAACTCGGAGCTACGTTGTAGGGGCTTTATGAGCCCGGAGTTCCGACCCTAGGGTCGCGCTAGTGCCCAATTGCAGGCATTAAGTCTCCGAGTATTTCGGGATGCATTTGGTTAAGAGAACCCTACCGGGAATATACTGTGACCTCCCCATTCGGAGAACAGAGTGCTGGAAGACGTCCTTTGATCCGTTGTCACAATATACCTTGTTGTGTTGACCCGACCTTTACCGGGTCAAGGCCGATTGCTTGCGGGTTTGCCCTGCCTAGAGAATCTTGCGGTTTCATAGCCTCGACCCGGAGGCCGTTTGGGATGTTTTTGAACTGCTGGCACCTGTTCTTGTGTTTTTCGGGATGTTTTAGGGAAAAAGATTTGTTATCTTACTCTAAGAAGGAGTTCCCTCCTCCCTTTTGGAAAAAGTATTTTGTGATTGCTTAATACAATAGTACATTTTTTGCCGACGGAGTCCGATTACACCGGTGTTTCGATGCATCGTTTCCTTACAGGGAAACTTGTCTGGTGTTTTCCAAAACTCCCACGAGCGGGCCGCTTTTCGGGTCGAATGCCCTCTCGCTTTTTCAACAGCGAGCCGCGGGGTTTGTTTGAATATTTTGCGGAGTTCCCCTCCTGGTGGCTTGCAGACGTTGCCTCGTTAAAAACCTTGCCGGTAAAAACTTTTCTTTTTAGGATAAAAACTCGATCGAAGGAAAAGAGTGCAACGGGTGCACCTTTGGGGCTTCGGGGTTCTGTAGCAGTACTAACGTCTCGGCAGTTTCCGGCTTGGGTGTCTGCACGAGGGTTAATCTTAGATTTGAAAAATAACATAAGAAAAGGAATGGTTGTACCTTAAATCTAGATATGCAGGCGACGTCTTGGGACTTATCCTATTATAATTGCTCGGGGACGAAGATGCGACGCGAATCTTTTACTTTGCTTTGTCAAGTTTGACCGGGGGCGAGACCTGGTCTGCTCGCGGTTTCATTTGGGGGTGGAGGCGTGAGAGTTGGTACTACGTCGTATATAGCGAACATTTCTCTTGCCGCGTGCTGTTCCCCGTAGACGGTATTAATACCGTCTTTTGTCAGGAATTTTATCACCTGATGGAGGGTGGATGGTAATGCTCTCATGCAGTGTATCCAGGGCCGTCCGAATAAGGCATTATATCTCATATCTCCCTCGATGACATGGAACTTGGTGTCTTGAGTTGTGCCGGCTATGGTAACTGGGAGGATGATTTCTCCCTTCGTTGTTTCGCTAGCCATGTTGAAACTGTTGAGGACCCGAGTGGCGGGCACGATTTGTTCGAGCAGCCCGAGTCGTTCTATTACCTTCGCCCTGATGATATTGGCCGAGCTACCTAGATCCACGAGTACACGTTTTATCTGAAATGAATTTATAAGAAATGAGATTACCAAGGCGTCGTTGTGGGGTTGAGACAGCGCCTCGGTGTCTTCTTCGCTGAACGTGAGGGCATCTTCTAGGATATATCCCCGAGTCCATTTTACCCTGGTGATGGATATCTTTGTTCTTCTCACTACGGGTTCCTGCGGGGCATCGGTGCCTCCCATGATCATGTGGATGACATGTTGCGGCTCGTTTGCCTCATTTTTCTTGGTCTCCTCCCTCTCTCGGAATTGATTTTTGGCCCGATCGCTGAGAAATTCTCGGAGATGCCCTTTGTTGAGTAGTCGAGCCACTTCTTCTCGTAACTGATGGAAATCTTCGGTCCTGTGACCGTGCGTGTTGTGAACATCGCATACTAGGTTGTAATTTCTCTGCGAAGGGTCCAACTGTATCGGTTTGGGCCACTTGGCATCCCTGATCTTGCGGATAGCGAACACGAAGTCTAAAACATCGACGCAGAAGTTGTATTCCGATAAGTGGGGCGCGTTAGCTGGTGCTATGTTTCGATCGAACCTGGTTCTATTGATGAGTCCTCGAGGGTCCTGTCCTCGATCTATCCTTTGAACGTTACGAGGTAGGTTGTATCTTGGTACGTTCCTCCTGTCTTCGAGGTACGACTAGTACCATTCTTTGTTTGGTCTCGCTTCTTTTACCAGGAGTCTGCTTAGGTATACTGAGCCCGAAGGGGTTCCCAGTTAGTCGTCCTCGGCCCTGATCTTTGACTGGTACCGGTTGTGGACGTCCAACCAAGTCACGGCCAAGTACTCGATCAGGTTCTGCTTCAGCTGTTTTGAGGCCACCGAGCTTCGTTCGCTCAGGCCTTGGGTGAAGGCCTGTACGCCCAGTCGTCGGAGACGGGTGGCATCTCCATTCGTTCCATTTGGAAGCGGGACACGAATTCCCGCAGCATATCGTTCTCTCTTTGCTTGATATTGAAAACGTCGGACTTCCTCGTTGCTACCTTTATGAAGAAGTCTGCCAGCATGGCGAATGAATCTATAGAGTCGGGAGCCAAGTTGTGATACCACATCATGGCCCCCTTCGAAAGTGTTTCTCTGAATTTTTTCAGCAACACAGACTCGATTTCATCATTTTTTATATCGTTGCCTTTTACAGCGCAGGTACAGGCACTGACGTGCTCGTTGGGATCGGTGGTACCGTTGTATTTGGGGAGTTCCGACATCCTAAATTTTTTAGGAATGGGCTTCGGGGCCGCTTCCTCGGGGAACGGCCTCTGTATAAATTTCTTCGAATCCAGACCTTTTAGGATCCGGGGTGCTCCTGGGATATGATCCACTCGAGATTTGTAGGTCTCGACTTTTTTATCGTTGGCTGCAATCATTTTTCACCCGATTCGGTCCTTTTGGTAAGATCCTCCAGCATCGTTACTATGGTGGGGTCAGCCATTGACCCATTATCATTTGATCTTTCGGGAATTTGCTTGGTGGGGGGAGCTATCTCCGGTATTGGTGTGCTGGGAGTTCTCGGATCGCTTTGCAACTGAGCAATGGCCAGTTGTTGTGCCTGCAATATTTTAAATATAGCGTGAAGACTAACTTCACGTTCTTCCTGGGCCGGGGTTTTTTCAACTTCCTGTCGGTCGCTGTGTCGCACGCTTCTGTCGGCGTGAGAAGTTTCGTTGACCTGCTTTGTGTCCTGTGAGTCCGCGTCCGCTAATACCGGTTCGGGCGCATTATCGAGATTCTGTAGTGGTGCTCCGGCGGTCGGGATAGCTACACCATTTTCCCCGTGATCTTCTAGGCGGTCGTTCTCAACTCTGTTTACTTAGCCAGACATTTTTACCTGAAATCAAAGGATCTTGGACAAGAAAAAGTGTGAAAGATGATATGCGTTTGTGTAATGAAACTAGCAAGAAAATAATCACTATTATTTTCAGCCCCACGGTGGGCGCCAAACTGTTTACCGTGAAAATGGTAATGATAATTAAATTTGTAAAATGGGACTCTAAAAATACGTGATCTATTCTCGAGCTAGTTTTATCAGCAGACGATGCTAGTAATATGAAATTTAATGATGGAACGCGAGCTAAAACGAGATAATGATCGAACTGAAGGAACTGCTACCCGGATGTAGGCTTGACCGATGGGGATTTTGGGTCGACTTCGAGGTCGAGCTCGGGCTATCGGGGATAATCGAAGATGGTATAACAGTTAGAGATATAATCAAACAAAGGTCTTTATAGTCAAAACCAAGTTATACGACGAAGAAACTCATATAAAAGCGAAGGATATCGAGGTTACCTCGGACGAATATCAAATAAAGAATAGATAAGAAGATAAGCAAGCTGAAATGGCTTCGAGCTAGTCAATGCATAGGCGTTAGAGAAAAGAGAGAGAGAAGATATTATTGCACTTTGGTATAATTGTTGGAGCTCTTCCTTACAGGGTATTAATGACTCCCAATTTATAAGAGGGGGAAGCCCAAAGCTTAGTACAAGATACGTTGCGTGATAAAATAATAAAAAAGGGGATGGGACAGCCAACTGGCTTTATGACGTGTGCGTGGGCCAACGTTGAGCTTCTCAAATAGACTTAGACGACCCCGGATACATTCCTCGGGAACTTTCTGCTTTCGTTGGAGTTTCGGTCGATGTTACCTTCGTCCGGGTGTCGACATATTTTGAGGGAAATGGCCGGCTCTAGATTCCTGACCTCTGGAGTGATCTTTTGAAGCATTTCGCCAATGAAAAATCGGTCCTCCGATTTCACCGTGCACAAAGTGATATCAGAGCTAATAGTCTAGAGCAAGGTTGAAGACCAATTAGACAATACTGAAGATTTTCTATCCCAAAACAAAAAAAAAGAGAATACCCGGAATACTACATATGGAGATAAACTTCTAACCATATTTTAGAAAATTCCTATTGCTGCATATACAAAAATAAAAGTCATTTTTAACCCATACTTTTGGGATCCAATTTTTAATTCATGCTTACTTTTAATATATGAAGTTCACTTTCAACCCTTGCTTACTTTCAACGCATGAGATCTAATTTTCAACTCATGTTTACTTTTAACACCTGGGCTCCACTTTTAACCCTACTAACTTTTAATGTAGGCCTCCACTTTTAACCCTAATCACTTTTAACATAGGGCTCTACTTTTAACCCTGCTCATTTTTAACGCATGGCTCACTTTCAACACGAAAAGGCTCCAACTTTTAACTCATACCTACTTTTATCCATTGCAAGGAACAATGATGAAGATTATGTGAAGAAGGTGGATCAAGCTTTGTCAAAAAAATTCAGGCCAAAAGGGAAGAATTGTTAGGATTTTGTCCTAATTTTCTTTCCATATTTGGAGTTTACATTTTCTTGAAGGAAGGAAAAATAGTTTACCATAATTAATTTTTACTTTTTCTATAGGGAAAGCATATATCTATTCCATATTTGACAAATTTCTTTCTTGGAGAAAAAGGTTGTGGCCTCTATAAATTGAATATCTCTCCTTCATGTACAACATAGCATAGAATCCATAATGTAGTCCTTACGAGAGTTCTGTTTAAGAGGAGAATTTAGTGTCTCATAAGTTTTTTTCTCTTTTATATTAGTAAATCATATGTAGGCCACTTGACCAAACCAAATTAAATTAGTATATTTTTTTAAAAAATTTTTGTTATGTTATCTAGTGTATCATCGCCAAGATTTGCTTTGTTAGCTTTTGCATAACACATTGTTATTTTTTATCCCAATACTGCCCTCCTCGCTTTTGCGGCAATGCAAATGCGTAACATAGGTCGCTGCTGCGAACTTGCACCTGTGTGAAGTTCTACATGTGCGAACACCAGAACCAATAGCTACCAGCCAACTCCAATCTCCTTCTGGCTTGTCCGAAGCCCACCTGAGCCCTTAGACCAACAAGTCCTAAAATATGATGCGGACCTACTCAAGGTCTCAATTCACACAAAGTAACATCAAAAATTACAAATCGCACCTCAATTCAAACATAATGAACTATCCAAACTTTTTATTTTCAAACTTATGCTGAACCACATCTAAACAATTTGAAATGACTCCAAATTTTGCAAGCAAGTCAAAAGCTACCATACGAACATATCCCAAAGGCCAAGAATACCAAATAGACCTTGATAACCACCAAGTCAACTATGAGTCCAACATATTATTTTCCTGAACCTTCAAATTATCAACTTTCGATAATTAGCTCAAATTCATCTAGACACATCGGAAATCAATTTTGGGAATATGTCTAAGTCCAGAATTACCATCCCGACAAATCGAAACTATCAAGACTCCGATCCGAGGTCATTTATAAAAAAGTCAAACATTGGTATTCTTAAAACTTAAGCATCCTACAAGGGAACTAAGTGTTCTGATTCACTCTCAGATTTTTTCGAAATCAAACCAACCATCCTCGGAAGTCGCAAAACAACAAACAAGTATACGAAAAATATCAAATATGAAAACGTGGCTCAAATATACAAAACAACTAGTCAGATCGTTCATAAATGAAAGTGTTCAGTTTTTAATGACATCAATAAACTATTCAATGCAAGAAATGGAATCTACGAGCATATATGAACATGTTGGGTAGAAATATGAAATTCTAAGGACTTCTCTTCGCGAGCTAGGTGCTAAATCGGTATTGTCGAGTATTATTGAAAAGCTATTGATTCAACGTTGGATGTTATTATGTAGATTGTGAGTTGTTGGTGACATTCGATCATTAGGGTGAGATTTGGGAAGCAAATCGAGGTATGTTAAAACCTATTACCTCTTGGACCTTTTTCTCCATATTCATCTCGTAAATGTTTTAGAAACTTGGTTCCAAATAAAAGTCCTAGCTTGTGGGGACGAACATGTTAGCGTTGCACTACCTTCATGAATTTTGCACTAGTAAAGGTTCAAAAATGAGGAATCGTTCCTGAATTTCAGATTTTGCCCTAGTAAAGGTTCGAAATTACTAAAGTACAATGTGAATTTAAAAATCATGAATCGTTCTGAATTTTGCAGTAAAAGTTCAAAATGTAGGAATCGTTATTGATTATGCACTAGTAAAGATTCAAAAATTGGAAATCCTTCCTAGGTTTGAAAATTCAACAAATCATTGAATTCCGACATAATTTACTGAGGTTCCAATTGTCAAAGCTTCGAACTTCAATATCAATTGCTGGAGTTGTGTTCCATATTTTAATTGGGGGCAAAAATATCAATTTTACAGGACCAATTGGTACTTTGCCATTACAATTTAAAAAATGACTGAACTTCAATAGCCAACCCAAAAAAGCAGCCAATCCATCAAATTTTGGGAAAATGATACTGTATAGCTGCTCTCAAAATAATAGCCGAATTTTCTGACATGCTGTAAATAGTTTCTGACATGCTCCAATTTATAAAAAATTTCTGATATCGCTGCTAATGGGCTATGTAAAAGACAGAAGCGTTACAGCCCAAACCAAGCCGGGGATACCGTTCACATGACAGGTACTTTCTAGGAAGCAGGTCAGAAGTATCCCAGAATTGATGTGCTACATCCAAAGGCAAGGGTGGGCTACAGAAATTGAGTATGAAAGCTATTATAGATATACTATGTTATTAGATCTACACATTAATCACCTCTTCTAATCATTTAACTTCACTACAATGATTAATACAGTAACGGAGTCCTATCCCAAATACTAATAATACTACAAAACTTCATCTCTCTTCAAATTGAAAAACTAAATATTTCATTTGCTTGATAAATCCCTATCCATTTCCTCCCAGCTGATTCTCGATTATGTTGCATTTCCTCCGTCGAATTTAAAAATATTTGTATCCGTCACCAGAGTTGGTCATTCCCTCTTCCCAATCACCCATCTGACGACCACCAAAAACCACTTGTTGAATGCCTAAATATCTGCATAGTGAACTACAGATGTTAGCATCGATGATGTCAACCTCTCATAAATTTGATAGTGAAATGCTTACTCTCAGCTCAATACAGTTAAGCAATTGAAAAGTACGTCAATTGAGATGAAATCAGCTGTACCAAGTGTTTACCCTAAAATTTGGATAACAATTAAACTTGTGGTTTTAAGGATATGTGATTTCACCTAATACCAATTGATAAGCGTAAAGATAAATGATGCAAATTGACAATGATATAAAGCAAACCAGCGTTTGGATAGAGCCCTCGAGCTCGGACACCCTCGAGCTAGTTATACAAGAATAGCTAAAGGCACAATAAGCTGATGAACAAGCAAGTAAGCTGAGAAATATTATATTGCTTTGATATTCGTGAATGTAGGTCCTTTACAAATGAAAGGCACTCCCCTTTATATGCTAAAGGAATTCTAATTATGGTACGATTCTATTATGGAAGTAAATCTCATGATTGGTAGAAATAACCGTCCTTGATTTGATCTGTTCCAGGATTTCTGCCATGATCTTCGACGGGTTATGGTACAATTTTATTATGAAAGTAAATCCCATGATTGCACTTCACTCGAAGTCGGTCATACTTAGTCTCGATTGGTGCTGGCCTTGGTCTCGAAAGACATCTCGATTCTTGATCTCGACACCTCGTCTTTGTGCTATAGCTCGCTTCATTGCGAGGCTGACCCTCAACGTGATCTCCTGGTCTCGATTAAATAGCAAAATTGGGTGTCACGACCCAACCGGACCCGGTCGTGATGGCGCCTCTCGTGAAGACAAGGCCAGCCGACACAATTCCCAAATTCAGTTTTTTTAAACAGTTTAATAAGTCCATTTAAGTCATTTATAAAGGTAAATCCCCAACAAGCATAAATTTAGCGAAATAAACAAGTGCGGAAATAAATACAGCCCGACATCGGGGTGTCACTAGTCATGAGCATTTACCAAGGTCCGAATACAACCGGAGTCTAAAAATATACTAAATACAGTAATGAAAATGAGAGGAAGGAAGCGGTGCTGCGAACGTCGTGCAGCCACCTTGCTAACTCTAATGACTCCGCGCCTGAGCAATCAACACCCGCTATCGTGTTCTGAAATACCTGAATCTGCACACGAGGTGCAGGGAGTAATGTGAGTACTCCAACCCAGTAAGTAATAAGAGTAAATAAAGATTGAGCAGTAGGAAACGATGAATCCACATTTATGATAAACTCAAGAAGCACGACAGGCTTTCACATCAGAATACGAGTCATTCAATCTCATTTAAATCCAGCTTTTGGTAAAAATCATTTGAAAAATACCTTTCAACAGTTTCAGTAGGGGTTTAATACTATTTATACTAAAAGAGATGAAAACCGTAATCGGCCCATCGGGCAAAGCATAGTTCGTAAACAGCCCCTTGGGCAAAACAGGAATCATAAACACCTCATAACATAAAAACCTCGGTGAAAATAACAAAGCCAAATCAGTGATTAAATACCGAATATCTCATAAAAACTCCCGCTTAAATGAAAGTTGTTTAAAAATATTTGTTCAACATTTTCAGCAGAGGCTCAGTATAAAGAGGAGTGAAAAACAACAATTACATCAAAACAAGCCCATCGGGCAAAGCATCACTCATATATGTATACGGCCCCGCGGGCAAACCTATCAGTCACTTGAGACTCAACTCTCACCAGTCAGCGCTCACGCTCAGCACTCACACTCAATAAGTACCATATAGTCACCGCTGCGGCGCGCACCCCGATCCATATATCACTGCGGCGTGCAGCCCGATCCATAAATATAGCCGACTGCGCTCACTGGGGGTGTGCAAACTTCGGAGGGGCTCCTACAGCCCAAGCGCTACAACGTTGCGGCGTGCAGCCCGATCTAATGTATCGATGCAGAGTGCTGCCCGATCCATATATATATGTATATATATATATATATATATATATATATATATATATATATATATATATATATATATATATATATATTTGCAACCTGTGGACGAGTGTGGACTCCTGAGGATTAATTGATTACATTGTAGTTGCACTCGTGGCAGGTTATAGATTGATTTTGATAGGAGGATACACATGTTGACTATCTCATGTGATAAGGTTGGAGTTACATGATTCCTATAAAGTTCCTATGAAGAGTTTTACCTTCTACTTGGTGAGATGCATGTGCTACGACATGGGTTCAGATCGCTTGAGTAAGATGGCACGATTGTCACAAGGTTGAAAGTGCATTGGGTTGATAGTCTGAGATGTGTTATGGTTGGTGCAATAGGAGCATGGGAATAATTCAATTGAGTAATAGTGCCTGAGGTAGTGTGCAAGGGAAAGGATGCGATCGATATGTGCAAGGGAAATGATTAAATCGTTTCCTTTCTTGTTGGAGTATTCATGTGCTAACGAAGCACTAATCGTTTAGCCTGATTGGCCATGTATTCAGGACTAGGACTGAATGAGTAACTTTGGAGAAGGTTCTAATGGATTCAAAATTCAATATGTGGTATCCAAGGATTTTCGGATTTGTGTGTGACTAAGGATTCGAGTTTTGTGTTGGATTGTGGAAGAGACTGGGAGCATTGTTGTATCATTGTCGGTCCTGTGAAGCAGTGTTTGAGAGATGGAGGAAACTGCTTCAGAATAAAAAAAGACCTCTCTAGTGAAGGTATTCCTATTTGAGGTACTATTGGGTGCATAGGAGGGGATAAAATGGCTTACAAGACTTAGGACATGGAGATTTTATGTTGAATCACTCAGAAAAAGTTTTTATTGAGGTCCACAGTGTACTAGGAAGGAGTAGTGTTGCCATGAAGGCAGATCATGAGTAATCTAACGACGTTGAGTCCGTTTGGTTATGGTTGGGATCAACATGGTAATAGGGACGATCTGTTCCTTTGGTATAATGGGGCTTTAAAGGTGTTTTGCAGTAACACTCCTGGGCTTGGTAGTCCATGTGACTTGTTTGACTAGAGGGATACAGTTCTGATGGTCGGGTTAATGATTTTGACCACGACTTGTAGTTGGTGTTTACTACATGCATGGAAATTTTATTGCGCGTTGTGATCTTATCCTGGATTAAGCTAAGTGGAAGGTTTCTGATCGATGGAGTGTGTATCCTATTCATGATTCAGAGTTGATAATGAGATTCTTCTAATTTTGCTTATCAACAAGATATATGCGGTGAGTTGTGTGGAATTGGGATTGAATGGGAAAAGTTGCGATGCAGTTTTAAAAGGAATTTCATGATTTCTAGACGACGTGATGGATTTTAGATCATTAAAAGTATGCTTTAACTATTTTTATATCACTTGAGAAGGATGTGTTTTGTGAAAGATGCAGTGTGCATTGATTTGCAAATGCTTGACTAGTATTGCGGAAGTAGCCATTGATGTTCAGGTTTTGCTACTTGGTGCAGAAGGTTATGGGAGTATCTCCCATGGGGTAATTGTGTATGCATGATGTGTTAGTCATTTAAGTGCGAGAGTTAGAGATCAAGTATGGAGATTCTGATACTCTCGTGGTTTGGAGACTATATTTCTAAGGGGCGGACTATCCCTCTTATTGCGGACTGTGGAAGTGTGTCTAGGATTTGACAGCTGATTGTAAGTGTTATGGATAGGGTCATTGTGGAATTTGGAAAGCTATTGACCTATTTTGGGATGATCCGTAAGGGTACGGAGGCCCATTGGTAGGCCTGATGAGAATATTTATTCTATACTAGATTGAGTTTGCTTAATCAGCGCAACATTTTCTATGGGTGTGTCATCGGGCATAATGGATATTATTCATGCCATGATCCATTAAATGTGTTACTTTCTTATGATATGATGGATTGTGATATGACTTGGTTATTCATACTGTTACACCCCATGTTTTCGTACGTAAGAGTACGTCGTAAGTCAATCGATATAAGCTCAGAAATAAAATCATATTTGAAAAGTTTATAAAGTTAGTTAATCATGCTAACGTGGAGGTTACAAATATTTAAGATCATGAATACCAAGTACCAAGAGGGTTTGATGGCTTAGAAGCTAAACGAATTGAAGAAAATAAGTTTCGTCGAAAGTCGACAAGTTGGAATATTATAACATGTACTTTTGGGGTGAGACTAGGGTGTTTAACATAATAAGGAGATTATGTTATGAGTTATTTTAGTCGTATGATAGTCGTGTCTTGTTTTTTGAAGTAAAGCAAGTTGTGGAACAAAAGTTGGAAAAGGTCATCACAAGTTCCATTCATAAATTTGTTGATACTTAGGTCAAATGTAGCTGAGATTTTCTCCCAATATACTTGGAATTACGGGATTATCTACCTCACGTGCTCACAGGGCCAAACAGTCAAATGAACCGTGCCCGTGTAGATTACTCGAGCCCTAATGGTAAAACATGTACGCATGAACAATCGATTGAAAGAAGCACCTTTTCCCTACCAAATGTTCAATGCCTTACTAAAATTTCTACTTTACAATTTCATGCTTATGATCTACTATGCAAACTGACTCAAGAGCCAATCGCAACTAAAGTTCGAGAAATTAACCCCGTATTTGATGACTGCCGTCCGAAATCAACATGCTCGAATTACTAAACTTCGATATCATAAGACATTAAAAAGGCAATCCTCGATTTTATAGGCCACGGCCACCCCAATTGGGGACTTACACAAGTTCGAAGTATAAGCGAGAAACAAGCCCAAAGGGAAAATCTCAAGTTAAAGGCTACGGCCAAACTAACATAGTTCAGAGATGTCCGAATTCCATAATCAAACAGGCCTTAAAATATTTCCATAAAACCGGTTGAACAAGGGCTACCCTTGGAAAATTAACATTGGGTTTCGATAACATCAACTCTCGAAAACCTTAAGAGGTATCAAATTGCTCGAACTCTTGAACAAACTTATGCTAAGGCATAACAATGAATCCTAATGGGTACTGATTTATCTCGGGCTAAGGCATAACAAATTCTTATATGATTAAACTTTTTAAGCCGAAAAAGGAAAAAAAAGCCACTCTTTTAAGGTCATATTAGCCCAATTCAAGAGCCTAAGGGCCATTATATTATTGAGTTCGAGGATCCACCCTCGCTCAACCGAAGGGTTTTTTTCAACTCCAACTTCGATCAAGTATTCACTCGATTATAGAGAATATACCAATATGGTTCGACAAAATTTTCGCAAGGCAACAAAGTGAGTCAAAATTCTCACAAGATCTAAAGTGTATGAGAATTATCATAAGGTAAAGGAAAACAGAGTTTCCACAATTCACAAAACAAAAATCAGAGACGGATCGGAAAGAAAAGGGATCTTTCATATATCCAAAAATATTTACAAAGACCACTTAGGGTCTTACACAAAAAATTCCAAAAAAAAAGAAAAAATTCTAAGTGCCTAATCTTCCCCAGGAGCCTCATCTTTATCCCCTCCACTCTCGGATCCACTCGAGCTTCCGGAACCATCATCATAAGAGAGTGAAGCTTTGGCTTCAGCCTCTAGCACTTTTGCATTCTCGATATCAGCAGTAAGGCCAAAACCAAATTCTGCACATTTGCCACTGTTTAGATATCATATTTTAGGACCCAATTGATTATAACTCAGTAGCATACTGAAAGTACTGCACACCTAGATGGTAGTCAAGAATTCGCAATCCCTTAGTAGCTTAAGAAAGCCCTTCTCATCAAATTTGAACTCTCAAAATGTAAGAAGTCACAACCAGTGTGAAATGCCATCATTTTTCCATAACGACCCTATAGTGTAAAACTTCCTGGAAATTAGTGGCATCCCTACCACAAAATCCATAATTATAAGCTCTCACTTTCATACCAGTATAGCTATTTTCGAAAGTAAACCACTCAGTGTCTGATCCTCATCCTCGACCTACTGGAAATTAAACATCGTGAGTTTTGCCCAATAATGTCCTTCTTCATCCTCCATCCCAATAATGCTACCTCTATTCACGATACATCTCTATATCACATGGACGGATAGAATACCACAACTATGATCCTCCTCAAGGATCATCTCCTGCAAACCATCAATACTAAAAACCCAATTTCGACCCTTAAGTTGCAACACGCAATCTAGACTAAGGAACAGCTCCCTAGAACTACCTCATAACACTGTGTCCCTAAGGACAAGCAAATAGAAACCATCATACTGACGATACTTAATGCGCTCAACCAATGATGACTCTAAAATAACACAAGTGAGGACTCTACCAAGCTCAAAAATACCCGATCTCGCAAATCTATTGACTACGGTACAAATTCCAAACTCCAAATCGTGAACCAGATAATCTTTCTCATAGGGTTGATACTACAACAAGCTTAAGCAACCAACCTACCATTCTGCACCAGCATCGCATCAATAGCAACACGTGAATCATCACAATACACTGTATAAGGCCCCTAACTCGTGGGAAACACCAATACTGGGGCTGCAGTAGATAGTAACCCCTCCTCAAAGCGAAAATAGTAGTCTGACCTCACACAAGGGAAAAACATCTCTCACCACATATCTATAATCATAACAACTCGTCGGTGCCTAACTAATATCGAGTATTTAACATCACATATGAATTGATGGGAAAAATTGAAGATATATCAAGTCGAGATAAAGTCGCACAATAAATAATTAAGAAAGGAAAAGTTTCCTAAAGCCCTATAGCCTCTCCAAGACAAGTACAGACATCTCTATACCGATCCACAAGTCTCTAGTAGGCCTACTCATAACTCGTGAGACCTAATAAACCTAGTTTTCTAATACTAACTTGTCATAATCCGAAATTCCATCGGAGCCGTGATGGCGCCTAACACTGCTTGATAGGCAAACCAACATCAAATATGCAAAAATAAACTTCAACGATGATAAGAAATAGTCTCAAATAACATAATAGCATAAAAAATGAAATTATAAAGTCAATAGAACTGAAACCCTACCCCCCCCCCCCCCCCCCCCCGAAAAAAAAATCTGGTGTCACCGAGTACATGAACTTTGTGATGTACTAGATACAAAGTTTAAACAAAATACAATACTGCCCGAATGACTAAAGTGTAGTAACAATAGGTAATATAGGGGACTTCAAGGCCTGCGACCAGAACTATAGGCAACCTTGAAATCATCAAGCAAATTCAGATAAACAGCTTACTAGACACCATTGTTATCTGCAATACCTAGATCTGCACACGAAGTGTAGAGTTTTGTAGGAGTACAACAGACCCCATGTACTCAATAAATAGCAATCCCACCCTTAGAAAAAGTAGTGGCGAGGTTGAAAAAGTCGGTTGATTACTTTTAACAGCCAATAACAACAACAAATTTAATGGCATATAGGGAAAAGTAACTCAAATAATAAAAAGCTCAACGCTAACACAATAAGAGGAAAGATAGGCATGCTCTTTAGGAACATCAGTCAAGGCATCAACTTTTCCATATAAATCACATAGACATATATTTATCGAGGTAAACTATGATTTCAAGATCTAAACATCAAGTAGAGAACCCAAATACCAATTAGTATGAGAAAATAAAACTCTATGCCTGCATGTTAAATATACATGCCAAATCAACAATTTCACAGTTAAATCATCAAGTATAGTTGTCACGACCCAAACCGCAGGGCCGCGACGGGCACCCTGTGCCTTACTCAACCGATTACCTATGTCACATATCTTTCTAATCATACTATCATGGGTAAATGGGCCAGAAGGGGCTTCATGAGAAAACCATAATAAAACAAAAGGGAATACTAGACATAGGATGACCCAACATGATATAGAAACATATACATGTAACATACAGGCCTATAAGGCCGACATAATCATTTGTATACTCAAAACATAGGCCCAAAAGGCTATACAAGTATCCATATACATGAAATTTATCTACAAGACTCTAAGAGTACATAAATGTCATAAAGGTCAGGATAGGGCCCCGCCATACTAATCAATACAAATCTAAGTTACATTCATAAATATGCTAAAAATTAGGTCAAATATAGTGGAGTGTTTCTCCCAATATACTTGGAATTGTGGAATGATCAACATATAAAATTGAATATCTATGAGTCTAGTTTTTAACTCATTAAACTGCTCATCGATACGACATTGGAGTAGAGAGATATTTGCAGTTTTGCAAGACTGCGCAGACTGCATAGATGACAAGTAGCTGTGTCACTGAAGCTTTTTGAGCAATACATTTCGTGTGCTATATGAGGTATTTTTGGGACATATTATATACCAAATTGAATTTCTTGGAGTTTAGTTTCGAATACACTTAACCGCTCGTTCATACGGCATCCGGATAAAAAGATATAAGTGTTTGAAGAAGAACCAATAATAGAGTGCCAAGCTAGCACCTCTTTGACTTTTCAAAAA
>NC_031997.1:4947127-5064336 GCF_001879085.1 Nicotiana attenuata | reverse complement strand
AAAAAAAAAAAAAAAAAATATATATATATATATATATATATATATATATATATATATAGAGGCCTTATGTCATCTCTTTCTTCACATTTCCACTTACCAAGACCAGAATAGACCTCTAAACTTACCCTTAAGCTTGCTAATAGGGTTTCAAAGAAGATTAACATCCCGGGTACGAAATCGAGAAGCGATAACATCAGAACAATCCCTACAACGTAAGTATCATTACACCGCCTCTCTTTTTCTTTGTAGTTTGAGTTTTGGAAGGTACTTCATAGTTAAGAAAACATCTAACTTCTGTATTATAAGTGTTTAAATATCAAGGAAGGTTGATAAATTAGTTTTCTAATAGTTAGAACTGGCGGGACGGTGATCGGAAGCCGTGAGTTTGATTTTTTCCCACTTTTAGTGGACTTTTTTGTAGTCAGCTCGTGTTGGCCTATTGTGATGCTGATTTATGGAGTTCAGAAGGATATAAAGCCGTGGAGAAACTCCACATGTGATAAGGTAGTAGGTTGGTCGCTCGTCGTTGCAGTTTCAAGCTAATTGATAACTTGTTGATTGAGTGTGTTATGGTATATTTGGGGTTTTTGTTGTATTGAAGGTCCTGAATTGTAATTAGCTTGGTTTTGAGTTGCTGATTGTATTGTGTTTGTATCTCACCTATATTAGGCTTGAGGGAGCAGTAAAATCTGGGAAAATGCTGCCCGTTTTGTTTTAGAATCGAGTTATCGTTTGAGATACGTGATATACTAGCTCCATCTAAGTTGTACATGTTTTCTTTGTTATAGGGTTCGTGCGCTAGTTTTCATAAGCTTGTTGTTGATTTATATTGACAACTTGAGGTATGTTAAGGCTATCCATTCTTTCCTTTTGGCATGATCCATATGATACAAACGAAACGTGCAAACGCATAACTTTCATAAATGACTCTATTCATAGAAGTACTAGGGGTGGCTATGTTCTTGATTCCCCATGTGTCCTATTATTATATCTTCTGTTCATGGGTCTCAGAAAAATACGTAAGTTGCTAAAGTTTATCTAAAGGCATATTGATCTTATGACATTCCGAGAAATCTTATCGACTTACTTCATTATGATGGGATGCCCTGAGAGGCTTGATGATGTTATGTACGCATATACCTAAGCATGATATGACATTTATACGCATACACATGAAATTATAAATGTTTCATGATTCACAGAGCTATTCAGACTTACAGGTTAAGTCATTTACTCCATGTTTCTTTAATGTCTTATATACTGCTTTTCATGCCTTACATACTTGGTATTTTATTTGTACTGACGTCCCTTTTGCTTGGGGACGCTGCGTTTCATGCCCGCAGGTCTCGATAGACAGGTTGAGAGTCCTTCCAGTAGACTATCAACTCAGCAGAAGGTAGTGGTAACTACACTTGCTCCTGAGTTGCCTATTTGGTAAGTATGATTTGGACATGTATTGTGTAAGGCCCCGTGAAATTTTTACTCAAAAACCCGAAATCTCGTAGTGCCTAGTTAAGAATATGTATTAGTTCGAACCTTTTGGATTGATCTGTGCATTAAAAAGTTAAGGAAAAATATTTTTCAGAAGAATGCATTTCTGCGGCCAATTATGCGATCGCATAATAGCAATGCGGGCCGCATAACTGCCACAGAGTGAGGCAGAATGTTGGCTAATTTTGACGACAATATCGATATGCGGGCCACATAGTCGTCGCATAACCTCCTTGTGATTTTTGCGAAGGGCAGTTCTGCGGTGCATTATGCGACCGCAGAACAGGTATGCGGACCGCATTTTGGTCCCATACCCGGGCAGAATGTTCAAGTCTTGAGGACCATTGTTGCGGTCCCTTTTGCGGGCCGCATATCTGTTATGCGACCGCAAATTGAGTCGGGGCTCCTATTTTCTAACTTTTAAAACCCGACCCCATCTCATTGAAAACAACCCATTAGACCCTTTTGTGCTATTTTCTACTACATTTAGAGTGAGAGAAAGAATTCTAGAGAGAGGAAGTGATCTTCACCAAGCTCCCATTCAACCCTTGCCCAAATCTTTGAAGATTATCAAGTAAAGTTACTAAGCCTTCATTATAAGAGGTAAGAACTTGTGCCTAAACTTTTATTTCAAAATTCCTATTAAAATAAGTAATTAACAAGTGGGTTCATGGGTATAAGGATTGATTATCTTGCATGCATGTATGATAATAGGGTAAGGGGAGATTGTGAGCTAAAAATATAACAAATGGGGTGTAGGATGATAAAATCTCTCACAAAAAGGTCTTAAAATCGCAATGCACACTTAGTGCTTGATAATGTGCACAAATGAGCTAGAATCTTGGTTATCCCTCTAAATTTTGGTTCAACTTGCAATTTTCATAAAATAGATCGAAGTTGCTAGGAATTCCGAAATTAATGTAAGGATTTAAGGAAAGCTCTATTGAGGTATGTATGGCTAAAACTCCCTCTTCTTAGAAATTGAGCTCCTTTGGTGTCCATGCAAATGTTGTAAGTCCGAAATTTGATTGATGTATTGCTTGTTGTTTCAAATGAATTGGTGTTGCAAATATATATGTGAAAGGTGTGTCCCTATGTGTTCAATAGGCTATTCTTGGTAATTTAAGGATGTGTGAAGAATGTGAACCATGTGCCAAAATACCCAGATTTCAAGTCAAGTTTAAATTGAGATTGTTATGCCAAACTATGTGAAATCCCCTCTATGCTTACAACTTGAATTACTCTTCTATGTGCCTATTATCTTAAATCGCAAGGTTAATGTTGAAAGTGGAGATGATGTGAAATGTGGGGGAAAAGAGTTGGAGTTATGAAATGTGGCCTAGTGCTAAGTATGATGTGATAATTGTGGCCCTAAGTGCTGATGAACTGATATATGTGAAATAAAGATTGAAATGAGATGAGTGATGAAAAAGGAAAAACGTCTTGGTAAGACGGCCTAGCCGATCAGGCCGTGATCGGACGTCATGCTGCACACATGGTGGTATTGTGCTGATAATGAAACCGAAAAGTGGGAATTAAATTGTGACTGAGGTACATGTCTCAAATGAGCCAACCTAGCCGATCGGGTCGTGATCGGTCTCCGTGCAATAAAGCGGTGATATTGTGAATGATGATGCAACAGTGTTAAATGTCCCGACCTAAAGCTATGGAAATTATGTGAAAGCTATGTGATCCCTTTTATTTGATGATGTGGTGATCGTTTAAAGCTTTTGTTGATACTTATGATTTCTTTATTCTTATGCGTTAGTTCTTGCTAATGAGATGGTGTTTAGTTATACATACTAGTACTATTTCATGGTACTAACGTCCCTTTTGCCGGGGGCACTACATCTTTGAATGGATGTAGGCGGTTCCATAGCAGACAGTGCCGACCGTAGGTAGCGGAGCATCCTCCTCGCAGCAAATCTTGGTGAGCCCCTTTTCTCCCAGGGGTTATGCAGTATATCTTTTGTTATAAGTTACCACTTTTGAGGTATAGCCGGGGCATTGTTACCGGCATTATCATAACTGTCTTTTGTATTTTTAGAGGCTCCGTAGACATTTGTGTGGGTGAGGTACGGGTGTTGGATGGGTCAATGAACTGTGTTGTAATTCCAAACTCTCGTTCCTTTAAGCTGTAACTGTATGAAATTTTGGAGACTTAACTATGGTTTAAGGGTTGTAATATAAGATAAACTAGCAAATGTTATATGTACGATCTTTCCTATTATTTAATTAAATGGAAGCATGGTTTCTTGATCATGATGAGTTGGGTAGAGAGTGTCCAAGAAGGCTTGCTCAGTCGNCGTTACCCATAATATGTGGAAGTATCGACGTAATTTCATAGAGTCATTCGGTCTGAATGCTACATGAAGAACATAAGCCAGATGACGGAACGGGAAGACCCAGGATGTAGAAGATCATAACATGAGTGATTCGGCAGATTTGGATTCATATATATATCCACCCATGTGGTACTTCATTCTACGATATATATAAGATCCATCTGTATAGATATCATCATCTACATCCAGAAAGCCGTATGCTTTGGAAGAAGCTTGTACAGTTTGGGAAGGGGTTTTGATTGATCAAAAGAAGAATCTACTTCAACCGATATGCCCTTAGGCACGGCCATACATAACATAGAAATCACACTTGGAAAGGGTGGACAATTAGCTAGAGCAGCGGGTGCTGTAGCGAAACTGATTGGAGCTATGTGATCCCTTTTATTTGATGATGTGGTGATCGTTTAAAGCTTTTGTTGATACTTATGATTTCTTTATTCTTATGCGTTAGTTCTTGCTAATGAGATGGTGTTTAGTTATACATACTAGTACTATTTCATGGTACTAACGTCCCTTTTGCCGGGGGCACTACATCTTTGAATGGATGTAGGCGGTTCCATAGCAGACAGTGCCGACCGTAGGTAGCGGAGCATCCTCCTCGCAGCAAATCTTGGTGAGCCCCCTTTTTCTCCCCAGGGGGTTATGCAGTATATCTTTTGTTATAAGTTACCACTTTTGAGGTATAGCCGGGGCATTGTTACCGGCATTATCATAACTGTCTTTTGTATTTTTAGAGGCTCCGTAGACATTTGTGTGGGTGAGGTACGGGTGTTGGATGGGTCAATGAACTGTGTTGTAATTCCAAACTCTCGTTCCTTTAAGCTGTAACTGTATGAAATTTTGGAGACTTAACTATGGTTTAAGGGTTGTAATATAAGATAAACTAGCAAATGTTATATGTACGATCTTTCCTATTATTTAATTAAATGGAAGCATGGTTTCTTGATCATGATGAGTTGGGTAGAGAGTGTCCAAGAAGGCTTGCTCAGTCGGGTTCACTCGATTGAGCGTCGGTCGCGCCTCCCGAGGTTGGGGCATGACATATTGATTGGTATGGCAGGGCCCTGTCCCGACCTTTATGATGTTTATGTAATCTTAAAGGCTTGTAGACAGATGTCAGGTATATGGATACTTGTACTGCTTTGTCGGCCTATGTTTTAAGTTTACAAGTGATCATGTCGGCCTTATAGGCTCGTACGTCACATGTATAAGTTTCTATATCATGTTATGACGTCCTATGTCCAGTATTCCCTTATGTTTTATTTTGATTAGACTTTTGAAGATTTTTCGTGGGTTTTCCAAGCAATTCATTGGGGTAAGTGTTATTTACCCGAATCTTATTATATTTCATGAATCCATTGTTATTTTCATCATTTAATTTGTGAATTACGTTAGAAATTTAGGGACAATTTGTAAAATCTTTTAAAAGTGTAAAATGAGGATTTGAAAGGTGATTAAAGGTCGGATTTGAGTTATTCTTGTATGGTTGGACACGTTATCGAATAGGTGTTCAGATTTTATAATTTTGGTCGGGTTCCGAGACGCGGGCCCGAGGTTGACTTTTGAGTTAATTTTTTATTTCTCCTTCAAGATCGAAGCTTTATTATCCGGAATAGTTTCCTACGAGTTTTATTTATGATATGAAGTTATTTTGGCTAGATTTGTGCTGTCCGAAGGGTGTTTCACACGAGAAGGTCGTTTTAGAGTATCGGTCTAGCTTCTTTGAGGTAAGTATCTTGCCTACTTTGTGTGGGGGAAACTATCCCTTAGGATCTGAGTCATTTGTACTAATTGTGTCATGTGAAGGTCGTGTAGCGAGGTGACGAGTACGTACTCGGGCTTAATTGTGGGAATTTGACCATTTTAGGCTCTTAGGTTCTTATGTCCATTAAAAATGAAGTTGTCTTATCATGTTAAATCCTTCACTTACTAAATTCACCATTACGTGTCTTATTTGGAGTTGATCGTTTCATTCTCTACCCTTGTTGCCACTAAACTCTTATGTGACTTAATTAAAGTTGTCGCCTCTCGTATTGCAATGCTATCCTTTTCGTAATTGCTTACCCTTAATTGAAAATATTATTATCCTTTCCGTAATTGCTTACCCTTAATTGAACTTATTATTATCTTTTCCGTAATTGCTTACACACAATGAATTTATTATTATCTTTTTCGTAATTGCTTATCCTTAATTGAAGTTATTATTATCTATTCCGTAATTGCTTAACCTTAATTAAGTTATTGTTATCTCTTCCGTAATTGCTTAGCCTTAATTGAAGTTTTTTTATCCCTTTCATTGTTGTTCTTTTTTGGTGTCAATGATTCATGCTATCTCTCTTATCGTCGATTTGTACTTTTGTGGAATAGTTGTTACACATTATCTCTCCCTTGTTGAGCTATTCTTGTTAAAATCATTATTCTCTGTTGTCTCTTTCATTGTGAGCTCGTTCTTCCGTTTCTTTGTGATATGAAGTTCTTGTGTTGATTTACTTGCCATACTCTCGTGTTATTGTTGTTGTTGTTATTGCACTCAGTGTTGTTGAGCCGAGGGCTATGCGTGGTTGTGGAATTGAAACTGTTTGGAGGAAATGTTGTGGCATATGGGCACATGTTGTGAAAGTCATTATATTGTATTGTTATGTTTTGGCACACGAGGTATTGCTGAGATGATTGTCGGGGTGTTCGCACGCGAGTTGTCCGTGCTGTTGTTACTATTGATATTTGCACATACGGCATGACTAGGCGGGCTATATATGTGAGTTTGCATATATGGTAAGACAAAGTGAGAATATTATTATGCTCGGCGACGAGACAAGGCGGGCTTTTACTTTATTATTGTGCACGTGACAAGACAAGGTGGGTTATGTCGGGGATTGATTTGTGATGACTTGTGATGGCCTCGGGGCATTGTTATTGTTGATTGTTTGTGTCGTGGTGTGCCAACCTTGTGTGAGTTATACCTTGTACATTTTTTAGTGATCGTTTCTTATGTGCCATTCATTGTCTTTACTCTTATTTGTTGACCTGAATTATGATAGAACACTTGCACAAGCATACACGTAATTATTCACCCATACCGGTTTAAGAAGGTGAATCCTGATGTTATGGACCATTTACATGTACTCCCTTTTATTTGCTTTCTGTAGGAGAGTTGTTCTATTGGCACGTGAGTTGTCCGTGAGGTCATGAGTCATTATTATTGTTGGCACGTGAGTGGTTCGTAATAATATTAGATATTGTCACTCTCTTGGCTCGTGAGTTGTCCGTGCGGATATGAACTGTAATGTGGGCACAAGATGCCAAGTGATTAGGATTCATGAATTGGGACCCGTGATTTTTGATTTTGAGTTTTGGCACCTCGTGGAAATTGTGGAGTAAATCTGTTGTGAAAGCGGTTGTTCTAATTGCGTTGTTACTTGATTTACTTTATTTGGTTTCACCGGGCTTAAAATGTGTTCAGGTTACTCTACAACGTTATTTCATGTTTGTCCCCTGTTGCTAATTGTTGCTCTTAGTTTCCTATTACAAGCATTGTTCTGTTATTGCTATCATGCTTAGCTATATATTGATATTGTCCCCTGCTAGTTCACATTTACAATTGTTTAGGTTGTTTAGTCCTGTAGGTGTCTTGACTGTCCCTCGTTACTACTGCACCGAGGGTAGTCTTGATACTTACTGGGTACGGCTGTGGTGTACTTATGCTACTCTTTCTGCACACTTTTGTGGAGATCCAGGTACTGCGGATGTTTGTTGATCATTAGCTAGCTGATGGGGCATTGTTGTGGAGACTCAAGGTATACCTGTTGTGGTGTTCGCAGGCCTCAGAGTCACCTTCTAAAATTTTACCTTGTACTGTTTATTTCTATTCTGGAGTTGTTGTACTTAGGGATTTTCTAGCAAACTCAGTAGAGCTTATGACTTGTATAATCGGTTTTGGGATTGTTGGCTATGTAAAGAATTTTTTTTCATATTTAATAGTTGTTGGTTGAATTTTCCACTAATTCATTAAGCATTAGGCTGACCTAGTCCCTAAGACTAGGTGCCATCACGACATCCTACATAGGGAAATTGGGGTCGTGACAAGTTGGTATCAGAGCTCTAGGTTCATAGGTGCAACGAGTTATAAGCGAGTTTAGTAGAGTCTTGCGTATCGGTACAGAGACGTCTGAACTTGTCTTCGAGATGGTTGCACCAACTACTTCACAGATCGGGAGAGGAGCTAAGACTCCTGCCGCCCGTACTTCAGAGCAGCGAGTCCATGTTGGCCAGGTTCTAAGTATCATACCGACACAGCCTGTTTTTCCAGTTTAGCCCAGGGTTAGGGCAGCAACATCTGAGGAGGAACAACTCATACTTGCGAGGTTCAAGAAGAATTGCCCTCCTACTTTCGGTGGTTTGGCTTCAGAGGATGCACATGGTTTTCTAGAGGAGTGCCACCGTATCTTTGCACTATGGGTATTGTGGAGACGAGTGGGGTTGCTTTTACTATGTTCCAAAATAAGGGAGCGTCATATCAGTGGTGGCGAGCGTATGAGTTGGGTATCCCGGCCCATGCAGCTTCGCTTTCATGGACTCAGTTTTCGGAGATGTTCTTGAGAGAGTTTGTTCCCAGACTCTTCGGGACGCATGGTGCGCAGTGTTTGATCAGTTGCGCTAGGGTACTATGTCAGTGTTAGAGTATGTCATTAGATTCAGTGATCTGTCCAGAAACGCACCCACTTTGGTTTCTACAATTAGAGAGCGAGTCGGCAGGTTCATTGAGGGGCTCAATCATAATATCCAATTCAACATGGGTCAAGAGTTGGAGTCGAATGTTATTATAGCAGGTTGTAGAGATTGCTCGCGGATTAAAGGGCATGCAGGACTAGAAGAGAGAGGACATGCGGGGTCAGGAAAGAGAGGACAGGGAGGCTAAGAGGCCTCGTACATTGGGAGGATCTATTGGTCCCTATTTTGGAGGAAAGGTATGGCATGGTAGAGGTTTTGTGGGTCAACCAATTCATTTTGCACTTCAGGCTTCGCACGGTGTTTCAGGTACCCATGGGCCTCAAGGTACCCGCACCGGTCAGCTTCCACAGCCACGCTAGCAGAGAGGTTGCTTTGAGTGTGGAGATACCAGCCACATGGTGAGAGATTGTCCCAAACTTCAGATAGATGTGTCACAACAGTGTATTCAGGTTATGAGTTCTGCTCTAGATGCTGATATCCCTACACTGCCAACTTGGGGTGCAGCTCAGGCGAGTAGAGGGCGTTCAAGAGGGGGAGGCCCGACCCGTTGATGTGATTTTTATGGTAGGGTTGTAGTCGCTGCACCAGATGATGTTGTACATGTATGGTTTCTATTTGTTATAAAGGGGCATCATTCGTATTTTGTTTTGGTTCCGCTTATCGGGGTGAGTCCTCATATTTTGCTTTATATATGGGTGAGTTTCGTGATTTTTGTACTCTACTTATGTGTTTACTCCCGTGGGAGATTCTATAGTGGTAACCCGCGTCTATCATTTTGTTTTATTCATTATTAAGAGCTATGAGACTAAAAGTGACTTTCTGTTACTCATTACAGTAGCTTTGATGTGATTTCTGGATGGTTGGTTACGATTTGTTGTTTAGATGCTTTGTCGGCATTGGGATTTCGTTACGTGTTGTGATTTTGTATCGCGGAATGGAATTAGTGGAAGGCTCCGATTGGTATGATGTGTATTCTACTTGTCATTCAGAGCTGTGGATGGGATCCTCGCGTTTTCATGAGGTTTGATATGTTTGAACCGGGCTGCGTGCCGCGGTGGAGTTATATTAGGATGAGACCCTTGTGATTAGTTCATATGTTTTGTTCTTTCCTTGTGGAATTAACTCGTAAGTATGATACTAATAGGGAGTGGTGCTTGTCGGGCTTGTTTGATAGTTCTTTCATGTGTTTCCTTGTATATTCAGTCATATTCATGCAGTGCTTATTGGGTTTTAGCTTGTGGGGTGTGTGCCCAGGTGGCGTTGAATGTGACTTGATGATTTAGATGAACAGTTGTGAGGTCTTCGTGTTTCTTGCATCGTTATTGGTGTTGTGGAGGGCTGGAATGAGGTTGATGAGGTTATTTGCCGGTGCTGTATTTCATTGTGGGGAGCTATTGTGACCAGAGATGTTGTTACGAGCATATGTGTGATGTGTCATGTCGTGTGGTTGTACCTTGTGGGTGTAGGCATAAGTTGTTGCAGCTGGTTGAGGCTGATACCGTGTGTTGATGTAGGAATCAGGTCTTTTCGAAACGATAGGAAGGTGAGAAATTTGATTCTAAGGTTATCAGTGTGGGTGGAAGGAATAATTTTTAGTTGGGATGGTGTCGTCGGGCCTATGTGGATTGGGGTGACGTGGGATCACCCGCGAGTATATGTATGGTAAGTTCATTAAGTGATTTGAGGACTTCAGAATGGTTCTTGGCACATTCGAGGACGAACGTTTGTTTAAAAGAGGGAGAATATAACGACCCGACCGGTCGTTTTGAGAATTAACGCCCCGTTCGGTGGCTTAAGGTCTCGAGAAGCTTCATATTATGTGTTAAGTCTTGCGTGTGTGGCCGAGTTCGGATTTCGGACGATATCAATTTGGAAGAAGGATTCTTGTTTTAGAAGCTTAAATGAAAAGAGTTGACCGGAGTTTGACTTTTGTGTAGACAACTCCTAAATGGCGTTTTGATGATTCCAATAGCTTCGTATGGTGATTTTGGACTTAGGCGTGCATCCGGATTTTGATTTGGAGGTCCGTAGGATAATTTGAAGCATTTTGGCGAAAATTTAAAAGTTGAAGTTTTGGAAGGTTGAGACGTTTGACAGGGAGTTGACTTGGTTGATTCTGAGAGTTAGATTAGCTCGGTTATGCCATTTGGGACTTGCATGCAAAATTTGAGATTATTCCGAATTGATTTGATATGTTTCGGCACGAGTTGTAGAATTTGGAAGTTCATAAATTCATCAAGTTCGATTCGAGGTGCGATTCATAGCTTTGACGTTGTTTGATGTGATTTAAGACCTCGAGTAGGTCCGTGTTGTGTTACGAGACTTGTGGATATATTTGGACGGGGTCCTGAGTGGCTCGGATGGGTTTCAGACGGTTTTTGGATCGTTTGGAGCATGTTGGGTGAGTCTGGTATTGGGCAGTTTTGTTGTGGTCGCACCTGCGGACCACTGGGCACAGGTGCGATGGTCGCAGAAGGAAAAATTAAGGCGCAGAAGTGGAAGTTAGAAAGATGAAGATGGATCGCAGATACGAGTTTTGTTGCGCACCTGCGACATCGCAGGTGTGGTGCGTTGAAGCGCAAAAGCGATAATTTGTGCGGATGTGGAATTTAACCTCGCACCTACGACGTCGCAGAAGAGGAATTTTTCCGCAGGTACGAGAGGTCAACTAGCCAGTGAAGGCCATAGATGCGGCGAATGTGTCGCAAATGCGAGTGCGCAGGTGTGCAAATCCTATCTACAAAAGCGGAAATGCTGGACAGAAGCATATATTTCGGGGGTTTGAATATTTATTCATTTTTGGAGTTGTAGACCTTGACTTTGGGAGATTTTTCGTGGGTTTTTCAAGAAATTCATTGGGGTAAGTGTTCTTCACCCGAATCTTATTATATTTCATGAATCCATTGTTATATTCATCATTTAATTAGTGAATTAAGTTGGAAATTTTGGGGAAATTTGTAAAATCTTTCAAAAGTGTAAAATGAGGATTTGAAAGGCGATTAGAGGTCGGATTTGAGTAATTCTTGTATGGTTGGACTCGTTATCGAATGGGCATTTGGATTTTGTAATTTTTGGTTGTTCCGGATGCGAGCCCGGGATTGACTTTTTGAGTTGACTTTTTATTTCTCTTTCAAGATCAAAGCTTTATTATCCAGAATTTTTTCCTATGAGTTTTATTTGTGATATGAAGTTATTTTGGCTAGATTTGAGCTGTTCGGAGGGTGTTTCATACGAGAATGTCTTTTTAGAGTATCAGTCTAACTTCTTTGAGGTAAGTATCTTGCCTAACTTTGTGTGGGGAAAACTACCCCTTAGGATCTAAGTCAATTGTGCTAATTGTATCATGTGAATGTCGTGTACGCGAGGTGACGAGTATGTACTCGGGCTTATTTGTGGGAATTTGACCATTTTAGGCTCCTATGTTCTTATGTCCATTAAAAATGAAGTTCTCTTAGCATGTTAAATCCTCCACTTACTAAATTCACCCTTAGGTGTCTTATTTGGAGTTGATCACTTCATGTTCTACCCTTGTGTCCACTAAACTCTTATGTGCCTTAATTAATGTTGTCGCCTCTCTTATTGCCATGCTATCCTTTCCGTAATTGCTTACCCTTAATTGAACTTATTATTATCCTTTGCATAATTGCTTACCCTTAATTGAATTTATTATTATCTTTTTCGTAATTGCTTAACCTTAATTGAAGTTATTATTATCTCTTCTATAATTGCTTAACTTTAATTAAAATTATTGCTATCTCTTCCGAAATTGCTTAGTCTTAATTGAAGTTTTGTTATCCCTTTCATTGTTGATGTATTCTTATTTGGGGTCATTGATTCATGCTATCTCTCTTATCGTTGAATTGTACTTTTGTGGAATCATTGATACACATTATCTCTCCCTTGTTGAGCTATTCTTGTTGAAACCATTATTCTCTGTCGTCTCTTTCATAGTGAGCTCGTTCTTCCAATTTCTTTGTGATCTGAAGTTCTTGTGTTGATTTACTTGCCATACTCTCGTGTTATTGTTGTTATTGATGTTGCACTCAGTGTTGTTGAGCCAAGGGCTAAGCGTGGTTGTGGTATTGAAACTCTTTTGAGAAAATGTTATGGTATATGGGCACATCTTGTGAAAGTCATTTTATTGTGTTGTTATGGTTTTGGCACATGTGGTATTGTTGGGAGGATTATCGGGGTGTTCGCACGTGAGCTGTCTGTGCTGTTGTTACTATTGATATTTTCACATGCAGCATGACAAGGTGGGCTATATATGTGGGTTTGCGCATGTGGCGAGACAAGGTGGGAATATTATTATGTGCGTGCGGCGAGACAAGGCGGGCATTTACTTTATTATTGCGCACGTGGCGAGACAAGGTGGGTTATGTTAGGGAATGATTTTTGATGACTTGTGATGGCCTGGGGGCATTGTTATTGTTGATTGTTTGTGTAGTGGTGTGCCTACCCTGTGTGAGTTATACCTTGTATATCTTTTGGTGATCGTTTCTTATATGCCATTCATTGTCTTTACTCTTACTTGTTGACCTGAATCGTGATAAAACACTTGCACTAGCATACACGTAATTAATCACCCATACCAGTTTAATAAGATGAATCCTGATGTTATGGACCATTTACATGTACTCCCGTTTATTTGCTTTTTGTAGGAGAGTTGTTCTATTGGCACGTGAGTTGTCCGTGAGGTCATGAGTCATTATTATTGTTGGCACGTGAGTGGTTCGTACGGATATTAGATATTGTCACGCTCTTGGCAGGTGAGTCGTTCGTGCGGTTATGAACTGTAATGTGGGCACAAGATGCCAAGTGATTAGGGTTCATGAATTGGTACCCGTGATTTCTGATTTTGAGGTTTTGTACCTGGTGGAAATTGTAGAATAAATCTGGTGTGAAAGCGGTTGTTCTAATTGAGTTATTACGTGATTTCCTTTATTTGGCTTCACCAGGCTTAAACTGTGTTCAGCTTACTCTACAACGTTATTTCCTGTTTGTCCTCTGTTGCTAATTGTTGCTCTTAGTTTCCTATTACAAGCATTGTTTTGTTACTGTTATCATGATTAGCTCTATATTGATATTGTCCCCTGCTAGTTAACATTTGCACTTGTTTAGGTTGTTTAGTCCTATAGGTGTCTTGACTGTCCCTTATCACTACTCCACCGAGGTTAATCTTGATACTTACTGGATACTGCTATGGTGTACTCATGCTACGCTTTCTGCATACTTTTGTGCAGATCCAGGTACCGCAGATGTTTGTTGATCATTAGCTAGCTGATTGGGCATTGCTGTGGAGACTCAATGTATACCTGCTGTGGCGTTTGCTGGCCCTAGAGTCTCCTTCTGAAATTTTACCTTGTGCTGTTTATTCCTATTTCGGAACAATTGTACTTAAGGATTTTCTAGCAAACTCAGTAGAGCTTATGACTTGTACTACCGGGTTTGGGTTTGTTGGTTTTGTAAAGAAAATTTTTGTTTCATATTTAATAGTTGTTAGTTGAATTTTCTACTAATTCAGTAAGCGCTAGGCTTACCTAGTCCCTAAGACTAGGTGCCATCACGACATCCTACGGAGGAAAATTTGGGTCCTGACACAAGCCCACCTTATCTCACCGCATGCGTATCAACCCCTAGCCTTATACCACCATATGCATATCAATATCACAACTCGCACCACAAGTTCCCATGTGCCACAACTTGCTACAATTTCAACAATACCAAGGTTTCCACAACAAATAGCCCATGTCTCAACCATAATGTATACAATAATCTCAATAACAACAAGTTAAATGGGGAATACTCAACTAGGAAATATACCTAAACAATTAACAACTGCACCTCAATATGATAACAACTTTTACGACTTCAACACCAATAACTCAACAAGAAGATATTCCACGAAATAACAACCTCAAGTAAGAGTAATTTAGCAGCATCGATGTTGAAGTTGTACTCCGATAACCTCAATGCTTCCTTAGGCATGATGTGTCTGTCAAAACCATTCTTGCTCATGAGCCCCCGATTATTATGACCTTGGTCACTCCTTCTCTCACTCCTCAAAGGGTTGCGCCCGGACCCGTTGCCTCTTCGATCTCCATTGTATGGTTGATACTAGCCTCTATTTGATCTTGTTTCACGTTCAATGTCTCTTTTGGATCGGTCACTAGTTCTAACGGGATAAACGGACCCGGAAGGGGCCCCAAGCTGATCATCTTCGACCCTGATTTTTGACTGGTACCGATTATGGACGTCGGCCCAAGTTACCGCTAGGTATTCTACCAGATTTTGCTTCAATTGTTGTGAAGCCAATGAACTTCGAGCATTAAGTCCTTGGGTGAAGGCCTGGACGGCCCAATCGTCTGCGACTGGAAGCAGATGCGTCCATTCCATTTGAAACCTCGATGCGAACTCTCTGGCCTGGATGGCCCCGGCGTGCGCTTTTACAAAGGCGTTTGCAATCATAGCAAACGAGTCAATAGAATTGGGGGGTAAGGTGTGATACCATATCATATCTCCCTTCGACAAGGTCTCCCCGAACTTTTTCAGCAGGACGGACTCGATCTCATTATCCTCCAAGTCATTCCCTTTGATGGCGCACGTGTAGGAGGTCACATGCTCACTTGGGTCGGTTGTTCCGTTGTACTTAGGAATCTCAGGCATACGGAACTTTTTTGGGATTGGCTTCGGAGCTGCTCTCGGAGGAAAAAGTTTTTGAACAAATTTCTTAGAATCCAGGCCCTTCAATATCGGTGGTGCTCCTAGGATTTGGTCGACCTGGAATTGTAGGTTTCCACCTTTATGTCATTGGCTTCGATTTTCTTTTCTCCTGATTCTACCCGTTTTGTCACTTCCTCGAGCATTTTTATGATCTCGGGGTTAGTCCCGGGTTCAGCTTCACTTGGCTTCCCCGTGACTGGTTCATTTTTGCGAGTGATTTCTCGGGACGGTCGGGCTCAAGTCTGTTGGGGGCGCGACTTTGGTCCTGCAGCTGGGCTATTGCTGCCTGTTGAGCTTGTAACATTCCGAAGATGTCTCGCAAGTTGATCCCATCTCCTTCATCGTCGTGTGCATTTTGGGATACCGATCGGACTCCCCCGCGGATGCTGTTTCTCAGGATCGATAGGTAAATTCGCATTGATGGCCACATGTGAGTTGGCCTCGATCGGGTTCGCAGTTAGAACTCTATTGGGATCGACAAGGGGCTCCTCGTTACTGGGTATCATATTGTTGCTCTCGCCATGGTGACCGGACTCAGCATCCATGTTTAGAGGGGCAGATTGGGAGTTCGACATTTTAAACTTTGACCTGAAATTAAAGACACTTCAAAGAACAAATGTAAAATAGGGTGTTGTTATGGAAATTTGTATTAAATTGCCGCTATTATCCTTAGCCCCATGGTGGGCGCCAAACTGTGTACCCTAAAAAACAAATAACAATTGAATTTGTAAGTGGCTTTAAGGATACGCGGATTAATTCGATACAAACGATAAATTACGTTAGATTAAACAGATAAAGATGTAGTAGTAAATTATCAAACCACTTGAGGGGGGAAGATCCCAGCCTCAATGGTATGTCCGCCCTCGATCCGGACTCACGGTAACTAAACACTAACGAACAAGAAGGAGAACTTTGAATAACAAAGAAAAATAATAGCATATTGCCTTGGTATGCGTGTTACAATATCTCTAATGAATAATCATAACCCCCCCCCCCCTTCACATAGTAGGAGAATCCTACTCTAGGTACAATTCCATAAAAGGTAAAAAGTCTTCTATGTAACTAATCATCGATTCTCTATCGATACGCGCCTAGATTCACGCCGTGATATCCTATCGGTTGTGGATATCACTGCCTTCCGTTGGTCGTGCTTGATCGTCTGGTATTGTTCCCCGAGGCCTTTGGGGTTTGAACCGGACCTAGGGTCATGGCCTCGATATTCTTAAGGATAGTCATTTCACACGGACCCCGGATCGAGGGGCTCTTTGCCTCGATTTCGGTTCCTTGCCTTTACGTTTCTTTCTTCGTTTACTTCATCGGAAACCGAGGTGTACCATGAGCTCGATTTTACCCGTATATACATATAACGTATTTCTCAAGGTTAAATAACCTCAAATCCAAGTTTAGATGTGTTACTTACTTCAAAATGCGCAAATCAATGCTCCAACAAGCCCTTCCCCCGTGTATCGGCCTCCAAACGACTCGAATCTAATTACAAACAACTCAATATCAACAAATAATGTCGTCGGATTCAACTTCAAAAAATAAAGTTTCCGTCTTTATCAAAACAAAAAAACCCAAAATGTAAACCCCGAGGCCGCACCCCGGTTCCAAATCGACCTTCAAATCCTCAATTTTCATTTTTGAAAAGCTTTTACAAAATTCCCATTTTCTCCACTTCAAATACCCCAATAAATGATAAAAAGTAAGATGGAATCATCAATAATGAACAATTCCGATTATAAAACACACCCCGATCCAAATCGTGAAAATCACTCCCAAAACCACCCAAAACCACCCAAAACCGAGATCTATAATTCAAAATATGATATAATAACTCTAACCCTCGAAGTGGAATTTAAAAGAGTCTGCCCAGTCATTTCACTTGTGAACGCGGAAAATGCCTCGTGTCATGAAGAATACGACTCACCAGCTTCCAATTCCTCTTACGCGTACACGACAGCTCATACACAATTGTGATGGTCAAGACCCTACAGCTACGCGACCGCGTTCCAGATCTCGCAACCGCGAAGTGCAAACGCCTGACATCCTCAGGCCCTCCCTTTCTTTTGCGCGAATACGAGCGATGAACAAATACCACAAAGCTTCGCGAACGCAAAGAACAAAAGACCACATGCCAATATTAACTCTACGTGATCGTGTCCCTTACTTCGCCATCGCGAAAAAGGAAATTAGACAACCATGTGAAACACCTCAGGGGCCCTTGGGACTCCATCCAAACATACTAACAAGTCCAAAATATGATACAAACTTACTCGAAGCCTCAAATTACACCAAACAACATCAAAATCACGAATCGCACCCAAATTAAAGCCTAATGAAGCTAATGAACTTTCAACTTATAAAACTATTATCGAACCATATCAAATCAACTACGAATGACCTCAAATTTTGCCCACTAGTCCCAAATGACACAACGGACCTATTCCAACTCCCCAAACTAAAATGTGAATCCGGTATTAACAATGTCAACTCTCGGTCAAACCTCTCAAACTTCCAAACCTTCAACTTTCCAACTTTCGCCAAAAAGCCTCAAACCAACCTACGGACCTACAAATCAATATCCAGACATAAGTCTAAGTCTAAAATCACCATACGAAGTTGTTGGAACCATCAAAACTCCATTCTGGAGTTGTCTACACAAAAGTAAAACTCCGGTCAACTCTTTCAACTTAAGCCTTCAACCTTTGGACTAAGTGTCCCAATTCATTCCAAAGCTTTCCCGTACCCAAACCAACCATCCCGGCAAGTCATATAACTACAAATGAACATAGAAGAGGCAATAAATAGGAGAACGAGTCTATTATACACAAAACGACCAGCCGGATTGTTACAGTACAAAAACAACAATAACTCGAGAGTATGGTAAGTAGATCAACACAAGAATTACAACAACGTATGAAACGGGAGAATAAATTCAGCAATGAAAGAGATAACATGTAAAAATGACTTTAAATAAGAATAACTCAAGAATATAAGGGGTAACATGCTCTACTTACCGTACTCTAAACCTAAGGAATTTCTAAACCTTCAAATTGCCATTTTTCGGCAAAACAAGCCAATCAACCTAGGGACCTCAGAATTCAATTACAGGCATTCGTCCAAGTCTAAAATCACAACATTAACCTATCGAAGCCATCAAAATATCGTTCTGGGGTCGTTTTCACAAAAGTCAAACCCCGGTCAATATTTCCAACTTAAGCCTCTAGAGTGAGAATCACTCATCCAAATCATTTTCGAGACATCCGAAAATCGAATTCGACCATACACGCAAGTGATAATATACAATATGAAGCCACTCAAGATGTCGAACATCTGAACGGAACGCTAAAGCTCAAAACGACCAGTTGTGTCGTTACATAATCCTACTCAATTTGACCGAATATTTAGCTATCCTAAACGCAATTCTCCTAATATATAAGTATTTATTTTATTTTTACAATATATTTCCAATATATGTTGACTTTTGGGGTGAATACGTTTATGTTTATTGAATGATATTTTGGATATAATTTTAAACTATTAAAAGTATTTTTTTTAAAACTATATTTTCATACTAGAGAAGTAGCGCTGCGCTTCCCGCGGTTTACAACTTGCGACATTAGTATATAATTGATATTTTTGTAAACCTTTTCGATTTAAAATAATTTTATTAGAAGTAGAACATAGATGAAATGTATTTTTCATTAGCATATTTTAGAAAATGATAAATTAATATAATGTGTTCGTGTCTGAGCCAACTTTAATACATGAATCTTTTATTATACTTGTTAATTAGTGTAATTGTACGCGCTTTTGCGCGATTGATTTTTTTTATTTATAGTAGTGTCATAATTTTAGTAAAATAATTAATCTTTATGAATCAATCGTTGGTCATGACTTTATCATCTTTTCACTATCAATTTTATCATTCTAAATTCTTTGACAAAAAGATTATGCAAGATACATTACAGATTAATAAAACAACCTATTCAATTATTCATATGCGAACTTGAATAGGAAAAATAGAAAAATAAATATATAATAAAACCAGAAAAATGGAAATGCAAAAAATCCTAGTGATATAAAGCTAAGATTGTCACTCCCCTTATTTTTTCTTCCTTTAAGGTCTTTTTCTTAAAAAAAAAAAAAAAAAAATCCGTTATATGAATTGTTGAGACTTATGTTTCATAAAATTGCCATTTTTCCGTTTTTCTCATATATAATTGTTTTTCCAAAAAGGTAAAAAGGATAAGAAATAATAAGAAAAGACATAAAAAAGAAAAAAAGGAAAAAAGGAAAAAAGGAAAAAATCAATTAAAATTAAATGGTGGATAAACTGAAAATTAAAACGTGGTAGCAAGCTTTTCCATCACAAAAAGGTCTACTACAGCCAAGTGGTCAAAATCTTCATCTTTATGGCATTTTGGGGATTAACTCCCATTTTAAAACATAGTAGATTTGTCATCAAATATTAGTCGTTTTGTTCATGGTCAATTTATTATTTCTTCTAAGCATGATTAGTCTAAGACATGACCTAAATTTGTTCATGGCTAATTTTGGAGCCAAAATATTTAATCTTGGAGCCAAAGAATTCTAGCTTGGAACCAAAGAATAAAGTATTTTCTTTTATTCTTTTTTCTTTATTTGGGGACCAAGAACTTTGCCCTATAAATATAGGCCATCTTACTTCATTTGAATCATCCCATATTTTGATTAGAAACTCATTTTGAGTATTCTTGTAATAGAGAATTTTATTATATTCCATAGAGTTAGTGTTGGAAACACTTTGAGTGAACCTCTTCTTTGCGAGTGATTGTAGTGAGGTTATTCTCTTGGGATATATTTTGGGATAATTAGAGTTTTATCTCTAATTTTGTACTTTCTTTTATGTGCCGGTTGTTGTAGTGAAATTGTTCCTCTCCGCTTGTGGACGTAGGTCACCTTGACCGAATCACGTTAAATTTGTGCCTCCTTTATATGCTTTAATTGCCATTATTATCAACTTGCATTGTCTTTGTTGTATTGTCATTATAACGTTGTTTGGCTAAATTCTGCACTACCCGGATTCTCGATCCTAACAATTAGTAAAAGAAAATGAGACGTAAAGAATTGGTTCATCAATAAACTACTTTTTCAACCAGTATATTGATGAGTGAGACTATTATTTATCATGAATAAGCAAGAACCCATTGTTAATCTTTTAAAGAGGGAATAAGGCAAAAAGAAGATGAGAGAGAGGGCCATGAACCTATTGAAGCAACTAAAGATGTATTCTCTTTTTTTTTTAAAAGGGAAAAGGTACTTATATTAATAATAATAATAGTAGTAAGATAGGGTACGTGACCTATTGCATTGTCGTTAGTACATACGCCTCGAGGCGCTAAAGAAATGCCTTCTAAGGCACTGTCATTGCCTAATGCAGCTAAGTTACTACATATATTCATAGAACACGATCTAACATACATATGACCATCCTGGTCCTTGCAATAGGCATCCATTACAAAGATAGGAGGTAAGACAAAATGACAAGGTTTATTATAACTAGGTGCCATTAGAGCTTCTTTTGCCAACTGGTGTGCTACCATGTTCCCCTCGCGAAAGCTATGCTTCATTGTGATCTCCCCTTGCTAGTTTGCCTTCTCCATTAACCACCTGCAATCATGAATTAAATCATTGTAAGTTAGATAATCATCATGAAGCAAGCGTATGACCTCCGTGGCATCTGTTTCAACTTCAATTGGGAATATGTTTTCCTTGATAATTATTTGAAGTGCATGCCGTAATGCTTGTAGTTCTGCCTGAATAGGAGAAGTTGTGGGATACTTCTCGTAGTATCCTGGTATCCAGTCACCTTTGTTGTTGCGAATTATTTCACTGATTCCTCCATGTAGGCAGCTGATCGCTACCTACTCCGCATCAATAAAAGGTAGCAAGAGAGGGTCGCAATAGCTTTTACCCGATTTGTGGGTCGGGATCGATTTCCTCAGGGAGCTAGAAATGGAGTCGAGTATCTATTTAGGATGGAATTGCGTATTTGTTCCAAATATCACTTCTATTCATTTTTGGTTTTTTCTATATATTCTACTATGATCAAACTACAAATTGTAATTGTAACTATATTAATCTAAGAGTAAATTGCTACAAGTTGTATCTAATGCTTTTAAAGGCACTAGGGTAGTGACTTTCACCTAGGTGACTAATTGACGGGTGATTGCATCTAAGGCACGATTGACATGATTGGGGAAATATGTTATAACCGTTGCTCAATACTACCCACTCTACACCTCTCAGTAGAAAGAGTGGTTTTGCCCAATTGACTCTCTCGAGACCAATTGGGTATGCATATTTGCTCGAGCAACTAGGGTTCAAGTCGGGTAATTACTCTCTCGTGGTTTAACCCTTTAATTGGGACTATCAAATCTCTTGAGTCCATCCCAATTCCTTGTTGAGTCAATTTTGGAGACTTAGGCTCTCTTTCTCAAGAAGAGCCAAGTCAACTTAGCACAAACTAGTGTTTGCAACCACTAATTCATAAATTAAATCATAAAATTGACCCAAATAACAAACACCCATAATCAATCTAACCTTAAATCACAACACCCATCAATTACCCACACTAGGGTTGAGCCACAATCCTAGCTAATGGGTTTAGCTACTCATGCTTGAAGCTAGAATCAGAGATAGATGAAGAAAAAGATATATTAGTTAAACACTAAATAAAATATAGAGAATCTATTGTTAGAGTTAAGCTAAAATGCCCAAAATAGCTACAAAATAGCTTCTCACGAGCGCAACTGCCGTTCTAAAATAACTCATAACCTAAAAATGGAAAAAGGTTCTATTTATACTAAGCTGGAAAAACTGGACGAAAATGCCCCTGCGGGGTCAGTATGGGCCGCACAAAATAGACTGCGGCCGCACTAGGCTCTTGGTCTTGAAGTCTTGGCTCTCTGAACTCAGGCTCCGCGGACTGCGCAGAATGGACTGCGGCCGCGGAGGCTTCCAATGCGGTCCGCACAAACATGACCGCGGACCGCAATGGCTTGAACCCGGGCAAGTTGCAACTCTCTGATCTTCTCTTCCGCGGACCGCACTTAATGGTAGTGCGGCCGCGAAGCCTTCAGTGCGGACCGTGCAAGATTGACTGCGGCCGCACTTCCTTGAAGCTTGTTTTTCCAGTTCTCTGAATCTCCCTAGTGCGGACCGCACAAAGTGTAGTGCGGCCGCACTAGGCCTGTTTGTCCTGAGTTTGCCTTGTCTTTGGTACTTGAGCAGGTTTCACTCCTTTTGAGCCGAACTTTCACATTTCGTCACTTTGTCGATCAAACCTGCAATCAAGCTCAACTTATGAGCCTTTTGGGACTATTTTGTAAGAATTTATAATCAAAGCGTAAGTAAGAAGGAGCATAAAACACATCAAATACCTAGTTATGAACTCCCCCAAACTTAAGCTTTTGCTTGTCCTCAAGCAAACAAAATAAGACCCACCCCTTAAGGTAAAGTCCAAGAATTTCCAGCTATCCTAAAGTAACCTCAACATGCATCAATTGGGACTAACAATTGCCCTCAATACGAATGCATCATTAACAACATTTAACCTTTGAAAAACCATGGATCAATTGTGACACAAGAGCATCAAGAGTTGACTCAACACATCAACGAACTCTTTCAATTACTTTGGTCATTGTGGAACCCACACTCAACACATCCTCAACTCTCCCTAAGCAAACCTCACCTTTTTAGAGTATTGATACACAAATCGAGGTTAATGGGAATTCACTCATCTCTCTCAAGAAAAGGTCACAAGTCCGGCTCTAGGTACCATATGCTTGCTCCTTATGTAAGTATCCACTAATGTAAGCTTCATTCGACTCAAGATCATATAGGGCTTTTGTGGAGTCATTGTGAAGGCTTTTGGTTCAGGGTAGGAAATGTTTTGGTCTAAGTGGGTTCCATCTTCCCTTAAGCACTTCTTTTGATTCATTTGGCACAATTCACTTGACTCTTTGAGTCATTTCACCTCTTTCCAAGGGGTTAGAGAGACACATTGTCACTCTTTCTTATGCATTTCAAACCTTTTCTCCTTTTTCAACTTTCCACACCTTTTCTTTCTTTGCTTTTCTTGAATCCCTTTTTATCTTTTTCACATTGAGCTTTCTTTTTGTCTTTTTTTTCTCTTTTCTTTTTCATTGCCTTTCCTTTTCTTCACGTTTGTGCTTTTTTACCACTTTGTTGCAATCCTCGTCTCTCCCCCCAAACTTATACTTTTGCCATGTGCTCAAGGAAAGATCGGGTGCCAAGAGAGGGTATCTTTTAGAATGGGTATAGGCTTGTAACATGGTTCTTGAAAGAAAAAGGTCTAAGGCTCAAAAGGGTTAACTAGGGATCATATCATTGGTAGGCTATGGAATTTGTTCAACTATCATTTGGATCAAGAAGAGCCTATAATCACTTCCCAAGTCAAATTTCACTTAAGATTTCGCCTCAACAAACATTCAGGGCAAGTTCTAGACCAATGGCTCGGGACTTGGACTCGCAATTCGATTTCTCACCACACAAGCTAAGGGATTGCTAAAGACATCGAGTCGGGGGACCACAACGACCTTAGATACGATTTGAGCACACAATGGTCCGAAAAACCATTTGATGATTGTCGGTCAACACAAGAGTCTCAAGGCCGCGACTTTCACCATCCTAAACACAACAATTTGTCTTTGACCATGGGATCAAAGGCAAATGTGCTAGGCCCAAGTGAAGCTTTGCTTGAGGTACCCTTAACTACAAACTACCAAAAACAAAAAAACAAAAACGGACTCAAACCCTTAAGAAGGTTGTCACGCCATCTATCATTGGGAAGAGCCACCCGGTTCACACAAAACTCTACCTTTGGAAAGAACCGTGGCATTAAGAAAACCAAAGGCTTATTAAAATGTCCAAAACAAAACAAAAGGCTACGAGCCTATATAAGAAGCTAAAAATGAATTTTTTTTTGCGAAAATAGAAAATAGAATGAATATGTACAATAGGGGATTTGAATATACAACGGGGAATGAATATATACAATGATGTAACTTTATATACAGACCAAAGGAAAGATAAAAAGTACGATAAAAGTAACTAAATGTAAAATTATATACAGCCAAATGAAAAGCAAGAAAGTATAAAATGAATCAGTATATATACAGTCATCCAACAAAAATATAGGGCGCACACCCTCAAATAAAAGCTGGCATTGTCCCCAATGCCAACTAAACCAAATAAGCACCAAAAATAATAAAGAAAGGATATGAAGAATACCTAAGCCTCGTCTGTCTACATAGGATCATGAGTGGTCCCTGGGTCCTCTGTGTGCTCGAGAACCTCAGACTAGTTCCCAGTATCCTGCTGCTCAGCTGCTGGGACCTGGGCCTGGACCTGGCCGGGCTGTGGATCTGGTACATCCTGTGGCTGACTGGAGGAAGCCTCCGGTGGGTCCGTCAACTGGATCATGGCATCATCTGCTCTAGGGATCTTCCTCCTCTTCTTTGGAGGCCTCTGTGCCTGCTCTGGCTGTGTATCTACTGCTGGCACCGCTACTGGAGCTGGGTCCTCAAACAACAAGTCTAAAGGCAGTTGGTGTCTGCCTTCAGTCTATCCACATCCGCCCTCAGCTCCTTCACGGACTCCCTGGAGGCCCGTGTCTTGTGCAGCTTCTTGTGCTCCTTGGCAAGCTCCTTTAGAGCCTTGCCATGTGAATCCACTGCCTTTGCCAAATCAGCCTGGGTACTAAGGATCTTTTACTGGTTGTCAAGTATCTTCTTCAAGGCATCCTCTATAGACTGTGGGACATGTGCTGGCTGAGGAACCGACTAAGCTGCAATAGTGGAGGTCAAGGTAGACAACTTGGATGAAGCAGTATACATCCAGTTGTTCAGGCTCTGAAGCGTCTGGCTCAGCCGGTGGGCAGTGATAGGATGGGCCCGGGAAGATGGAATCTCCGGGCCAGCTGAGGTAGAAGGACCTGGAGGAATGTCAGCTGAAGTGGAAGGTCCGGGAGGCATACCTGTAGTAGTGGAGGCAGGCTCAGAGGGGGCCTCTACCACAGCTGGCTCTTTAGACTGGCCAGTTGGGGAAGAAGCAGTGGCTTTGTAGTTCTTGTCCTTGGGGTTGTTTGGCCCCTTCAAACTATACCATGAGAATGGAGCCGTAGCCTTGACCTTGATATCAAACGGCCTCTTCTCTACCTTCAAATCTCTGAAGTACATGGTCAGGGTGTTTGGGAAAGGGTAGTTCCGGTCGATCTCAGAGCCCACAAGAGAAATGATGCGGGACATCACATTCCCCACATTGATGGGGTACCCTGCCATGATGGAAGCAACTAGGACAGCCCGATGGAGAGGTAGCGTCTGATCATGGGAAGTGGGGTCTAATCGGCTGCATACAAACGTCTCCCAACCCCTCGCCTCAAAGTTGAGGGTCCTCCGAAGTATCTTGACCCCAGCGGTCAACCAGTCAGGAACTGTCCCTGGGATTGCCAGGAACTGAGCTAACCGTGGGCGGACCTCCTCGCCCATCTCCAACTTTGCCATGTAGAGGGACTCATCAACATCAGTGAACCCCAAATAATCATTCAGAGACTTCCCATCGAATAGCACCTTTTTGTTTCGAACCTTGGTCACTTTGGAACCCTTGACGATGTGGGCCACATTACAGTAAAATTCTTTGACCAAGTGTTCATGTGCCTTCACGCAGTCATCTAGAAAGTGCTCCCACCCCACTCTGGTTCTGAACTCTCTCTGCACATTTGGGTTGTAGGGTAGAAGGTCTCTATCTATGAAGTTCCTCTCTAAAATCAGTTTTCTTACCGGCCACCACTCCCTAAATTTGTGGTATGCCACCTGGCTCATGAATCTGTCTTCCCACACTTCGGGTTTTCTAGTACGGGCAACCCCCCAACCTGAGGCTCACCACCCTCCGGTACCTCCTCATCTCCCTCATCATCTCCCTCACCTCCGCCTGCACTCTCCCCGGATAATGAAGCTGTGGGGGAGGTGGAGTCGTTCCCACTACCAGCTGTTGAGCCCTCACATGAATCAGAAACGACATTAACTGGCATTCGGATAGTGGGTGATGGTGGAGGAGAATCATCAATCAATCTGAAACTCGTGGCGATATGAGTTGGCACCGAGTCTGAGGAGATGTCTTGGGACGACACATACTCACTCCCCGATTGATCACAGGCTCTGTCAACTGCCTTAATTGCTTTTCTCATCTTCTTTATATTTTGACGAGCCTGGGGAGTGAGTTTATCCAATCTCTGCTTCCCTCCCTGGGAGGAATCACCTCCCCCGGGTTGTTTTGAGCCTTTACCTCGTAGTTTAACCATTATCTGGAAACACAGCATCTAACATTGTTAGTATCCGCAGAGACAGTGAGACATTAGTGCAGGAAGAATTGCAGAACATAAGCAGACAGTTGCAGAAACAGTAGCAGAAAAAGTTGCAGAAACAGGGCCTGCGCGGACCGCACAAAAAGGAGTGCAGCCACACAGGGATCACCGCGGACCGCACAGAAATGACCGCGGTCCGCGCAGGGGTTGGGGTTCAAAATACCACCCTCTGAATCTGACCACCGCGGACCGCACAAAGTAGTACCGCGGTTGCGGTGGGCAAGTGCGGACCGCACAAAATGTAGTGCGGCCGCACTGGGCAAGGGTCCTCATTTCAGAAATTCATCACCGCGGTCCGCACAAAGTGGTACCTGTCACGCCCCAACCTCGGGAGGCGCGACCGGCGCTCGATTGGGTGAACCCAACCAAGCAAGCCTTAACACACATTTCCTACCCCACTCTTTATTAATAATATAACCATGTTTCCCTTATTATTTAGGCAAGGAAAGGTAGTATATTCAACAATGATAGTTTATACCATACTACAAGCTTAATCCTTAGTTTAAGTTAGTTTTCAAAATTCCCATAAGGTTACAATTTATACAAAGCAGGAGTTTATTATTACAACATAGCTTATGAGCCCCCACAACACCCATACATGACCCCCACATATGTCTAAGGAGCCTCTAAGGATACAAAAGATGAGTACGACAATGCCGGCAACAAGGCCCCGGCTATACCTCAAAATGGAAGTCCACCACAACAACAAAAAATATGCAATACAACCCCTTGAAGGAAGAAGGGGCTCACCATGATCTTTTGAGAAGAAGGATGCTCCGCTACGCACGATCGACACTATCCGCTGTGGAGCCACCTACATTCGTTTAAAAATGTAGCGCCCCCAGCAAAAGGGGCGTTAGTACCGTGGAATAGTACTAGTATGTATAACTAAACACCCTTTTACTAGAAAGAACTATCAAGCGAGTACAAGCAAATTTCATGAATGAATCAAATATGCAAATCATACAATCTTTCACGTAATTTCCATAACTTAGTTTGGGGTATTTCTTTCATATGCTCATCATTGGAGGCATATATCTCAACCACCATTTCATTTCCCTTATTTGAAATTCAACATCAGCACATTACCACCATGTGTGCGGCATGGTGTCCGATCACGACCCGATCGGCTAGGACGCCTTATCTAGGCGTTGTTCCTTTCTCATTAGTCATCACATCTGAATATTTATTTCACATATATCACATCAATTCGTTGGCACCTAGGGCCACCATTATTAAATCGTTTTTCATTTTCAATATTCATCTTGCAAGTTGTGATCATAGGCATATACAAAAGTAATTCAAGTTGCAGCACAGGTAAGTGAGCACATAGCTAGCATGAGTAATTCTCAGTTTCAATCTTGGCTTATAGCCTAAGCATTTCAACACATAATGGTATTCTTCATACTTCTATAATTATCAAGAATGGTACATTAGTCACATTGAGACACATCCTTCGTGTATATGTGTAGATAATTGCAAATCAATTAATGCGCAATAACAATAAATACATTAACCAACTCAAATCTTACCACACTTTCGTAAACGCCAACGGAGCTCAATTTCTAGTAAAAGGGGGTTTTAGCCATACATACCTCAATATAGCTTTCCTTACTCTTTACAAATTTCCGGAACTCTAAGCACTTCGATCTATTGTGTAAGAATTACAAATTGAACTGAGAATTAGAGACGAGTTTGAAATTCTAGCTTGGTTTGAGCATATCATCAAACATTAAAGGTGCATTGTGATCCTAGGCCTTTTTTGTGAGGAATTTCTATCATTTTATACCCCCAATTGCCTTTTTCTTAGTTTGCTACCTTCCAATAACCTATGGTGTGATATGCATGCAAAAATTTCATTCTTATACTCATAATTTTCTTTACCACTGACCCCTTATAGCTAAGTATAGAAATAAAAGCTGAGGTGATGAATCTTACCCCTTGGGAATGAAAATTTAGGTGTCTTCACTTGAGTTTTCTTCAATGATTTAGCAAGGTTCAAGGAGTAATTGATGTGAGACACTTTCCCTCTCTAAGACCCTCTCTCTCTCTCTCTAAAAGCATCAGATAATATGCTCAAAATGAGCTATAACACCAAATATATCGACAGGGGGGTCGGGTTTAAAAATTAGAAAATTGGAGCCCCGAGTCAGGTATGCGATCGCAAAGATGAAATGCGGTCCGCAGAATGGACCGCAAAAGTGCTCCAAAAATCTGATCCTACTGTTTGGGTTTGCGGCGGAAATGCGGTCCGCATACACGATTTGCGGTCGCATAATGCACCGCTTTTTTGACCTCAAATTTGACTGGCACATGGACTCATTTTGCGATAGAAATGCAGTCCGCATATCAGTTATGCGATCGCATAACGGACCGCATTTTGTCCTCAATTTTAACCAAACCACTGACTCAATATGCGGCAGAAATGCGGTCCGCATACTTGATTTGCGACCGCATTCTGGACCGCATAATGATACTTTTCTGGAAAATTTTGGTTCTTGATTTTTAAATGCTTAGATCAGTACAAAGGGCCCGAACTTTACACCTTCCTATCACATATCCGTAACTTGGCTCTACGAGCTTTTAGGTTTTGGGTACAAGTTTTCACGGGGCCTTACAGTACTGCGGACCGCATCAGGGCATCGCGGACCGCACAGAATTGACCGCGGTCCGCGGAAGATGCCCAAACATGGCACTGACTTAGGGTTCTTGGATCTTGCTTTTTAGTTCAAATTTTCACCTAGTTAAAGTCCCTACTCAATTACCTACTACATTATACACCCTAAATCTACAAGAATCATCATTTGAACTAAACTACCCTAAAATTTGAAGAATACGGGAGGAAGAAATCTAGAAGATAAGAGAAATGAAAATAAAATGAAATCACAAAATTAAACAAAGAGAAATGAGTGAAATGTTACCAGATTATTGAGTTGAAGTGCAGTTAATCAAAGCTAAGCAAGAATTATGTTAAAGGAGAGGATGAACAGTAGTTTTAGGGTCTCTAAGAGTTGAATTTTCGAAAAGGGTAACAGGAGACCCTTGAGGGCTATTTATAGAGAAACCCGTGGGACCCATTCTTACCTACCAGCGCGGCCGCACAAGATGGACCGCGGTTCGCGCTGGGTTGTCTTATTAAAACCTTAGGAAGCAGGCCTCTGCGGTCCGCACAAAAGGGACCGCGGCCGCAGAGCTCCACCGCGGACCGCACTAAATGCAATGCGGCCGTGGTGGAAAACTTCAGAGAGTCCTCACATTGGCTCACACCAGTGCGGACCGCACAAAGTGTAGTGCGGCCGCACTGGCAACTTCAGAGACTTGTTTAATATTTCCATCATGTTTTGCACTGCCTCAACACAATCCCTGCAACATCTCACAACCAATTAGCACAACAATCAATCCTACACTACAAAGAAAATCAAAGAAAATAAGAAGAAAAAGACATGGGTTTCCTCCCAAGAAGCGCCTGATTTAACGTCGCGGCACGACGCGGGTTACCATCACATCATTTGAAATGAACAACAGCCACTACATGGCTATCATCAAACTTCCCAAGATAATGCTTGACACGGAGCCCATTCACTCTAAAGACTTCACCACTTTTGTTCTTCAAATCTAGAGCACCAAACGGGGTCACACATACAACTTCAAATGGTCCACTCCACTTTGATTTCAGCTTTCCCGGAAACAACCTCAGGCGGGAGTTGAACAAGAGGACCAAATTACTAACTTTGAACTCCTTTCCACGAGCATATTTGTCAAGAAGGTACTTCATCTTGTCCTTATACAAGGACGAACTAGAGTATGCATGGAACTGGAATTCATCAAGTTCATTGAGTTGTTCAACACCAAGATTGGCCGCAACATCCCACTCAAGATTAAGCTTCCTCAAGGCCCACATGGCCTTATGCTCCAACTCCACTGGTAGATGACATGCTTTCCCAAACACCAACCGGTATGGTGACATACCAATTGGGGTCTTGTAAGCTGTCCGGTAAGCCCATAGAGCATCATCTAACTTTTTAGACCAATCGGTCCTATTGGCATTGGCAGTTTTGGATAAAATGCTCTTGATCTCCCTGTTAGACACTTCAACCTGGCCACTTGCTTGAGGATGATAAGGTGTAGAGACTTTGTGGTTGACACCATACTTGGAAAGCAAAGCATCAAAAGCTCTATTACAAAAATGCGATCCTCCATCACTAATGATTGCCCGGGGTGTACCAAACCTTGTGAAAATGCTCTTCTTTAGAAATGCTACTACACTCCTAGCTTCATTGTTGGGCAAGGCCACGGCCTCAACCCATTTTGACACATAATCAACCGCTACAAGAATGTAAGTGTTCCCACACGAGCTAACAAAAGGGCCCATAAAATCGATACCCCATACATCAAAGATATCAACTTCAAGGATTGTGTTTAGAGGCATCTCATCTTTCTTGGAAATTCCGCCCGCTCGTTGACATTGATCACATATTTTCACTAGATCACTTGCATCTTTGAACAAGGTTGGCCAATAAAAACCACAACTCAGAACTTTCGAAGCCGTCCTCACCCCTCCATGATGGCCACCATAGGGGGAGGAATGACAAGCCTCCAAAATACTCAATTGCTCTTCCTCCGGGACACACCTTCAAATCACCCCATCCGTGCAAATCTTGAACAAGTATGGATCATCCCAATAGAAGTCCATACTATCCCGCTTGAGCTTCTTCCTTTGGTTAGAAGAGAGCTCACACGGGATGATGCCAGTCACAATGAAATTAGCAATATCCGCAAACCATGGCATATCACACATTGACACTGAAAGTAGTTGCTCATCGGGGAATGTATCATTGATCTCCAAGCCATCACACGGCTCCTTCCTCCTCCAGCGGGACAAATGATCTGCAACTGGTTCTCACTACCTTTGGGTCCACTATTTCCAATCAAACTCTGAAAGAGTAATACCCATCTCATCAACCTTGCCTTGGAGTCTTTTTGCTCAATCAAATACTCTAAGGGCGGCATGTCGGTTATGCACTATGACTTTGGCGCCCTATAAGATATGGCCGAAAATTTTCCATGCGAACACAATACCAACAACTCTTCTCCGTCACTGTGTAGTTCCTTTGAGCTTCATTTATTGTCTGCTCCATAGTACACGGGATGAAACATTTTGTTCACTCTTAGACCTAACGCTGCCCCAACCGCAACGTCACTTGCATCGCACATGAGCTCGAAAGGCAAACTCCAATTGGGTGCGGTAATGATCAGGGTAGTGGGTCAACTTGTGCCTAAGAATTTCAAAGGCCTCCATGCATTTCTCATCAAACACAAACTTAGCATCTTTCTCTAGCAACTTGCAAAGGGGATTCACAAACCTTCGAAAAATCCTTGATAAAACGCCGGTAAAACCCGCATTGCCCAAGGAAACTTCTCACCCCTTTGACAGAAGTGGGGGAGGAAGCACTGAAATCACCTCAATCTAGGCTTTGTCTACTTCAATCCCATGCTTAGAAATTTTGTGACCCAACACTAATTTCCCTCTTCAACCATATGAAGTGGCATTTTTCCCAATTTAAGAACGAGATTTGTGTCTTCACAACGGGCTAGGACTCTATCCAAATTTCCCAAACACTCTTTCAAATGAATCAACCACCACACTAAAATCATCCATAAAGACTCCAAAATGTCTTCCACCATGTCGGTGGAATAATGCCATCATGCATCGTTGGGAAGGTCACCGGAGCATTGCACAACCCGAACGACATCCGGGAGAAAGCAAATGTACCATATGGGCAGGTGAATGTGGTCTTCTCTTGGTCCTCCGGAGCAATTAAGATTTGACTATAACCCGAATATCCATCCAAAAAGCATTTAAAGGCACGCCCCGCAAGGCGATAAAGCATTTGGTCGAGGAATGGCAACGGGAAATGATCCTTGCGGGTCACTTTATTTAGCTTCCGGTAGTCCATGCAAACTCTCCACCCGGTAATGGTTCGAGTGGGAATAAGTTCATTGTTATCATTTGTCACCACGGTCATCCCACCTTTCTTCGGCACACATTGCACCGGAGAAGTCCATGAGCTATCGGAGATTGGATACACCACACCCGCATCTAGCCACTTGATCACTTCTTTCTTCACCACCTCTTGCATTGCCTCATTGAGCCTCCTTTGATGCTATAAGGAAGGCCTTGCATCATCCTCCAAAATAATTTTGTTCATGCAAAATGCGGGGCTTATTCCCCGAATATCCGCCAGAGTCCATCCAATTGCCCTTTTTCGCCTTTGAAGCACCGCCAAAGTGGCCTCAACCTGCATGTTAGTAAGGCAAGAAGAAAGAATAACTGGTAAAGTTGAATTAGAGACCAAGAATTCATACCTGAGGTGTGGAGGATGTGGCTTCAACTCCAACACCGGTGGCTCCTCAATTTGATGGTTTGGTTGGTAGAGTTTTCCCGATTTTTTAAGATCCAAAGACAATTTTTTCTCGGCTCATAGGAAATAAGAGCCCATCCCATGTAATGCATTGAACACACTCCACTCTGCTTGCATCATCATTGACATCAAGATTTAATAGCACGGCCTCAAGGGGATCCTCCTACCGTAACGTTAACATAGCGCTTGTGTCATCCACTATTACAGCTGTGACAATGTCCACAATGAGCACAACCTCGGTGGCTATTGGGTTGCTTCATGGATTTGCAAACATGGAAAACGACCTTCTCATCCCCCACTCGGAAAGTTAGTTCACCCACTTCAACATCAACTAATGCCTTCCCCGTTGCAAGGAAAGGTCTCCCTAGAATAATTGGGATCTCATAGTCCCACCTCACAATCCAAAATCACAAAGTCCGCGACAGGATAAATTTGTCCACTCGGACAAGAACATCATCAAACTATACCCAAAGGATGCTTCATTGATCTATCTGCCATCTGTAATCTCATGGAAGTTGGCCTTGATGGCCAATACCTAAGTCTTGAAAACTGAGAAGGTGCATTAAATTGATGCTTGCCCAAGATCACATAAAGCTTTGGCAAAGTCTCACTACCAATAGTTCTAGGGGATAGTGAAAGCACCGGGATCGTCTAATTTCGGGCCATTGAATGTACTATGGCACTAACATGGTGGGTCATCCTTGATAGTTTTGCAGTCTGATCTTTTCTTTGTAACCAAATCTTTCATGAATTTCGCATACCCAAGCATTTGCTCCAAAGCCTCCACCAAAGGCACGTTGATGGATAAGCTCTTCATCATGTCAATGAACTTTTGAATTGATTCTCAATTTTCTGCTTGGCTAACCATTGAGGATAAGGCGGAGGTGTCTAGGTAAAGGTGCCTTGGCTTTGGGCACCACCGGTCGGCATATCAAATCACGTGTTCCTAGACGGGTTCACGGCCTCTTGAGTTTCCACCTCGGCCTCATTGGTGTCAATCCTCACATCATTGTTCAGCTCATTCTCAACCACATCTTCAACTATCAAAGGTACATCATTTTCCCGCAACTCAACATCATCATCCACAACTTGCTTATCTTTCAAGGCATGCACATCACTGCCTCTCCCGCTTCTTGTTGTAACCGCCATCACATGATTGTTTCCACCCTTCGGGTTCACTACCGTATCACTTGGTAGAGCACCCTTAGGGCGAGTATTCAACGATTGAGAGATTTAGCCTAATTGCACCTCCAAGTTCCGGATAGAGGTATTGTGGGAAGCCAATTGAGCATCGGAATCTTGGTTCTTCTTCATCATTTGTTCGAACATCATTTTTATTCTTCCCATATCATTACCCAAAGAACTAGATCCTTGAGATTGAAACGGAGGCAGATTGTTCGGTTGTTGGTTCATCGGGGGCCTTTGAAAGCCTTGCCCCTGGTTGCCTTGGTTTCCATTGTTGTTCCACCCGCCTTGACCATTGTTGTTCCAGTTGTTGTTATTACCATTCCAATGCCCTTGGTTGCCTTGATTGTTGTTCCCCCAATTACCGCCTTGGTTGTTGTTGTTCCAATTACCACCACCTTGTTGTTGATTGCCCCAATTTCCTTGGGGTCGCCATTATTGGTTTGAAGAGTTGCCCCTATTGCCTTGATAGTTGTTAACATATTGTACCTCTTCATTTTGCTCATCGTACCCATCATTTTGAAACCCATCACAATCATTATAAAATTGCTCATAATTCCCTTGATTTTGTTGCCTTCTTTGCCTTCTCTTGTTGGTAAGCAAATTAACACTTTCCATAGCATTCACTTGGCGAGGGTTTTGGACTTGTTGCAACTGTGCCTTAGCCAATTGATTCATAGTAGTTGTCAACTCCGCTATAGCCTGCCCATGGTCGTGTAACTCCTTATGCAAATGAATAACCGTAGGGTCATCTTGGGGAACATTGGCTCTACTTTTCCATGCAGAAGATGTATCCGCCATCTCATCAAGAATCTCGCAAGCTTCGTCATAAGACAACTTCATGAAATTACCCCCAGCCAATTGATTGACTATGCACTGATTTGTAGTATTGATGCCCCGATAGAAGGTTTGTTGAATCATCGCCTCGGTTATATCGTTGTTTGGGCATTCTTTCACAATTGTTCTAAACCGCTCCCAAATCTCATGTTCCATGGGTTCTTTCTTGAAAGCCAATATCTCATCCCGAAGTGCCGCCATGTGCCCGGGTGAGAAAAATTTAGCAATAAACTTATTCGCCAACTCATCCCAAGTTGTGATGGAATGGTTGGGGAGTCTTTCTAGCCAATCCAATGCCTTTCCCCGAAGTGAGAACGGGAAAAGTCTCAACCTAAGAGCATCTTCGAACACATTCGTCTGCTTGCTACCCCAACATGTATCCACGAACCCTTTTAGATGTTTGTAGGCATTTTGATCCGCAGTGCCCGTGAAATACCCACGCTGCTCAAGTAAGGTCAACATCACATTAGTTAGCTGAAAATTGCCCGCTCGGATTCTGGGTGGGACAATAACACTTGCATATCCTTGGTTTGGTAATACTCTAGGAGCCGCTCTTGGAAGTTGCGGAGGAGGGTCTGGAATATTATCATTAGCATTGGCCTGGCGGCCCCGTCGAGGTCCGGGAGGTACAAGAGGCACCTCATCCTCTCCAATTTCATCTACCTCCTCCCTCGCAAGCACATTCCCAAGAGGATCATTAGCATTAAAGCCATTTGGTACCTGTAGTAATCACACACTCAAATTAGTAATAAAGAAAGAAAGAAGAACAACACACAAAACTAACTAAATAGATAGCCAAAGACGTTAGCTCCCCGGCAACGGCGCCAAAAAGTGATCGCTACCTACTCCGCACCAATAAAAGGTAGCAAGAGAGGGTCGCAATAGCTTTTACCCGATTTGTGGGTCGGGATCGATTTCCTTAGGGAGCTAGAAATGGAGTCGAGTATCTATTTAGGATGGAATTGTGTATTTGTTCCAAATATCACTTCTATTCATTTTTGGTTTTTCTATATATTCTACTATGATCAAACTACAAATTATAATTGCAACTATATTATTCTAAGAGTAAATTGCTACAAGTTGTATCTAATGCTTTTAAAGGCACTAGGGTAGTGACTTTCACCTAGGTGGCTAATTGACGGGTAATTGCATCTAAGGCACGATTGACATGATTGGGAAAATATGTTATAACCGTTGCTCAATACTACCCACTCTACACCTCTCGGTATAAAGAGTGGTTTTGCCCAATTGACTCTCTCGAGACTAATTGGGTATGTATATTTGCTCGAGCAACTAGGGTTCAAGTCGGGTAATTACTCTCTCGAGGTTTAACCCTTTAATTGGGACTATCAAATCTCTTGAGTCCATCTCAATTCCTTGTTGAGTCAATTTTGGAGACTTAGGCTCTCTTTCTCAAGAAGAGCCAAGTCAACTTAGCACAAACTAGTGTTTGCAACCACTAATTCATAAATTAAATCATAAAATTGACCCAAATAACAAACACCCATAATCAATCTAACCTTAAATCACAACACCCATGAATTAGCCACACTAGGGTTGAGCCACAACCCTAGCTAATGGGATTAGCTACTCATGTTTGAAGCTAGAATCAGAGAAATAGATGAAAAAAAGACATATTAATTAAACACTAAAGAAAATATAGAGAATCTATCGTTAGAGTTAAGCTAAAATGCCCAAAATGGCTACAAAATAGCTTCTCACGAGCGCAGCTGCCATTCTAAAATAACTCATACCCTAAAAATGGAAAAAGGTTCTATTTATACTAAGCTGGAAAAACTGGACAAAAATGCCCCTGCGGGGTCAGTGCGGGCCACACAAAATGGACTGCGGCCGCACTAGGCTCTTGGTCTTGAAGTCTCGGCTCTCTGAACTCAGGCTCCGCGGACCGCGCAGAATGGATTGCGGCCGCGGAGGCTTCCAATGCGGTCCGCACAAACATGACCGCGGACCGCGATGGCTTGAACCCGGGCAAGTTGCAACTCTCTGATCTTCTCTTCCACGGACCGCACTTAATGGTAGTGCGGCCGCGAAGCCTTCAGTGCGGACCGCGCAAGATTGACTGCGGCCGCACTGCCTTGAAGCTTGTTTTTCCAGTTCTCTGAATCTCCCTAGTGCGGACCGCACAAAGTGTAGTGCGGCCACACTAGGCCCGTTTGTCCTGAGTTTGCCTTGTCTTTGGTACCTGAGCAGGTTTCACTCCTTTTGAGCCGAACTTTGACATTTCGTCACTTTGTCGATCAAACCTGCAATCAAGCACAACTTATGAGCCTTTTGGGACTATTTTGTAAGAATTTATAATCAAAGGTAAGCAAGAAGGAGCATAATACACGTCAAAATCCCTAGTTATCAGCAGCTATTGTCGAAGGCCCCATCAAAATTGATCTTATACCAATTTCTTGGAGGAGCGTGCCACTTAACTTTGAGTTTGACTTTTACATTATTACTAGTAGGTTTGGATGTTAGCAAATGGTATTCCAATTCTTGGTTAAGAACTTTGTTCGTGTTGATATGCTTGCTAGTATTATTCACATTATTTTCATTTCTGTTTTGCCAAATAAGGCATAATGCAAAGGGAAAAGTTTCTTCCCATGTGATGAATTTATTGGTTTTTTTAGGGTTCCTAGTACGAAGAAAATCTACCCAGTGTTCATTGTCCCTATGATGGGTTATGGCCACCCCCATGGTTTACCAAAAAGATTGAGCCACTGTACATTCCCAGAAGATATGCATTGTGGACTCATTTATGTTCTTGCATATTGGGCAGTTAGTGTCGATATTAATACCAATTTTTCCAAGGTATTCTCTAGTGGGAATACGTGTGTGATAGCACTTCCATAGGAAGAATTTGATTTTCCTCGGGCACTTGGCACCCCAAACCCAATTGAAATTAAGATTCGGGGAGAGTTGTTTATCAATTAATTTATAGCAAGAAGTGGTGGTGAATACCCCACTAGGGTATATACTCCAGATGAGGTTTTTGTCATGTGTAGGATGTGAGGTTTTGATTAAGGAGTTGATGCTTGTAATAATATTTTGAGGAAGCTCAAAGGAGATTTTTGTTAGATCCCTTTCATCGTTATTCCAAATGTCTTTGATTTTTAGACACTTATCGTTATAGGTAAGGGGACCAATAATATTATCTCTTAGGTTGGTGAAATTTAGGATCTAATTAGTGTCCGAAATATTCATGCTCGAGTGGTGGTCGACTTGCCACCTAATTCCTTGTTTACAGATAGTCCGGCCTTTTAATAGGCTTTTCCAGGTATTAGAGCAACCATTAGTTCTACTAATATGACCATATAAGCTAATGAGAACATGAGCCCATAGGGATGGCGGATTATTAAGAATTCGCCAAGCAAGGCTGGCTAGTAGGGCTAAATTTTTAGATTTTGCTTTCTTAATCCCTAGTTCCCCCTCATCCTTTGTGTTAGTAACCATGTTCCACCCAATTAGGTGTAGTTTTTTCTTATCTCTAGTAGTCCCCCATAGAAAGTCTCTCTGGATCTTGTCAATTTCCTTTAGAGTTTTACTTGGAAGTAGGGATAAGTTAGGGATTATGTTGAGAGTAGAAGTTATTAAGGTGCACCTTCCCGCCATACTCAGCCACTTAGCATTTCAATTATTTAATATTGCCCGCATTTTATCAATTACGGGTTGATAGTCTTTATTTCCTACGGGGTGTTGAAGCATCGGAAAGCCTAGGTAAGTACCAAAAGATTTACTAATTTTTATGTCAAAGGTGTTCGTGGCCATTGTTATATTCTCATCAGTGCAAGACTTTGACACTAATAATTTGGATTTATCTTTGTTGATATTTAGCCCGGAGATGCAACAAAAACTCTCCATACTTTTCCACATTGTTGTGATAGTTTTATTGTATGCACGACCCATTAATGTTAAGTCATCTGCAAAGAATAAATGAGACAAGGGGGGACATCTCTTATTAAGCTTAATGGGGTCCCAATTTTGAATATCCACTTAGTGTTCAATATTTTTTGATAACATGTCCATACATAAGATGAAAAGATAAGGGGACATGGGGTCATCCTGTCGAATGCCCCTTGTGGGAGAAAATTCCCCCGTTTTATTGCCATTTACTAATATGGAGATTGTGTTAGTTGTTATACAGCTAAGAATTAGGGAAGATATATTAGGAGGAAAGTTAAAAAATCTTAGAGTTCTGCAAACATAAGATCACTCTAATATGTCAAAAGCCTTTTTCAGGTCGAGCTTCAGGATGCAATTTTGCTTCTTTATGGGTGCTAAACCGTTTTAACACTTCTTGGATAATGGTAGCATTATCACTATCTCGTCTATCTTTAATAAAGCTTGCTTGTTGATTATTAATAAGATATTTTAGGAAGGGCTTGATGCGATTGGCAATGACTTTAGTGACAACCTTGTATAAGGTGTTGCATAGGCTGATAGGCCTAAAGTTTTTTAATTGATTAGCATTATTGAATTTGGGGATTAAGCATAAGTATGTTTTGTTAATTTCATGAGGCATAACCTTTGTCTCAAAGATTTTTTGGAAAAGATTTATGACCTTACTGCCTAGTATTGGCCAGAACTTCTGAAAGAAAAAGGGGTGTAGACCATCAGGTCCAGGTGCCTTGTTTGGTTTAAAGGAAAAAATTGCTTTTCTAATCTCATGATTTTTTAATTTACTATCAAGGCTAGATAGGTCAACTTTTATGAAGGTTGCCTTATTTGATTTTATGGCTGACCAGTTAGTGTTATCATGAGACGTAGTAAAGATATTCTGGAAGTGATTAGTTACATAAGTTATTAGGGCAGCTTGATCCTCTATCCAATTTCCTGAGTTGTCTTTAAAGAAGACAATATTATTTCTCCTTCTACGGTTAGTGGCTTGAATATGGAAGAATTTTTTATTTGCATCTCCTTCGTTAAACCAATTAACCCTAGAACGTAATTTCCAGTAGTCCTCTTCTAATTTAAGGATGGTATCATAATCCTCAATAAGGGTTACTTCTAAGTCTCTAAGGAACTGACTAGTTTGGTAGTTACGAGAGTTTTGTATGCCATTAATTCGTTTTAAAATTTTCCTTTTCCTAGCAAAAATATTCCCAAAGGTAATTTGTTTCCATTCTAACACATTTTGGTGAAAAGACTCAGTCCCTTCAATTATATCCTTATTAACCCAACTGTCAGGCACAACTCTAGGGAAGTCTGGGTGAGTGCACCAGAAAGTTTTGAGTCTAAACGGCCTATCATGGTTATTGTTAATTTTATTATCAAGATTAACTAAGATGGGGTTATGGTCCGAGTGTAATTTAGGGAGGTGCGTTACAGTAACATTTGTAAACTCTTGTAACCATTCATAATTGGGGTATACCCTATCTAGTCTCTCCATAATTAGGCCCCTTATTTCTACGGTGGTCGGACCATGTGTATTGACACCCCTTAAACCCAAGGTCCACTAAATTACAATAGTTGAGACAGTTTATTAGAGAATTAGCTCTATTTTGATTGATAAATCTGCCCCCAAATTTATCCTCTGAGTCTATCACTTTATAAAAGTAACCCACGATTAACCAAGGTCCGTTGTACCTATCAAAAATGTCTTTTAGGTTTTCTCATAATAATTGCCTAATAGCTATATCATTGCTGGCATAAACAGTAGAAAATAGCCAAGTAAGGTTTTTTGGTTTTACCTCTATCATTGCATGAATTGCTTGACTATTCCTTGTAAAGTTGTTAACCATCACCACATCATGATTCCACAGGATTACCAAACCTCCAGCTTGCCCAACGGCAGGAACCTCAACTATCTCAGTGAAGTGAAAATCTTCCAGGATTGAAACATGACTCTCCATTTTTGTCTCCAACAAGGCAACTAGGCATGGTCTATGGGTATCCATAAGCTCACAAAAGTGTCTCCTAAAGTTGGCATTATTTGCTCCTCTCATGTTCCGAATTATGAAATTGTTTGGTTGATACATGGAATGATTATTGATTGGGATGTTGTTGGGGTTCCTCCTTATGGAGGGAACCAGTATCACCACATGCTTCCCCACCGTGGGGTCCTATGGAGGACGGATGTCCAAGGAGCACTTGTAAAGTGTCGTTGGGCAGCTGAAGATAGACTTCCTTTCTAGCATTTCCTTAAAGATGCGTATTTTTATCTCGCTTAGGTTTGAAAAGGCTACTGCTGGTTCCCCCAAGTGGGCCAAGTTGTCATCCTCCTCTTCTTCCTCCTGAAGCCCCTCCTGATTTTGCATGTTTTGAACTGGGGCCTGATCCTCTATTGGATCTAGTTGTGGACCTTGTTGCTGGTCTTGCATGTGCTGGAGAGTCCACTGTGTGAAGATGGGGTTTAGGAGCATCATGTCCTCCGGTGCAAAGAAGGGGAGATTGAGAGGTGGATTATGTGGGAGCTGTTGGTTGGAATTGTGGGGTAGGTTCCACATTTGTTGCATGGTGTGTACCAGATTCTGGTTTAAAAAAGGTACTAGAGGTTGGAGAATATTGCTCATCCATATTTGATTGACATAGTTGTTCATGGCTGGGCTCATCCCTTCTGAGATTAGTTGTGCAAGGAAGTGTGTATTTTGAATTATTAGGATCGACTATTGACCGTTGATTTTCATATTGAAGGAGATTGCATGCCCCTGAAGACCCAGTTCCACTCAGATTGTGGTGCATGGTTGGGTGAGCTCGGGGGTTGGGCATATATTACAGTATTTGAGGAAAAGTGAGGAGGTAGTGGGGGCAAATTGTTTATCCTTTGGTTCCGAGATAGATGAATTAATTGGATCAGCTGGTATCTCCTTCTTAAGGTAAGTGGTGGTCTTGGCATTGTTGGTATGATCGGGTAATATAAGAGAGCTAACTTCTAGGGGGGTAGTAGGTTTTGCAATGATTTTCTCTACTTGAGTAGGAATGGAGAGGGATTGCGTGTGGGTTATATCCAAATCTTGCATGGATATGCCCTCCGCCACTTGGCTATCATCTATGTCCATGTGTTGCATAGAAGATTTGGCGTCAGGGAAGGATTTTGCATGGAGAATGTGAGTAGAGTGGACTTCGTCATTAGATTGGTTATTTATATTAGAGTGATTATTATTGTTAATAGAGTTTATTTTGTCTTGGCCTTTCTCATTGGTTAGTGTGGGGGTTAAGTCCAAATCCATTTTGTTGGACAAGAGATTTAGGATATTATCGCACTTAGGAGGTTGAGACACATTTTGGACACATGTAGTGTTAGCCTTCATCTTGCCATGCAAGTTAGGGGAGTTTTGATTTAATTTTGTTATTGAATTTTCCAAAACAATGTGCTCCATAGGTTGATTAGAAAAACCACCTTCCTTACCATTGGGTGGCTTTCCAGTGGGTTCATTGGCTACTGATGTTCCTTTATCACAATGGCCAATTAGGGAAGTAGGGTAAGCTGCATTAGGGTTAGCGAGCAGTTGTTTATTAACATAGCTCATAGGCTGCGTATTTAAATACTTACCTAACAAGGCATCATACATGCGAACTTTAATACCTGGTGCAATTGAGGAACTCGCCTTATCCGTGGACTGATTGGTTGCCTTAGGTTTGTTTTTCCTAGGGAAAGAGACTGTCATCCACTCGTGTGTAATTTCATCCTTAGGTTGTGGTGTCTCTTTGTGTAATGGAGCCCCATTATGGCTGATTGGTAGAGTCCTATAGGAGCAGATTCTGCTTGAGTGCCCTAGACTTCCACAGACCTTGCACAAAAAGCCTGCTCCTTCATAGAGTATAGGTTGTTTGTGATGGCCAATCATTATAACGTTTTGTACTGGCTGCTCCAGTGATAATTCCACACAAAGTCTCGCATATCTTCCTCTTAATGTGGCCGATGTGCATGCATCAACTTTAAGTAGTTTGCCAATGCAGTTTCCAATTTTTGTTAGGATTATGCCATCATAAAATTCTATGGGGAGTTGTGGTAATCTTACCCGAACGGCAGTATAACTTTGATATGCTTTCGTGGCTACAAAATTAGGCACCCATTTTTGCACTGATAGGAAAAAACCATTGATGAACCAGGGTCCATCATGTAGTATTCTAGTCATGCTTTCCTCCTTAGCCAATTTGACCGTGTAGTAATCTTCCCCTAGATCTATTAGAGGGTAGTTTTCATCTACCTTCCATAGCTCTTGGGTTTTTCTCTTTAAGTAGTGATGAACTAGCCGCTTACCCATGAGTTTGATGATGAGAAATTGCTGTTATATTTTGAGAAACTTGCTCCTTCATGCACCTTTGAGTATTCCAAATTAATGCAACTCCCCTTTCACTTCCTGAGTCTTTAGAAAATAACGTTTTATTGCTAATATTTATTTTCATATTCTATGTTTTAACTTAGCAATGTACGTAAAATTCAACAAATAGGGAATATGCTTAATTCTCTAATTAGGAAAAATGGGGAATATTAAAAGAATGAGAGAAGAATAAATACATCTCTTGGCATATGAGAGGTGCCAATAATCTTTTCTTTCACTATGTCAGCTTATGTTATTGTGAAAATCTAATATCTACGTAATGAGTGCATAATAAGAAGTAAAATGAATAAAGAATAATAAAAAATTGCTGTTACATGCCAAAATAATATTAAAAGGGAAATAAAATAGATCATTATATCTCAAATAACAATGAAAGAAAATAAATTGATAGATAAATAAGCAAGAAGGAACATTCAAATTCGGCATTTTCTCAGGGTACCAAATTAATAGGAGATGTTAGATGTGATAATCTGAAGAAAAGAATTGAAAACAAAATAATAATGAAGAGAAGAATAAACACATTCCCAGTAAAAGAAAGGATTCTTTGTCACATGATTATTGAGGGATTCTTTCTCCCATAATTTTTCTGTAAGTTATTCCTATATTTGCCTCCCAAAAACAAAATTGATGCGACTTCTCCTAATTAATGGCAACGGTTGATTTGAATTAAACAAATTGCAACGGTTAAAATGAATTGAACTGAAAGTTGTGACTTTTGGATTTATAAACATTAGAACTGAATTGAATAGAATGAGAAAATGAGAGGAAAAAAACAAAAACAAAAAAAAAAAAAAGAAAAAAGATAATTAGGTTTCTTGGCCAAAGAGAAGTGGCAAGTAACCTTGACTATGCCCTCAATTATATATATATATATATATATATATATATATAAAAGAATTAGATACATGTGTTTAAGTATTTTGATATATTTACCCCATTAGATAATAGAACTTTTCTTTTTATATGATTTTTTTCTATTGAAATAGCATGAAAATGAAATGAAAAGTAAGAAAATAGAAAAAACTGGCAGAACACAAATCAAAAGAAGAATCACATCCACTAGGAAGTGGGACCCTATTAAGATAAAAGAAAAAAAAAAAGAAGAATCACGTTCCGATTTAACTACTAGCCTTTAGGTCTTGTGCATAAAAATAATAGTTTAATCAAGAAGGCATCTATAATACCAGTAAGCGATCTTTGTTGCTTAGTCCTATTTCATAACCAGTGAACTTATCGCGCTTAGCACGAACTTTATAAATATTAGTAACATTAGTAAATCTATAAGATAAATATTTTATCAACTTATTACTCTTATATATGTGAAGTTAAATAAATTCATTAACAACTACTCCCTCTGTTTCAGTTTATGTGAACCTATTTCCTTTTTGGTCTGTCCTAAAAAGAATGACCTCTTTCTAAATTTGGAAACAATTTAGCTTAAACTTACAATTCTATCCTTATACTCTGGGCCCTTTTTTGACTTGTTTAGGACTACAAATTTCAAAAGTCTTCATTTTTTCTTAAACTCCGTTGTAACAACAAATTTTTGCTTCGAGAAAAATAAATAATCAAGACTAGAAATTGCGTAACAAATGTAATATTTGATTTCAATAAATGAAAGTGTTACAATCTCTATGGTATTCCTCTGATTCATCAAGAATATAAACTATCTTGATGAGCTTGATTTTGATTTTGATTCAAGGGCTTGTAAAGCTTGGTCTTGAATCTCCTTCTTGAACTTGGTCGTGGATTTAATCACGAACAAGTAATTTGATCTCGAACGCCTTGGTATTTGATTTGCCTTCGTTCTTGATCTTGAACTTGAACTTGTAGCTTGTAGAGAAATCTGCACCGTTTGATCCACGAGCTCTCTGCTTGCTTCTTGTTATCACTTCTGGTGTCTTCTAACTTTATTAAGACCTCTATTTGTAGTTGTGGGGAGTAGTGTGGCTCTGCGATTTGATTGGTCCATTTGAACTGACCAATACCATCCAGACATTTGGCACAACTCTATTGGTTGTTGATTTTACTTGGTATGCCACCCTCTCTTGACACATGGTATGATTTCATTGGCTCATTTATTTATCTTGGATCGCCACCTCATTTGACACGTGTCTTGATTTTATTGGCTCGTTCTTTTGACTTGGATTGTCACTTCACTTGACACGTGGCATAGCCTGGGCTTTAAGATGGGCTAATAGCCATTTGGACCTCGGGCTTATGAAGTGGGCTTCTCATTTAATTTGTAGTCTAATTAAATGGACTAGCCCAACACATGTATAATTAACCCAATTTATTAGCCATAATATTAGTTTGGACTAATGTCTTGAATTTAATATGGTCCAAATTATTTTATGGATTTAAATTCAATAAAATTTAAATGCTTATATCCGTACCCAGTCAAATAGGTTCACATAAATTGAAACGGAGGGAGTATAAGTTTTGAAGCATTCCTGAAAAAGAGTACAAAAATTAACATTCATTTTCTCCGACTAAAAAAATTGAAGGCTATATCCATTTGAAGACTTCAAGACAATTATGACGGCTTCTGATTGGCCTTCAATTGAAGACTTGATGTTTGGAAGAATTTAACTTGCATATTTCAACTTGAAGACATGGCATGCTTGAAGGTTTCTACTTGAAAACATGACAGATTTGAAGAGTTTGACTTGAAGACTTAATGGATTTGACGACTTTAACTTGATGATTCAACTTGAAAATTTTGAAGAATAGAAGACTTCAACATTTGGCGAATTTGAAGGCCTTAACTTGACTTAGCGAATTTGAAGACTTTAATTTGATGATTCAATTTGAAGACTTTCCAAAATTTAAGACTTCAACTTGAAGATTCAGCCCTTGCCAAAAGACTACATTCACTCCATCAGAGACCTCAATTTGCCATGGAGGGCTTGCCCTCATTGAGCCATAAAGATAAGACTGAGAGTTCAACGAAAGAATACATGTACACCTAATCTTCAAGTGTCAATCAAATGAATTATATTCCATCATATCTCATTTGAATAATACCTTGGGTAATATGTATTTTTGAACTCATATGACTGAACTTAGTATGAAACTCTAAGCTGCCTACGTACCTCAGTGAAGAGGATCAAGTTATTCCGCAGTTCGACATTGGTGAGTTTTTTTTAATATTTTTTTATGTCCTAACTTTTGACTAGGCCACCTCTTTCGAGGTTTTCAACCTAGCGGCCTTTTTTTTGGGTCGTGCACAGTTTATACTCTTGCGGTCCAGGAGTAACATGCAGTTTATGCTCGTGCGTCGAGGAGCGTAATTGTTTTCTTCAAGGATAGTATCTCTCTATGAATTTCCCATTGATGGAGCCAATCTGCAAACCTTCCGAGTTAACTATCTTGTAAACGCCACTTGAGTATACCTCTTGTACAACATACGGTCCATCCCACTTAGTAGAAAATTTGCCCCCAGATCGATGAGAGGTGATAATAGGCCTTTTGACCACAAGAACTTAGTCACCCACTTGGAAAGATCTAAGGCGCACCCTTTTGTTAAAAGATTGAGACAGGCGAGCTTGATAACATTCAAGGCTTTGTTGATCTTCTAGCCTCTTTTCATCAAGAGCTTCCAATTCATCAAGGCGTAACCAAGCATTTTCTTCATCAGTGAGTCCTTCTTGAATGGCAAGCCGCAACGATGGGATTTGATGCTCAAGTGGAAGAACATCTTCAACTCCATAAACAAGTGAATAAGAAGTTGCTTGCGTTGGTGTACGATATGTGGTCCTGTATGCCCAAAGAGCTTCTTCCATTCTCTCATGCCAATTTCTCTTAGACTTAGAGACAACCTTTTTCAACAAGTTGCAGAGCGTCTTGTTAAATGCTTCAGCAAGTCCATTGGCAGCAGCATAATACATGGAGGAATTGAGTTGCTTGAAGCCAAAAAGATCACATATCTTATTCATCAACTTGTTATCAAATGGCTTACCATTGTCCGTCAATATATATCGAGGAATGCCAAAGCGATAGATAATATTGACTCGGATGAAGTTTGCCATATTTTCCTTCTTTACTTCCTTAAGAGAAACAGCTTCAGCCCACTTCGAGAAGTCATCAGTTGCAGCCAAAATGTATAGATGTCCAACAGAAGACTTTGGCAATGGACCAACAACATCCAAACCCCAAGTATCAAATGGCCAAGAAGCAACAGTTGGGTGTAATACTTCAGGTGGTTGATGTATGAAGTTAGCATGGAATTGGCAAGCTTTACACCTTCGAGCGTAATCTAAACAATCTTTCACCATGGTTGGACAATAATACCCCATTCTTTTTATGTGGAAATGAAGTTTTGGCCCAGATTGATACGCACCACATAGTCCAGAGTGTGCTTCTTGCAAGTCTTGAAGGGATTCATCAGTCCCCAAACAACGACGAGCACTCCATCAAATGATCGTTTGTAGAGTGTATTATTGTAATAAAGAAAATGAGGGGCTCTCCTTCGGATTTTCGTCTTCCTTCGAAGATTTTCAGGCAATATCTTATAACAAAGATAATCGATTAATGGTTGTCGCCAATCTTCAATTTCAACCTCAAGAACGGAAGCAAGATGCTCAACTTTGGTTTCTTCTTCCTCATAGTCATTTGGTGGAGGAACTACCCGTCTTTCGCAAATAACGACTTGTGTTTGATCAGGCAAAGATAATGTAGAAGCTAAGGCTGCTAATGCATCAGCTCTCTTATTTTCCTTTCTCGGCACGTGTTGAATAGTTACCTCTCCAAGCCAACATACCAATCTTTGAGCATAGTTGTGATATGGCACCAACTCTGGCTTCTTGACCTCATAGCTACCCAAAATCTGATTGATCACTAACTTGGAGTCTCCAAAAACTTGTAGTTGCAATTGTTTGATATCCAAAGCCATTTCAAGCCAAAGTATGAGCGCTTGATATTCGGCAACATTATTGGAGCACCGTTGTTCCAGAGTGAAAATATGGCAAAACTTCTCCTTGAGAAGTGATAAACACTATTCCAGCGCCAGCTCCTTCACGATGTTCAGCGCTATCAAAATACATCTTCCAAGGAGGTTGAATTTCTATGACCATCACATCTTCATCAGACAGCTCCCCATCATCTGGAATCGGATGGTCAGCTAGGAAGTCTGCTAATGCTTGTCCTTTTACTGCCTTTTGAGGAACATACATGATCACGCTCAACTGAGTCTTGCAAAAGACTATGCGGGCGTTGCAAATATAATCTGAGTATTTATGCCCAGAGTCGAATGAATTAACATAGGAATTACTATTGTCGGATTTACTAAATTCACACAATCTGTTTCCCCAAACTTTTTGATTCACAATGGTTGATTTTTCTAACAACTAAAGACTGAAAGTAATCAACAGCTAAAAATTAACTAAACTTGATGTGTAAACAATTGGAATAAGGTCTAAAGCAATGGTTTTTCCCGTTGGTAATTTCCTTGGTTGTATATGTCATATAACTATGATTTAGTTGTCTCTATCAATCATGAACGCTCCAGCTATCATAAATCTTTCTCAAGCAATTATGATAATTTACTAGACGCTCTCTCTCAAGCTACGCTAGCTAGATTCACGATACAGTTCACTTAGATTGCACCCGAGGTATCGTTATCTCTAATCCAACCTCTAAACCCTCGGTTATGACTCTCGTCTATACTCTGGGAGTGATGTTGTTCATACAATCACCTAAATATGCACTCTCTCTCAAGTAGATACATAATAAATAGGAACGAATAGTTGAGGTTTCAACTAACCACAATCAAAACATAGATGAACAAATAGAGATTAACAATCAAATCCAACTATATTAATAAAACAACCAAGTCATCCCCAACGGGTTCCACCAAAACCTTAGATTAAGGTATTTAGCTACTCATAACAATGGAGGAATAAACAACTAGAAGATTCATAATCAAAGATTGCAAGAAAAATAAAAGAGAATAAGAATAATGATATTTTTGATGATCTCTCACACTTGTTTCTCTTGCCAAAGTACTCTCCAAAGTAAAATCTGACCTAATGTGGCCGAATTCCTACTTTTTATAAGGGTTTTACACCAAGTTTTCCCGACTTGACACTTTCGTCCCTGGCTTTTTCGCGTTCTGCCGCGGTCCTACCGCGGTTACGCCAGGACCGCGGCCAAAGAGGTCCTCTGAATCTGCAGCTCTGCTCTGCCGCGGTCCTACCGCGGTTACGGTCTGACCGCGGCAGGCCAAGTTCAGCTTTGCTTTTGTCTCTTTACTTGGTGCATTTCGTGGGCATTGTTTGATTAGCCTCCTTTTCTCCGTAATTGATCCCAAACTTGCTCCATCGACTTCTTTCGTTGGATATAGCCTGCAAAGCATGAAAAACACTAATCAGAGCATTTGGTTATCACTTTTTACCACAAAGCTATACAAAAATGTGGTTCTTTAGGGTCCAATTATAGTCTAATTCACCTATTATCAATACACAATTTCAAATTGTTAAAATTGGAGGTACCACCTCGCTAATCGATCACTTAGGACTGGTTTAGACATGACAAACTTGATAGGATTCGCTCTTGAGATGAGTCGCACAACGTGAGCTTAGAAGTAATACTTCAGCTTCTGAATAGAGAAGACAAGTTCCAAACATAACTTCTCAATAGGTGAATACTTGAGCTCATTTGGCTTCATCATCCTACTCAAGTAATAAAGTGCATTTTCTTTCCCTTCATTGTTTCCTTGAGCCAGAAGTGCTCCTACTGACCTTTCCTGTGCTGAAATGTAGGTTTCATCAGATAAGACTTAATGCTTTCAAAAGCATTTCTGCAAGCTTGGTCTCATTCAAAAGGAACCCTTTCTTCATGAGGCGATTAAATGGTTGGCATCTTCCAGCCAGATCCGATATAAATCTTCTATGATATGCCAACATACCTTGTAAGCTCTTTAATTCGTGAATAACCTTAAGCTCGGGCATTTTCATGATATCATCCACCTTAGCTGATACATTTCGATACCTCGCTGTCGAACAATAAAACCGAGGAAATTCCCAAAAGTAACTCCAAAGGCGCACTTCAACGGATTCATTCTGAGTTGGTATCTCCGAAGCCGTTCAAATACCATCCTCAAATCTTGCAAGTGATCATCTTTCTTCCTTGACTTTACCACCAAGTTGTCAACATAACACTCCACATTTTTATGAAGTATGTCATCAAAAATATTTTGCATGGCACGTTGATATGTAGCACCAGCATTCTTCAAACCAAAAGGCATTACCTTGTAGCAGTATATACCTTTAGGGGTACGAAAGGCAGTAAGTTCTTCATCCTTCGGTGCCATGAGAATTTGATTATATCCAGATGAACCATCCATGAAAGACTTCACCTCGTATCCAGTCGTAGCATCAATCATGAGCTCAGGGATAGGAAGAGGAAATTCATCCTTAGGACAAGCGTCATTTAGGTCCCTAAAGTCAACACAAACCCGGATTTGGCCATTCTTCTTTCTTACAGGGACGATGCTTGAAATCCATGTAGGATATTTAACTTCACGAACAAAAACAACCTCAATAACCTTGTTAACTTTGGTTTCATTCAAGGGAACCAGTTCAGGTCTGAAGCGACATTGTGCAGGACGAGCACCTCGTTTGATAGCAAGGTAATGAACAACCACCTTGGGGTCTAAACCTGGCATTTCTTTGTATCTCCAAGCAAATACGTCTTTAAACTCCTTAAGTAGCTCAATATATTTGCTCTCTTCGTCACTAGTTAGAGAGGCACTTACATATGTGGGCTTTGGATCTTCAACTACTCTGGGATTGACTTCTTTCAGTGCATCAACCATTGTCTTCACCTCTTCTTCAAGCTCAGGTGGTACATCTTTGGCGTTTTCATCCTCTTGAGGATCACCATCATTGAAAGATATGTGATGATATACATGAATATCAAGGCACTTTTCCTCGACTTCCGCATAAGATGAAGCATTTTGTTCGTCATGAATGGTGATATGATATGATGACCCCACACTTTCTTCATCTTCCTCCCGTTCTTTAGTGTGGTCTATAGTGTGAGCCTTTGCTTTGAGGACCTCTCCGCATGAAACTACAAGTTTGGTCTCTCGCCTCATTCTAGAAGGAATCAGGCTTGGGTAGTCTGTGGTCAAAATCTCCTTTTTAGCGAAGATAGGTGCTCCAATCCTTCTATCACTTACATGACGCGTGTTCTCCTTCTTCTGTGGTCCCAACCTATCAAAGATTGAGGTCCTTGGTTTGGTAAGTCGATCAAACATTGAAGGCTTCTTATTAAGCGTCGTAGACACTTCTTTAGCAGTAATGTAGTTACAACTTGCCCTTTTAATGGAGATACGGATCAGCAAGGGTTGTTTGTAACCCAATCCTTCACGTGATTGCTTCAGTGGGTACCCTTTCTCCCTCATCATCTTTTGGGTGGGGTTTGAAGCTTCAGGTAGGAGCTTTCTCAACTTGGATGGTTCATTGGGATTATATCCAACTTTTGCTAAGAACTTGTAGGCGTTTGGGTCAAAGCCCTCAACTGTGCACTTTGCAGGAAGTGCTAGATTTAGAAGCGAATTGTGTCTGATGATTTGACAAACCCTAAGCAACTTTGTAGACGACTTAGTTGCATCAATTCGCTTGATTAGAAGGGTCAAGTCTCCTAACACATTACCTTGTAGTTCAGAAGATGGATCTTCAACCTTCCTTGCCGTTGGGACATAGCAAAGAACAGGAGTCACTTTCTTACTTGAAGATGCCTCATTCATCTTGTTCCTATCATAAAACACCTGATCTTTTTCAACCATATCTTTGCCTTGCTAGTTGTGACATCAACCTTCTTTGCAAAACTTTTGGTCAACATCACATCATCAGCCTTAACCTCCTTTGAGACGTAATTCTTTAAGTAGAATTTTGTATCGGCAAAGTATGATTCAGCCTCGGTAAATGGCTTATCATCAGCAACTATCTTCTTTTCGACCCCATCTTCATAGTACTTCAAGCACTGATGGTAGGTGGATGAAACCACTTTGTTCTCGTGTATCCATGGCCTTCCTAACAAGATATTATATGAGGTCTTTGCATCGATCACGTGCATCCATGCACTCGAATGCAAATCTTCCATATTTATTTCCAATTTCATAGCCCCTATAGCTCTTTGCCCCCCTTGATTGAACCCTTGAATCATCAAACGACTTTCACATAGTTCATCCATCGGTATGCCAAGCTCTTTGACAGTACGAATTGGGAGAATATTGACACTAGATCCATCACCAATAAAGATTCTACTTATTCTTTGTTCTCGCACAAAGCCAACCATAAATAGGGGACGATTATGGTGTGTTTCACCAAGCAAAAGATCATCATTAGTAAATGTAATTTTTGCATCACAAATGTCCACTTCTTCAGAATTCTCAGTGAGTTTATCAGGTAAGGGAGGTGGCAGCAATGATGGATCCTCCTTCTTTGTCTCTTCTTCATCTATCTTACAACATTAGGCCTTGGTATATTCACAGGAAGCTTGCAGGTGTAACTAGCTTGGCAGGAATTCATCCAATTCACTAGACGACGTAGTCTTTGATAGTGATTCTCCGCCATTTTTGCTTTCTTCCAATTCTTCATTATCATTTTCTTCTTGGGTCTTTTCACCATTTTCCCCCTAGTCAACTGCTTATTTGACTCCCTTTGTGAATTTGTCTTGCACGATCTCCACCGAGTTACAAGAATCCAACCTTCATAATCAGTTTGATCATCACATGATTCACATTCCTCTTAAGATCTTTCCTCCACTATTAACTTATACACTATAAGGAGAAGCAATGGTTTGCTTACATCGATAGGTTCAATGTCTCCAAGTTTAAACATATTTGGTGATGATGCAGTTTGGATGCCATCACATTCATGTACTTCGACAAAATTGCAAAGGACAATGGGATCAAGTGAACCAACAACGAAACAGACTTGATTCGAACTGTCTTTCTCATCCTCAAGCAAGATTTTTCCTTCAGGGGCCAAGTCCATGACATTCTCCTTGATGATAAAAGGACTTTTCAATAGGGTGGCCAATCAACCTGTCACGCCCCAAACCTGGGGAGGCGTGGCTGGCACCCGGTGTCGTAGTGGCCCGAGCGAACCACTCTATAACTCATTCATTCCCTTTGTAACTATCATGGACCAACATGGCGAGTTGTACAATTGTAAGTGGAAAAATATTGTATCACTGAATCACTTTTGCTTAAAATATGAATACATATGGGCCGTCAAGGCCTCTGACATACTGTACAATCTGAATCTCTATCTACAAAGCCTCTACGATTATTTGACATCACATGGGACAGGGTACCGGCCTACCCATAAGTCTGTAGCATAACTCTGACACGATGACTCATAGGCTCGGCTGTACTCCGAATGAGGTGGAGTCTTACCGATCCTTCGCTGAATGCCGATCTCGTCTACTATGAGGGCTCGTCAACTGATTATCTATACCTACAGGCATGAATGCAGCGTCCCCAACAAAAGGATGTCAATACGAATAATGTACTGAGTATGTAAGGCATGTAAATCAGTATATAAAGAACATGGAAGAAACATAGAGTAAAGGACTCAACCTGTATGTCTGGATAGCTCTATAAATCATGAAATATTTATAATTTCATGCATATGCATATAAATGTCATGTAATGCATAGGTCTGTACGTACATAACATCACCAAGCCTCTGAGGGCATCCCATCATATCATCTCGGCCACTATGGGCAAATCATCAACGTATACCAGCTGATCAGGTGGTGGTGCGTATACAACGCCATAACCTTTTCCATATCCCATATACATATATATACATATATATACGCGTATATAACGCCATCTGGTCATGGGTCAATGTGCATGTGTAAATACATGAAAGGCATATGAAATACGTTAATAAAACTTCTCAGTACTTCATAAGACAATTATGCCTCTGATTAATATCATGAAATAAACTTTACCTAACTTATGTATTTTTGAGACCCATGAACATATGATAGAATAATATGACACATGGGAGAATAAGAATATACACATCTCTAGCATTTCTACGAATAGAGTAATTTATGAAAGTTGTGCATTTGCTCGTTTCGCGTGTGTCGTATAGATCATGCCAAAAAGAAAGAAGGGATAGCCTTAACATACCTGAGTCGATTCTCTTAACAATCTCTCCAACACACATTGATTGCGACAAAACACGGAACAAGTCGTATGAAAAGCTCGAAGCAATAACGTAGCTATGCAAAGAAAATCTTCATCAAGTCTATCTACATGCCCACTAAAACTTAAAATGGGAAAACCAACTTTAGTTTGTTTCTTATGAAAGATTGAAAGTAAATGCTAACCATGATAGATGCCGAAGAACCTGTTGGATAGTATCACTGAAAGCTTGTTGGAAAAGCTTAAGTCACCTGAATCTTACTGGGAATGTCTTAGCAGCTAGAATCACAAGAATTTCGACCAGAAGTTACTTAAATTAGCCGACATGGTAGTTGGATGTGGTGCCACCAGAATTATCACTGCGAGGAAAGAAAGGTGACTTTGGTAGTTCTTTTCAATTTGATGAGTCTTATCCTTTGATTAATATAGCAAGAAGTTTGGATCTTGTTTGACCATCTTTTTAGACGTTGCATTATGTTACAGAATCACTAGAATCAAGATTTAACATCATGAAAATCAAAGCTATTTCCTTGTATATAAGTGGTATGTGCCTACTTAGTAGATAAGTTACCCTTCTAAATGCCACCTATATTAATGACTTGAGAGTCATTTTAAATTGAAAGGGGGGCTGCCACGTGCAAGATTTATTAACCTTTTCCAAAAAAACTAATTAGTTAGTTAATCTTTTATTAAAATTATTAATTATCCAATTATCCACATAATTAAGAATTGTCTCAGATTACTTAAAATTCTACTTATTTTTGATACACTTTATACAACTTACTATCATGGTCATGTGGTACCATATAAAATAAATATATATATATTATTATTTTATTAAAACATCCATGTAAAAATACATATATTTTCTCAATCTAATTTTCCTAATCTCATAAAAAAAGTACAAATTTTCGTACGCTTAATTCTTAAAATGGTAAAAAGATAACCTTCTTTTCCTGTGAGAAAATAATTTCTATCTTTACAATAAAGAAAATCTCATAAACTTTTCTCATATTAGGTGTATAATTTAAAACATATTTGGAAGTAATAATATTAATAACTATATGAAATCATATTTTTCAAACCATTTTTTTATAAGTAATCAAACTACATCAGCTCAAAAATGATCCTTTCAATGCTCACAATATACCCACTACATCAATGCAAAATATGTATACAAAAGTTACAATGCAACAACAGACGCTACAGAGAGGAAACAAAAATCCAACCTATAAAATAATCAACCAACAATCCGACTGTAAATGCATGAATAATGACACACAAATGGGTATTATACATATAATAACCCAATTAAGTAATTTATACTGATAATAAAATATCCAGTTTGGGGTGTATTCGAAAATGATCTGTTACTCAAGAAGTGCAATTTAACCCAACTACATAACCTTTAAAATCGTTCTTTTCCAGTTTCCAGTTATTAATACCAATTATTCCCCAGTACTCCAATGCAAACATAATTCTAAAAAGTTATAGTGGGCGAGGCTACATGAGTTACACAAAAAAATCCAATCTGAGAAAGAAACAAGCAGTCATCGACTAAGAAAATGTTCTACTCAAAATACCATATCAAATTTATATATAACTGTATCAAGGTTGTTAAACTTACAGGGTGTAACACAATCGATGGTACTTGGAATAATTTTGATCATTAGTCCTTCAAGCTTCGTCTGGCCACTTCATTTTGGGTAACTCAATGAGTTCTTCAAAAATTGCTGGGACATCGGAGTCCAAGAATGGATATTCTTTCGCTTGCATTTCCTTCAGATTTAACTTTCGGCCAGCTTTATCTTGTAGGGAAGTTGTCTTCATACTTTGCTTCTTACTCACTTTTGTAGAGACCTTTAATGGCGAGGCATTAACATTCATTGATTCCTTGCTCTCAGACTTCGGCACGAACTTGCCTCCTTTCTTTATTTCTTGTTTATCCTTCACTTTGCGAGGTTCATAACAGGTGGCCCCTGATTTCTACTTGAAGACATGTTTAACTCGATATCATGATCACGTGTAGCCAATTCTTCAAAAGACTTAGGCTTGATACCCTGTAGGATATAGCGGAGTCCCCAGTGCATTCCTTGGGGACTGAAGGGAGCCCCGAGCACCGGGATACCCACTAGAAGGATCAGGCATAGATGAACCCTGAGCTGATGGGGCATGAGATGAACTCTGAGTTGGAAAGGCACTGAGAGATGAGTAGCCCTGATGTAAATTGTGAGAACCATGGCCAGATGATGCGCCACGATGAGCTGGACGAGCCGTATGAGCATGCCTGAAGGGACGGCCCCTGCCGTGGTTAGGGGTGGGCATAAAATCCGAAAAACCGAATTCCGAACCGAACCAAATTAATTCGGTATTTCGGTTTCGGTTTTTTTGGTATTTCGGTCTAATTCGGTATTACATTTTCGGTATTTCGGTATGGTCCTCGGTATTAGAATCTTGAAATTTTGGTATACCGAAATACCGAATTACCGAATTTTTAAAGACTTTTTTTTTAAGTTGGACCTATAGTTAGCTACTACACTCAGTGCCCAGCGCCCCAGCCCAAAAGTTTTTAATATAATTCCCAGCCCACTGCCCACTCCAGCGCCCCAACCCAACTGCCCAAGCCCACTCTCTATTCAATTTGGGTCTCAAGTCTAAACTCTAAAGATTAATGTTGCTACAGTGCTACTGTCACATTTTTTTGAACGGTGGATTAAGCCATTAAGGCATTAAGCCACAAGAACTGAAGAAAGTGAGTAGCGAAATGTTGCTACAGCCTACAGTGCATTAAGCCATTATGTTCAATTTCATCATTTCAATTTTCATGTGTATTTGCTTCTTTCCACTTACCTTTTTCTGAACAGTTAGACTTAGACAGCAACATTTCGTTGCTCTATTAGTTCAATTTCATTGTTCTGTTCTTCAATTTCATTGTATATGTATTTCTTGGATGAACAGTTAGACAGCAGGGCATTGAACATAGGAGAATTATCACTCGTTAGTGTTGCTTATTTAGCGAATATTACATCGAAACCGCACTGAAACCGTACCAAACCAAAATAATAAATATCGAACCGTACCGAAATAATTTGGTACGGTATTTGGTATACACAATTGATAAACCAAATACCTAAATACGGAACCGAAATTCTTAAACACCGAACCAAAATACCGAATGCCCACCCCTAGCCGTGGTGAAACTCACCTCCCGAAGGAACACCACCAAAACTACCGAATCCACGAGGCCTCTTGGCCTATCTCTATACTCGCTCCTGACGGCAAACCGACTCTATATCTCGAGCAATGTCAACAACCTCCTCAAAAGAAGCGCCAAACACCCTCTCTCTAGTCAGCAGGATCCGCAGCTGATAAGTGAAGCCATCAATGAAACTTCTGATCCTCTTCCTATCTGTGGGAACCAGCCAGATAACATGATGGGCCAACTCAGAGAATCTCATCTCATACTGCATCACAGTCATATCATCCTGACGCAACTGCTCGAACTGCCTGCGGAGCTCCCTTTTGCAGGACTGCGGCACATACTTCTCCAGGAAGAGAATTAAGAATTACTGCCATGTAAGGGGCGCTGCACCAACCGGCCTACGCATCTCATAAGCCTCCCACCAAGTGAAGGCAGCTCCAGAGAACTGAAAAGTAGTGAACGAGACCCCACTGGTCTCCAAAATACCCGTTGTACGGAGGATCCTCTGACACTTATCCAAGAAACCCTGGGCATCCTCGCCCTCTACACCACTAAAATTCGGAGGCTGAAGTCTACCAAACCTCTCCAATCTATACTGCTCATCCTCAGTCATGGCAGGAACCACATAGTCCTGAGCAGCTGCAACCGGCTGGGCTGGTGGTGCCCCCGGTGTCTGAAGTCCCTGAACAACCTGCTCGGGTGTGCGGGCGATGGGAGTCTGAGTGCCTCCCCCGGCTTGGGAAGTGGCTGTTGTAGTAGAAACAGTGACCGCCTGAGCAAGACTGGTGCACACGGTGAGAATCTGAGCTAAGATCTCCTAAAGACCTGGAATCATGAAGGGCACAGCTGGTGCCTGAGCTGGTCCCGCTGGTGCATCCACAACTGGGACCTGATACTGAACTGGGGCAACTAGTGGATCTACAGGTGCTGCCCTAGCTGTTGTACGGGATACACCCCTACCTCTACCAAGACCTCGACCGCGACCTCGGCCTCTCACGACCCCAACTGGTGGTACTGGTGGCTGTCCGTTCTGACCGGTAGCACGTGTACTCACCATCTGTGAGAGAATAGAATAACAGATTAGTTACCAGAATTAATAGATTCGCACGATAAGAATTGAAGAATTTGAAGCTTCCTAATGGTTCTGCAGCCTCTCAAAGATAAATACAGACGTCTCCATACCGATCTGCAAGACTCTACTAAACCCGCTCATGACTCGTGAGACATATGTAACCTAGGCTCTGATACCACCTTGTCACGACCCTAAACTCAAGCCTGTCGTGATGGCGCTATCAATAGTACTAGGCCAACCGACGTCCACAATACTACAATAATTCATTAAAAGATATGCCAAAAGACATCATGTTTAGCAGAATATCATAAAAGAAAACAAGGGTTGAACTTAAAATAGATGTCCGGAAAGTAAAGCCCGAAACATCAGGGTGTCACTGAGTCATGAGCCACAACTACAAACTGTTATGATAACAACAAGACTAACATAGTCTGGGAAAAATAAAAATACAACTATGGGGAAGATGGAGAAGAAGAAAGCAGGGCTGCAGTCGCCAGGCAGCTACCTTACTATCTCCAGTGATCAATAACAGAAGAATAATCAGCAGCCGCTACCGTGGCCAGAGATAGCTGGATCTGCACACAAGGTGCAAGGGATAACGTGAGTACACCAACTCAGTAAGTAACAAGTCTAAACTATGGACTGATAGGTAGTGACGAACTTAACCTCAACAGGTAAACAGAAGTAAATTGTGCAGAAAAGTAGGCACACTTTCAATTCAAGTATACAGCCCAAGCAGTAAAGTAAATACAGATCTGAACAATGTGAGGTATAAAGCATCAGCTAATCTCTACATGCCAATGCACAGAATGTATGAAATGCACCATGTACTTCAACTCTCAGGTTCTTAACCACTCGGTACTGTATATGGCCATCCGGCCTAGGGAAGATCCATCCCGGAATATATACACATCACTGACAACAGTCACTCAGTACCGAGGAAGGCCATTCCAGCCCTGTGGAGAAGATCCATCTCCAGGTATCAATGCTTCGGACAAGATCCATGTCCAAGGAAGATCCACCCCTCAATAATATCGTGCGTGCCCATTGTGGGTGTGCAGACTCCGGAGGGGCTCCTAAGGCCCAAGCACTATCATATTCAATATAACTATTGCGACTGCAGCTTGAACCCATAACTGTCACTCATAATCAGGCTCTCAGCCTCACTCAGTCATTAACCTCTGCAGTCTCACTACGGGCTCACAAGGTCATGAAAATAACCCAAAACAATGATATGATGAATCAATAATTAACCGAGACTGAGATATGATATGGAAATGCACGATCATGACTGAGTATTGAATATAAAGCGAAAACAAGTAAGATGACAGCAAGAAACAACCGCTAAAGGTCTAAAAAATACCGTCACAAAGCCTAAACATGATATCCTGCATGACTTACCGCTCAACTATGTTATCACATGATGAAAACATGGATACCAACAGGATAGAGTCCCTAAACGGTGCCATGGAATCACCCAGGCCACAATTCTCTTGGTGCACGCCTGTACGCCCGTCACTTTGCATGTGTGTCACCTCAGTACTAATCACATAACACATAGTTCGGGGTTCCGAACCCTCAGAACCAAGTTTGGAAGCGTTACTTACCTCAAACCAAGCCAAAATCCTGCTCCGCGATGCCTTTGCCTCTCAAATCGGCCTCCAAACGTCCCGAATGTAGTCATAAGAAGTACAATACAATCAATATATGCCAAGGAACCAATTCTACAAGAAACACTACTTAATTGGACACAAATCCTGAAATCGACTCAAACCCGCCCCCGGGCTGTAACGACCCGACCGGTCGTTTTGAGCTTTTGCACTTTGATCGCCAGTTCCCGGGCATGACTTGCCCCGTGTAATGTATTATGACTGATTTAGATCGTTGGTTTTGGTTTTCAGGAGAATCGGGATGAATTTGAAGGAACAGTCTCAGTTGAAAGCTTCGAATTTAAAAGGTTTGACCAAGGGTTGACTTATTTATAAATAAGCTCGGATCGGAGTTTTTATGATTTGGTTAGCTTGGATAGGTGATTTGTGACTTAGGAGCGTGATCGAAATTGGTTTTGGAGGTCCGGTGTAGAATTAGGCTTGAATTGGCGAAGTTAGTATTTTGGCGAGGGTCGGAATGGAATTCCGAGAGTTGCTGTAGTTTGGTAATGTCATTTGGGATGAGTGTGCAAAAATTTCAAGTCATTCGGACATGGTTTGGTTGGGTTTTTGATCAAAAGCGTGGATCGAAAGTTTTAGAAGAACTTAGGCTTGAATTCGATGTGAATTGATGGTTTTGATGTTGTTCGAGGTGTTTTGATGATTGGAACAAGTTTGAATGATGTTTTAAGATGCGTTGGTGCTTTTGGTTGAGGTCCCGGGGGCCTCGGGTGACTTTCAGATGGTCAATCGGTTTATATTCTATGTTGAAGAGTTGCAGAAAATTTGTCGCAGCAGTTGCAGCAATTTATCTCTTCACGCTCGCATTAGTGTTCTCGCGTTCGCGAAGAGTAGGCGGAGGAGGGTGTGAAATTTTCCTTCGCGTTCGCGAAGTAGGCATCGCGTTCGCGAAGGGGTGTGATCTCAGTGCATCGCGTTCGCAGGTTCTTATTCGCGTTCGCGTAGAAGGATTTGAGTAAGTGGATTTGAAGTGGAATTGTGCTACACGTTCGCAGGTGTATTGTCGCGTTCGCGAAGGGTCGCTCAGGTAAATCATCGCATTCGCGAGTCCGGTATCGCGATCGCGTAGAAGGGAAATCTGGTCAAGGTAAGATATGCATCGCGAACGCGAGAGTTGGACCGCGTTCGCGAAGAAGAAAATCCTGTAGCTAGGCAAAATGTTTTAAAGCCATCTTGTCCGTGATTTCAGGTCTATTTTCACCCATGGCTGCTCGTTTTTGGAGATTTTTGGAGGGAATGAAAGAGGGATTCAAGAGGAATCGACTTGAGGTAAGAATCTTTATCTTAAAACTTGATTATATTGTGAAATCCACCTAGAAATCATGGAACTTAAGAAAAAAAATGGAAGAAACTAGGGCTTGGGATTTTGAAATTTGATTTGGGGATTTGAAGGACCAATTGGGGTCGGATTTGAGAACTTTTGGTATGTATGAACTCGTGAGGAGATAAGGAACGTATGGATGTGAAAATTTCTGACTTTTGAGAAGTGGGCCCGGGGCTCGGGTTTTGCCAATTTCGAGATTTTTAATAATTTTCGATTGTTTTCGATTGGGTATTGTTCCATTGGCATATTGTGACGTATTCATTATGGTTTTGGATAGATTCGACGCGCGTGGAGGCCGATTTGAGGGGCAAGGGCATCGCGAGCTAGAGATTTCGCCGGTTCGAGGTGAGTAATGATTGTAAATGATATCCTGAGGGTTTGAAACCCCGGATTGCACACCGTAGTGCTATATTGAGGTGACTTGCACGCCGATAGCGAGCGTGGGGTAGAGCACCGTTGAGGGATTGTGACTAGGTCAGTCCCTATTGATGATTTTACCGCGTATTTGACTGAAACTTAATTGTTATTATCATGATTTGGGCTGATTTCCATATTTGGGCTTCGTGCCAATTATATGAACCCTTCGGGGATTTTTATCACCGTTTCCTCACTATTTTGATGCATTATTTGAACTCAGTCCTGTTGATATCCACTGTTTTACAAACTCAGCCAATTTTACTCAGATTTGAAACTTAGATGATATTTATAAATGATATTTTGAGCTGAGAACTACTATTTTATTGATGCCCGAGGGGCTTATGATATTTTCTGGATTGAGTGAGGCCGAGGGCCATATGTGAGGATATGTTGAGTGATGTGAGGAGGCTTCCAGGCCTCGTGAGTGATGTGAGGAGGCTTCCAGGCCTCGTGAGTGATGTGAGGAGGCTTTCAGGCCTTGTGAGTGATGTGAGGAGGCTTTCAGGCCTTGTGAGTGATGTGAGAAGGTCTTTCAGGCCTTATGTTATATTGCCACGAAGGTGGCTTGATATTGNGCTCGTTTTTGGAGATTTTTGGAGGGAATGAAAGAGGGATTCAAGAGGAATCGACTTGAGGTAAGAATCTTGGTCTTAAAACTTGATTATATTGTGAAATCCACCTAGAAATTCATGGAACTTAAGCAAAAATGGAAGAAACTAGGGCTTGGGATTTTGAAATTTGATTTGGGGATTTGAAGGACCAATTGGGGTCGGATTTGAGAATTTTTGGTATGTGTGAACTCGTGAGGAGATAAGGAACGTATTGATGTGAAAATTTCTAAGTTTCGAGAAGTGGGCCCGGGGCTCGGGTTTTGCCAATTTCGAGATTTTTAATAATTTTCGATTATTTTCGATTGGGTATTGTTCCATTGGCATATTGTGACGTATTCGTTCTGGTTTTGGATAGATTCGACGCGCATGGAGGCCGATTTGAGGGGCAAAGGTGTCGCGAGCTAGAGATTTTGCCGGTTCGAGGTGAGTAATGATTGTAAATGATATCCTGAGGGTTTGAAACCCCGGATTGCACACCGTAGTACTATATTGAGGTGACTTGCACGCCGGATATCGAGCGTGGGGTAGAGCACCGTTGGGGGATTATGACTTGGTCCGTCCCGATTGATGATTTTACCGCGTATTTGACTGAAACTTATTTGTTATTATCACGATTTGGGCCGATTGCCATATTTGGGCTTCGTGCCAATTATCTGAACCCTTCGGGGATTTTTATCACTGTTTTGACGCATTATTTGAACTCAGTCCTGTTGATATCCCCTGTTTTACAAACTCACCCAATTTTTACTCAGATTTGAAACTTAAATGATATTTCTAAATGATATTTTGGGCTGAGAACTACTGTTTTACAAATGCCCGAGGGGCTTGTGATGATTTTCGGACTGAGTGAGGCCGAGGGCCATATGTGAGGATATGCTGAGTGATATGAGGCCGAGGGCCTGAGATACTTTATATGCCACGAGGTGGCTTGAGTGATGTGAGGAGGCTTTCAGGCCTTGTGAGTGATGTGAGGAGGCTTTCAAGCCTTGTGAGTGATATGAGGAGGCTTTAAGGCCTTGTGAGTGATGTGAGGAGGCTTTCAGGCCTTATGAGTGATGTGAGAAGGCTTTCAGGCCTTACTTTATATGCCACGAGGTGGCTTGATATTGCGCTTAGGCCGTAAGGGGCCCCTCCCGGAGTCTGCACACCCCCAGTGAGCGCCGTCGACGATATATGGATCGGGCTGCACGCCGCAGCGGTTACTATATGATACGGTTCTGAGAGTGATCTGAGAGAGAGAGCCCGAGGGGCTGAGAGTGTTTTTGAGAGTGAGCCCGAGGGGCTGGCACTGTTTTGAGATATTGCCTGAGGGGCGAACTTTATGTGTCCATCTTGCATATATACTTGCCTTTTTACTTGTTATACTACGGTATTTGTGCCCGAGGGGCGGATTTTTCTGTGCTTATCAGCACTAATTGTTTTGAAATCGTTTCATAACTGTTGAAAGGATCATTTTCAAAAGAGATTTAAACTGAGCCAATATATTTCTAAAGATTTCACAGCTTCACTGTTTTCTCAAAGGATTGTACCCTGCTTCTATACAGCATGTTGGTTGCTTTACGTGATTTCTTACTGTTCAGTTGTTATTTACCTTTATTACTCACTGAGTTGGAGTACTCACTTTACTCCCTGCACCTCGTGTGCAGTTGCAGGTATTTATTCACCCGGTAGCGAGTATTGGCTGTTTGGAGGCAGAGCTGTAGTAGTTTAGCGAGGTGACTGCCAGCGTTCGCAGCACCGTTTCTTTCTATGTTATTCATTATTCATGTTCAGTGTATTTCTAGACTTGTAAATGTAATTATATTCTTATAGATGCTCGTGGCTTGTGACACCCCGATTAGGACTGTGTTGGGTTGTATTTCCGCTAATTAATACTATTAAGTCATATTTAAGCTGTTTATTTATGTTTAACTATTTTTGAAAAGACGAGTTGGGTTAGTTGGCTGGCCTCGTCTTCACAAGAGGCGCCATCACGACCAGTGCGGGGTTTGGGTCGTGACACTATATTATTAGCACCAACATCAATTATATCTGCATAATAATTATATAAGTATTGTAAATAATCATTTAGCTTGTTCATACAACAATATATATCTAGGGTTTCAGTTGGTCCAATCTCCATATAAGTATATAAAATATTGGTTAATTGGTAGCAATTCGACATCTTAATAGAAGAATTTAAAACAGCACCAATTAAGTAAATAGGAGGAATTGGAAAGAAATATTTTTTGAATTTTTCTTGCATTTTTTCAACAACATCCGTATATTTTCTTTCTCCTTAAAATCATAGAGTAGAAAAGAAATTCAGATATATGCACTAAAGCCATAGTAACAGTAGGGTAATACGCTCCAGAAAACTCAACAGTAGTTGTATAAAACTTATGTAAAAATTTAGGATCATAAATGGTCTCCCAAGTATTAGTTGTTAACATACAATTTGGATCAGTAATATGCGCATTAGCAACTTCAATTATAGGCAATCTATATTCGTAGCAACATTTTAAAATAAGTATGTATAATTTCATCTAGTAACAATTTCATCTGGCATGAATCTGGGGTTAAGGTTATGTTCGGTACACTTAGTCTTAAATTTCCTAATTCTAGATTGTCCAACTGCACTTTTAACATGAGTAATCTCAGCCAAAAATAAATTAAGACCACTTTTAATAATTAAACTATAAATATGACATGCACACCTAATATGAAAATTTTTGTCAAGTGGTGGTTGTAAATGCAGTCTTAATATTGAAATAGCGACATTATTGTTTGAAGCATTATCAAAAGACATACACAATACTTTTTTATTAAGATTCTAAAATGCAACAACTTCGTAAATAGTAGTACTTATAAAAATAGCAGTATGGCTTTGATCTTCATCATATTTAAAAGCAATAATACGTTTTTGCATACAATAATTATCATCTATCCAATAAAATGTAATTGTCAAATAATCATTTCCAATAACAACATGACCAATATCAGAAGTTAGAGAAACTCTACAAGGAAGGTGGTCAAACAAATAACGTATGTACGTCTGATATTTTCCATGAAGTCTAAAGATATCAAATCTATAAGTACTTCTAGGGATACCTTTAAATAAAGGATTATAAGTCCTTTGAATATACATAATAAGATATGATGAAGAAGCAAAAGAAAAAGGTAGACAACCCAAAGCAATCATATTTGCTAACTCCTCACGATCCTTCATTTTATCATATTTCATACTTCCTCTAGTACTAGGGTTTAGAGTTCCTTGATTTTCATCTAAATCAGAGCCTCATTCTATAGGATGACTAATTCTTATATGTTTGCTAAGTGTCCCAATCCCCCCAAAACTTCCTCCAGTCTTATGTTTAAAATCATCTTTTCAAATTTTGCATCTAACTCTATTAGTATTCTCTATTTCGCCAAAATATTTTCAAACTTTACTTCTCCTTCTCCTATTACTTGTCGGGGCCACAGGTGATCTACTACTAGTGCCACGACCACCACCCCTGCTAACAACTCCAACACTACTAGGTGTTAGTGGTGTCTCATCTTCTATTTTTAATTTATTATCTTCTATACCGTAATCTTCCTATAATTGTTCATAATCTATAGTATTATCAGGTGATGTTTCAGAAAAATGTGTAAAGTTTTTCTAGAAGTTGAAGTAGTACCTCTTTTTCTATTTCCCCGATTACCCCGATTAGCAACCTTATTACAAACCTTTTTGCAGCATTAAACATATTGTGAAAATTTAACTACTAATAAAAATTAAATATGCAAATAAAATATTGAATAAGAGAAAAAGTTGGAAGGAGTGCACCGAATGCCACAATAATTGAACACTTGATGATTTTTGAAGTCTTGAAATTGAATTTCGCAACTCCTATGTTACCACGAAGAAACGTCAATCGTTCAAAGTTCCAACTTCAAATAATACCATAAATAAATTCCAACAAAAAAAGGAGAGCCAAATAGTTGATAGCAATTTAGGTGAATCTATTAATAGTTTTTCAAAGCACTAAATTAGTAAATAATAAAAGTGTTATTTAATTGCCAAAAAAAAAAGTGTTATTTTTGAAAAAAATGGTCAAAATGGCAGCTGACCATTACCAACAGTCAACTTTATAAAAAATAAATAAATAAAATTTTTAACTAGCCGATGGGTTAATTTCCCAAATGACATGACCTTACCGGATCGTACCGGTCCGGTTAACCGGTATCAAAATTCTACCCGGCACAGGCCGGTTCCCATCCCAACCCAGCCCTGCCCGGCCCACTTACTATCTGGTCGGGTCGGTCTAAAACCCGCCAGGGCTGGTACAGAACCGGGCCAGCCCGGCCCGTTTGACACCTTTAGTGTGAACTCATATTTCTAATAATATTATTTCTGTGATTTTCTACTTACAAAATTAAACTTTGTGTGCATTTACATGAAAAATAAAATAATTTTTTCTTATTAAATTTACACAAGACGACAATTGACTTATTTAACAATCGTGCGAAGCATTAATAAGTTCACTAGTATTAACTAATACTTACAGGTTGTGTTTGGTATAACAAACAAAAACTAAGTTGTATTTCTTTTTTATCAACAAAACGTTAAAAATATTTTCCTTCAAACTCTTTTCGTTGAAAGAGAGAACAATACTTTCTCGGTGTTATTTTCTGATTGATCATTTAAATAGTCTTAAAATTTAAAACATCATTGGAAAATATTTTTAAAAATATTTTCTTGTGTAAAACATCCCCTTAGTTCATCTTTATTTTCTGAACTCTTGTAATCAATCAAATAACGCCATCCAATGAAAGAAGTATGTTTGGTAAAAAAAATATATTTTCCTTGTACCAAAGGACTCAGCCTATCCAATACAGGCAATACTCAAGAAAGAAAGAAACTCATTGCGTATGAAAGAACAAGCGGAGAAGGAAATGCAACTCATCTGAGTATAAGACTAATTGGTATAAGCCATTGTTTACCCTAAAAATCGGATAACAATTAAATTTATAATGTGATTTTAAGGATATGCGATTTCACCCAATGCCAATTGATAAGTAAGTAAATAAGAGGTAGAATTGAACTGTAAATAATCCAAACCAGTATGCAAACAAAGCTTCAGCCTTGAATTAAGGTACCCTCGAGGTGATAAAGTATAAGAACAGTAAAGATTGGATAGATTAATGAACAAGAATACGGGTCAGAAAAGAAGAGCTATATTGCTTCTGTTTTTGTCAATGATCATCCCTACAAGTGATTGGAACTCCTCTTTATATAGTAAAGGAAACCTAATTATGGTATGTCTCTAATTACATAAGGAAATCGTATAAACAGCTAATTAACCGCTTCTGATTTGGTATGTTTCGAGATTCACGCCACCATCCTTGACCAATCACGGATATCTCGCCCTTTCCGTTACCTAGCTATCCCCGATGTTACTCGAAGTCTATCTTCCCTAACTTCGATTGATACCGACCTTGATCTCGAACTCAATGCATACAGATAGTCCCCTCGTTTTTTAGAGTATAACGACAAGAAACGAATTGAGTCCTTGATCTTTACCCCGATTTGCCATGACATCATCATCGTGACGTAAGGACAGAGGAAACAATAGCTTGGAAGCTGGCCTTTCCCGAGGAAGACTCCAAGAATTCTAGCGAGTCTGGTGGTGGAGTAGATTCCAAGGGTGAAGATACTTCACTGGTCGGCCCCTATAAGGAACTCTTGATTGGACCCATAGCCCTTGTAAAAAGGTTTTGACGAATATATAAAGCTTTTGCCCTTGTATGGCTTCTGAATCTGTTACCCTTTTGTGCGGGTCAAAGCGCCTTAGCATAAAATTCCTTTTGAAGGTCGAGAGTTTAAGATGGTAATGACCGACAATAAGTACTGCCCTCGAACGTTTCTGATCAATGAACCCCGAATGTCCATTTGAACTTAAGTTTGAATAGCTCTTAGGCTCAACAGCCGATTTGCTCGAACTTGAGGTAAGGTAGCCCTCATGCTTGATGGTTGAGTGAGGACATGCTCGAACTCAAGATAAGGTGGCCCTTGGGCTCGAAAGATAGTCCCCGAGTGAGAATTTTCTCGAACTCGGGTAGCCCTTGGGCTTAGTAGTCGAGTGAGTACTTGCTCGAACTCGAAATGAAGTTAGCCCTTAGGCTTTCTAGATAGTCCCCGAGTGAGAGTTTGCTCGAACTCGAGTTAAGATAGCCCCTGAGCTGTTATGATCGAGTGAGGACTTGCTCGAACTCGAAATGAAGTTATCCCTGAGGCTTTATAGATAGTCCCCGAGTGAGAGTTTGCTCGAACTCAAGTTAAGATAGCCCTTGGGCTGTTATGATCGAGTGAGGACTTACTTGAACTCGAAATGAAGTTAGCCCTTAGGCTTTATAGATAGTCCCGAGTGAGAGTTTGCTCGAACTCGGGTTAAGATAGCCCTTGGGATGTTATGATCGAGTGAGGACTTGCTCGAACTCGAAATGAAGTTAGCCCTTAGGCTTTACAGATAGTCCCCGAGAGAGAGTTTGCTCGAACTCGGTTAAGATAGCCCTTGGGCTGTTATGATCGAGTGAGGACTTGCTCGAACTCGAAATGAAGTTAGCCCTTAGGCTATATAGATAGTCTCCGAGTGAGAGTTTGCTCGAACTCGGGTTAAGATAGCCCTTGGGCTTTTGTATTTGTTACGGATTTCGAACGTCTCCGATCCGCGTTAATTTGGCCGTAGCCTCTTTAGTTCGGAACTTGCCCTTTAGGCTTATTCTCCGTTTCACTTCGATCTTGTCCGAAGTGTCAGTCCCCGAGTGGGGTGGCCTTGGCCTGTAAAATCGAGGGTCGCCTTTAAGGTCTTGTGGTCTCGAAATTTTAGTAGTTTGATCTCGTTTGTTTTTCGGACGGCAGTCCTCAAGCGTGGGATTAGTTTTTTGAACTTCCGTCATGGTCGGCCCTTAAGCATGTTTACACAATAGATCAAGAGTATAAAATAGGAAATTTTTCTAAAGGCGGGAGATATCAGCAAGGAAAAATACTTCTCTCAATAGATGATTATACATGCGCGCATGTTTGATGTTAGAACCCGAGTAACCTATACGGGCACGGTTCATCTGACCATTTTACCCTTACAATATTTTCCTATCGAGACCCCGCTATCACGAAGTGATTTCCTTGCAACAAAGTAGAAATTTGAGTGTAATGCCCCCAGTACTCGAGGCTTATTGCAGGGAACCTCAGATACTGTTGAATTGCTCTAAGTTAGCCCGAACAATGGTTGCCTCGTTAAAAACCTCGCCAGAAAAACTCATTTGGGAAGTAACCGATCTAGGGGAAAAAGAGTGCAACGCGTGCTTTAAGATCCAAAGCTTCGTGTCGATCCTTGTCGATAGCCTGCAAACGTTAGTCGCGAAAATAGAAAGGATTGGAATGGTGTCGTACCTTTATTCGGATTTTGGATATTTACCGTGATCTTCCTCGGCATCAAGCCCCCAAGAATTTTGACCTCGATCATTTCTCCTCTCATTTCGTGCAAAGCTTTGCCCAGACCCGCTGCCTCTATGGTCTCCATTGTACGGTTGATATCGATCTCTATTCGACCTCGGCTCTCGATCGATGTCCCTTTTGATCCTATCCACGGGCCTGCTAGGATAAACGAACCTCGAAGGAGTCCCCAGTTGATCATCCTCGACCTTAATCTTCGACTGATACCGATTATGTACGTCGGCCCAAGTGACAGTTGGGTACTCGATTAAACTTTGCTTCAACTGCTGTGAAGCTATGGAACTCCGAGTGTTGAGACCTTGAGTGAAAGCTTGAACAGCCCAATCATCAGTGACCAGAGGCAAATCCATTCTCTTCGCTTGGAATCGAGATACGAATTCCCTGAGCATCTCGTTATTTTTCTGCCTTACCTTGAAAAGGTCCAACTTCCTCGTTGCAATTTTAATGGCTCCGGCATGTGCCTTTACAGAAGAATCTGCACGTATAGCAAACGAATCAACAGAATTAGAAGTTATGATACCATATTAAGGCACCCTTCGATAGAGTCTCCCCGAACTTTTTCAACAGTACGGATTCAATTTCGTCATCTTCCAAGTCGTTTCCCTTTTATGGCGCACGTGTAAGAAGTAATGTGCTCATTTGGGTCAGAGGTTCCATTGTATTTAGGTATATCGGGCATACAGAACTTCTATGGGATGGGCTTCGGAGCTGCACTTGGAGGGAATGGTTTTTGTACGAACTTTTTGGAATCCATTCCTTTTAAGATTAGCGGTGCCCCCGGTATCTGATCGACTCGGGAGTTGTAAGCTTCCACCTACTTGTCGTTGGCCTCGATTTCCTTTTCTCCCGATTCTATTCTCTTAGTAAGCTCCTCGAGCATCCTCATTATAGCAGGTGTCACACCTCCTTTTTACCTACACCCCGAAAAGGGTATAATAAAGGGAGTTTTTCCAATTAAAGGACAATTGAAACGGGATTATATTATTAGAAAATTCAGAGTCGCCACTTGGGAGATTTATGGTGTCCCAAGTCACCGGTTCAAATCCCGAATAAAGGAAAGGATTGACTTACAGTCCGCGAACCACAAATCCGGGTAAGGAATTCTGTTAACTCGGGAGAAGGTGTTAGGCACTCCCGAGTTCCGTGGTTCTAGAACGGTCGCTTTGATCATACTTGGCTTATTAAATTGTTTAATTACTCATTTTAGAACCTATGTGCTTTTGCCTCTTTCATCGCTTTTAATTAAGAAAATTATCTTGGAACGCGTTACGCGTACGTATACCCATTTGTTTGGTGCGTCAAAATTGTGTCACGCGAACGTGTCCACAATTAATAACGCTTTATTACTATTAAGAAAGTTTGACCGAAGTTGCGCGAACGCATACTCCGATTTTGTTTTTTAGGAATCGTAATCATGTCATGCGTACGTGTCCGCAACCACGATAATATATTAAACGTGCCTAAAGCAAAACTACGAACATTTGTCATTTTATATTCTAAGTCATAAGAATCAATACGAGGGCCATATGTGATTTAATTATGGATGGCACACCTCATTCCATTCTTTAAGAGGGAATTCAAACTAATTTCCGGAGGGCCCTAAACTATTTGTGTTACCTAATATAGCCCACCCTTAATCTATTTTTGAAAAGCCCAATTAATTAACTAAGGGAAATTAAAGTACTTTTAATATTTTTATTAAAGGTCCGAACCTGTTTATCAACTAATGGGCCTTGTGTTGAACGGCCAATTATTAACGAAGGGGTGTTTCAACAATCAACAATTAATCAAAGACTGGGTATAACAAACAGACCCAAGTGGTGTGAAATACACGGTCCCTTTGTTGGCCTCTTCAAGCTTGGGCCCAAGATGAGCCCAAGATTTAGTGAACTGACAAACCCCAAATGACATGGAGATATGCATATTGGATCAACAAATCAAACATTCATTAGTTAAGCCGGCATGAAGTCCAACACTTGAAGCCAAACAATTTGCAAAATCAGGCAAACGTCAACCAACTAATGCTATGTGAAGTACAAGATGAATTACTTTTTTTTTTCAATTCTGAATTTAAACTAAGCTAGCACGAATCAAACCACTGAGCCTCTAATTCTATCTGTTATGCATTTTGGGTCGGGCTCACCATATGAAAAGCCCATCAACAACGCCTTGAATTACTGTGCTCAAGGAGACGAGCCCATTGGCTCCAGCTTTGCAAACTGACCAAATTACTTCTGTTAATCAAACTTAAACATTGAATAACACTGAATCGATTAAACACTTCGATGAAAGGAACACATTGCAATCACGATATGTATACCTATTACTAATTTCTAGCCTTTCATCCATGCTCGATAATTTTCAGCAGACTTAGTCAATTCAGTAAAATGCCCTATTCAGAAACCCAAACCAACACTCAAAACAAACAAGCAAATGGCTACAAACTTACTAAGTATAGCACTCAATGTTCGACTCTTGCACCCTATACTTATATTGAAATTAAACAGTCCCCCTCAATCCAAGGGCACAAATCTTTCACTACAGCATACTGAAGGCCTGTGAAGGCTGAAAATAACATGCATAACTATAAACTACTGCAAATGTATTACTGAGAACAGGAGCAAAACGATACATCAAAACTCAAAGCAATTTTGTATTCAATTAAATTTCCACTACATAAATGCATGGGTACAGCCATTTGCCATCCATAGCTTATGGAAATACCTGGAAAATGAGAAGAAACAAAGCAAGGTGAGCAGAAGTCGAGCAACAGTAGCAGAGCAACAGAGATCAGCCCCAGATCCAATAGAACAGTAAACCAGAAAGACAATCAGCTTCAAACTAAACTTCAAGTTCCAAAAATCAAACCATTCTTCAACCAAATGTAGACTTTCGATTTTAGGGAATTCTACCTAATGATCAGGATTAGAAATCTAGCACTAAACAGAGTTTTTTGAGCAAATTCACAAAGAAAAGTGCAGAGAAATCAGTGCTACCAAAGTGTTTCAGCCGTTTCAGTATTTTTCTGGATTTTTATCTCTTGAATCTCTGCCTTGAAAGGCAAGAATAAGATACCTTTATTGGCAAGCAATAGGGAAACTATCAGATTTCATTTTTTTCAATTCTACCCTTTTCTAATTTTTGTTTTTGCTACTCAATCCCTCAAATTTTGGCTTGCTTGCCAAGCAAAGCTCTTTTCCAGCTTCTAAGAAGCTTCTTCAGGTGGTTACCAAAAGGTTCCCTAGATGAACTACCCAAAATACCTCTTAGCGACCCTGTTTTTACCCCTGAACCTCAACTGGGTTATGGGTCAAGTTGACCCAAGGTCCAGCCTTAAACCTGGGCTTTCCAACTAGAATGAAACCCATTTTTCTCTGGTCTTTATTTCAATCAGCAACCAAATCCAGTCCATCAAAGCCCAAATAAAATTCAAATCCCAAAAGGGGTTACAAATTAAACGGATTCGAAGTGAAACCAGAACAAGGAAACGAGAGATTTAAAATTAATCATGAGAACTAAAACGAAAATCTGAAACTTAACACGACATAAATAAAAACAAACATTGCAAACGAGCAAACCAAACACAATCAAAAAGAACACTGGAAAGCACGGCACATCATGAATATCAAGCAACTAATGAAAGAAAAAAACAAGCCTAGATTCAGAACTTAAGCTTTTCCTAAATTCATCAGAAGAAGCTAATTGAAGAAGAGTAGAAGGAAGAGAAGGGGAAAAGATGGTGAAACAACGAAAATAACCATACTTGTATTATTAGGTTAAGCATGCTACTGAGGCGTTTAATGATTGCAACTCGGACAAGTATAAAACCCTAAACAACAGGATGTCTAATGCACATAGGAGTTCCTAAGACATAATTTCTAAATGCTAATAATTATGAGAATGCAGCAATAGCCTTATAACAGTTATTTGGTTGTTATTAACTGATCATGGTTACGAAATGAGTATAATAACAGGCTGAAAGTAAAGAACCTAGAGCAGGATCTCTAATGTATGAGATGCATGTCCTATACAGGTTATCTATTGCGCAGATAAGTAAANTCCTATTTCCTCGAGCAAAGGTGTCATTTCAAGGTCCTCGAAGCGAAACACAGATCTGTCGCTATCCCAGAATAAAGTTGCAGCCTCTATGATTTTGTTATCGGGTTGGATTTCCAAAAGAGAAGGCAAATTTCCCAAATATTTGCGGACAAGAGTCTGATCACTGGAGTGAAGGTCTTCCCACCAGCTTAGCAACCTTGGGTGAATGTTGGTTACCATGCCGAATCTGGGGACTTCGTGCCTCATTTTCTGCAAAACAAAGTGTTAGACCCTTACTCCCGCCGGACTCGACCACTTAAATATCAATAATTGGCATAAGCAGCATTTAGTTCTCCAAATAAATGCACAGACGTGGTAATGTCCGTTTGGGTTCCAAGGAAACCCAGTGGACTTTGGACAAGGCTACCTTAAAGAGTCATTATGCGGACAGCATAACCGACTCAGCTAGGTTTGACAGTGATGCATGCACAATTGAACAGAGTAAGGTTTCTATGGGGTGTTAGACCGGTACCCTTGAGCGAACAACTCAACAGGGAAAGGCGCGGAACCGTCGACTGCACCGCTGATCGACTGGTTTTACCGCAAATACGCCTTTGCCAAATTTAGGGGGGTGATAATATCGAAAGGGCGCAACCACTTATTATAAGCGTTGCTATGGTATTTGTTTGGCACGAGTCGAATATGATGTTGAAGATGCAATTACAAGAATGAAACAAGTTGTCACGTATTTGCACGTTCATAAAGTAACGATTACAATAATTGCTCATAATTACAACAGTATTGAAGGAAAGCGGTAAAAGCATTTAAAGAAAAGAAAACAAAGAGCCAAGTCAGTTTCGTAGTGGAAAAGAGATAAAGACATTAAATAAAGGCAATAAAGAAATAGTAAAGTCACAAATAACATGAAATGGTAAAAGCCTAAAGAGTATTCCCCAGCAGAGTCGCCATACTGTTGATGCCCCCTTTTTCTAAGGCGAAATCGGGTCTACGACACTTGGGAGGACAACTCGTTCCCTTTTGGGAATTGGGTTTTGGAATTGAAGAGTCGCCACCTAATTGGGTAAGGGCTAGAAATTATCTCGAGGGGAAGGTGTTAGGAATCCCTCAAGATCCGCTAGTGTGGTTCCCGGCCATGTTATAATTGTGACTTCACATAATCAAGTAAGCAATTAAGGGCTCAAATAGAAGAAGTTTGCATGTAACATTGCAAATAAGTTGAAACTGTGAGGAAAGTAAAGAGGGTGGAAATTTATGAAAGATTTAAACAATTTCTAAAGAAAAGAGAAAAAGGGAAGGGGCTCCTAGGTTTATGATTAATATGGATCACGTCAATGCAACATCCAGTAATCACTCCTCAGAAGAGGGGCTACATGAGATATTAGCGCATCGGTCATCATCTCCATATTCTACCCTTCCCACCCCGTAAAGGTTATTTAAAACGCGTGGGTTGGTCACGAATACTTGTTGCGTGCTATTACCCGTCCCGTCCTATAAGTCCTAGAGGGTATTTAGGACCACTATTCCTACAAGGTAAGGACTAGGCTGAACCCTTAGGTTTAACGGACAAAATGCTAAGCGACATACATAACAAATAGGACCGCACATAAGGGAGCATACAAAGACAAATAAAGGCTCACAGATCCCTCCACAAGTGAACACGTAATTAGCACGTCTCAAACACATTTAAGGTCTCAAATATGGGAGTTTAAAAAAGGGAATAGGTAACAACAGTTGAGTTAGTAAAAGAACCGTTAAAGCAGGGTTTTGAAAAATACAGTAGAGACTTAGTAGCTTAACTAGATATAGGACATGTATCAAAATAGCACGATTCTGGGTAGAAAAGGTAACCGAGTAATTTGAAAAAAAAAACGTAATAGAACAAGAATCAGAAAGTCAGTGAGAGTAAATAGATGCACAATTTCAAGATTTGTTTCCAGATAAAGAGGGATTTCTAGTAAACAGAGTGAACTTCAGAGAATCAGAACAAGAATGGGAGCGGCAGAGTTCAAATTAAAAGAGGCTGGTTAGTCTTAAACTGGAAAACACACGATTAATCGATTCTTATTAGGCCTAAAGTTTGCCTAGGCGTCGTATATATTGCCTAATTGTCTTAAAGGGTGAACATGCATATTTGATCCTTTTTTTTTAGTTTCAAAAGAGGTACACAAACAGTTAGCCATACTTGTGTTATTAGGTTAAGCATGCATGCTACTGAGGCGTTTAATAATTGCAACTCAGACATATATAAAACCCTAAACAACAGGATGTCTAATGCACATAGGAGTTCCTAAAACATGATTTCTAAATGCTAATGATTATGAGAATGCAGCAATAGCCTTATAACAGTTATTTGCTTCTTATTAACTGATCATGGTTGCAAGATGAACATGATAACAGGCTGAAAGTAAAGAACCTAAAGCAGGATCTCTAGTGTATGAGATGCATGTCCTATACAGGTTATCTATTGCACAGATAAGTAAATAAAATCCTATAAACATGTTTTCTACCCATTACTTAAACTAAGTATGCATAACCCCCATTTCACTATAACCCCAATCATTCGATTACAAATTATTACAAACCAATGATAGCCGAATTAAAGTGATAAAGAATAAAAATAAGAAGTTATTCTATAGGGAGCCTTCAATCAGGCCCAATCTTCCAACCTCACTCCTTTCGAGTTTCACAGCCTTGACATGGTCAGGGTGCGGCAAAGCTCCCTAGGGCCCCCATTGGGTCCCTGGCCAATACCAGCAACCAAAACACTTACCAAAATGTTGGGACAGGTGCAGTGTGGGATTACCAGCCTTGTGTGTCAAAGTTTAGTGGGCACTCAGAGGCACCCAAAGCAATGCTCACACGAAGGGGGTAGAACCTATCTTCTAAGAGTAGTGTGAAGTGCAGGAAGGAGAGGAAAGTTGATAAAAAAGAGTTTACACAGAGTTGGAGGGTTGCACATAAGGATAATGAGCAAAGGGGACAAATAGATCACATTAAACGATCACCAAAGGATATAGAGACTTAATACAAACTTACTAAGCATGGGTACACAAAATCAAAAGAGTTTAAAGAGACTTTGAAATGGTCAGATTAGACATAAAAGTAAATAATAACAGCATGTAGTCATAACAGGTAGGATTAGGAACAAGCAGTGGTCATGAGCATACGAGTATCAACAGGAAAAACAGGAATCAATCACATGTTGCACAGCAGAAGCATAAGTAGAAAACAATTAGGAATAGAACACACTGAAGTAGTAATAACCATATTGGTTTGGAACATGGAATTTAATCAGAACATACCAGTAATAAGAGAACACAGCAGAATGCAAGAGCCAAGTATAAGCACAATATTAGCCTTAGCTTTTCAGCTGGCTAATGATAGTCAGGAGCAGGGAACAGAGCAAAAGAGATAAGTAACACAAGAGAGAGAGCAATGTGATTGCTGTGTGTATTTGTGATATGCAAGGTGTTCGTGTTTTTTCAAAAAGAGAGTGGGGGGTACTTATAGTACTGAATACAAGTAAACAAACAAGGTAGCAGTCCCTAATTAAGGAACTGGCATCTATCATAATCAAATCAGTATATGGACTCCCCTTTGATTAAGGAATCAAAGTCAAACGGTAATAAGCAGTTATTTAAAAGGAAAGAAATCACAAAGCATGGTATGATCACATAAGGAAAAAGAATAGCATAAAGTATGCAATAAAGACTAGGTACATGATACTCTAATTAGGGAAATAGGTCAGGCAAATCAATCAACATATTTGTGCANAACCAGTGAGAAGTAAGAGAAACCTGGCTGTGAAACTCAGTAATAATGGTGTTCATAGCACCATCGGACCAAAAACCCATCGGAGAAAGGCCGGAAACAGACCCAGGCAAAGCTTCAGTGACCATCTCGTATGGTGGAGGCTTCTGGGGTCTCAAGGATAGAGGGAATCGGCGAGATAAGGTTTCACGGCGGCTGGTGATTGAAAGAGGTGAGGCTGGAGGTGGCCGGAGAGAGGGTGAAGGCCATCGGAGAAGAAGAACCAGAAGGTTCTAGAGAGAAGGAAGAGGGGAAGAGACGAAGTAGAGAGAGAGAGAGAGAGACCGGCCTCGAAGACTGAGGGGTCAGGGGGGGGGGGGTAGTTAGAATTTAATTAAGGAAAAAAGATCTGGGCCGTTGATCTTATTTGATCAACGGCTCAAATTAATTCGGAGCTGGGCTGGGTTGGATTAGAGATTGGGCTGGGGCGAATTTAATTGGGTATTGGTTCAATTGGGTTAATTTAAAATCTGATGGGGTGGGTTAAAATTGGGGCTAAAATTGCAATAATAATAGGCTAGGTATTAAATAGCCAATTTCTCCCTTTTATTTTATATAAAATAGTAAAATGATTTTAAAAACAAATTAAAAAGCACTGATCTAACCAATAATGTATAACTATTAATCTAAAAATACTAAAAATGATTTTATAATTGCAAAATGCTGTTAATCGTAATATAGGCTGTAATTGCAATTTATGCAATTTAACTTAGAAAATACCAAACAGATTTGTAAAAATATGCAAAAATCACCTTAACAATATCTTGGTGTAAATATGAGAACGGAAATAAATTATTCACCAAAAATGATAATCTGAGAATAATTATTGGATTTTGTACTGCTAAAATAGATAATAAATTGATTTTAAAAATCTTAAAAGTTAGGAAAACAATACCAACACTCTTGGGCATGCTTATATGTGCATACTCATGCTATTTTGAGAATATTTGAGTATTAAAAATACATAGGAAAAAATTGGGTATCAACACTTTATAGGCAAGTAATAGGGCAACTATCAGATTTCATTTTTTTCAATTCTACCATTTTCTAATTTTTGTTTTTGCTACTCAATCCCTCAAATTTTGGCTGGCTTGCCAAGCAAAGCTCTTTTCCAGCTTCTAAGAAGCTTCTTCAGGTGGTTACCAAAAGATTCCCTAGATGAACTACCCAAAATACCCCTTAGCGACCCTGTTTTTACCCCTGAACCTCAACTGGGTTATGGGTCAAGTTGATCCAAGGTCCAGCCTTAAACCTGGGCTTTCCAACTAGAATGAAACCCATTTTTCTCTGGTCTTTATTTCAATCAGCAACCAAATCCAGTCCATCAAAGCCCAAATAAAATTCAAATCCCAAAAGGGGTTACAAATTAAACGGATTCGAAGTGAAACCAGAACAAGGAAACGAGAGATTTAAAATTAATCATGAGAACTAAAACGAAAATCTCAAACTTAACACGACATAAATAAAAACAAACATTGCAAACGAGCAAACCAAACACAATCAAAAAGAACACTGGAAAGCACGGCACATCATGAATATCAAGCAACTAATGAAAGAACAAAAAAAAAGAAAGCCTAGACTCAGAACTTGAGCTTTTCATAAATTCATCAGAAGAAGCTAATTGAAGAAGAGTAGAAGGAAGAGAAGGGGAATAGATGGTGAAACAACGAAAATAGACAAGAAAGATGAAGAAAGCTAACCAATATAGGCTGAAAACCAGTGGAGACCAGGGACATGACCAAACTAATATTGATCCCTCGTTCTTTGTCAAGAACAAATGAACAATATTAGTTTCGCCAAGTCCGAACTTCAAAGCTCGAAAAGAAAACGAACCCCAAGGTCGTGCATGTTAACAGGCTTAATAAAATGATTTCGAACTTTAGAAGCCAAACTCGGATTCAAAATTCGAAGAGTTTGAAGCTGATTCGAGAGTCACTGACCATAGATTAAGGAAGAGGGGGTTGTGGTGACTATGTGGTGTTAATTTGGGGTGGTTTGGGATGGTTTATGGCTGCACCGCCACCGGATATAATGGTGGGTTTTTGGGGCGGCGTTTAGGGTTAGAGGTTAGAGTCTCTGAAGATAGGGTTAGAGAGATGAGATGAAGGGGGGGGGGTGAAGGGTTCGGACACTCTTATACTTAGGATGTCCTAAGTTCTGGTCCGTTGGATCAGATACAATGAAGGGCCAAGATTTCTTTGAATTGAAAGAAAAACGATATCGTCTAGGTCAAAGAAAGGCTGGACCGGGTTAAAGGCGGATCTGGGTTGGTTTTGGGCTAGAATTGGGCGGGTTTTGGGGGCAAATCACTGGGCTTGGGTAGGAGAAATAAGGACTGGCCCAAATCTGATTCTAATTCTTTTCCTTTCTCTTCAATTTCTCTTATTTCTATTTTAATTCCTTTTCTTCCCTTTTTTTTCAAAATTAAACTAAAAATCAAAGTTAAATCCTAAAACCAAATTAACCTGAAACGATACTAATTAAACCTAAATAAAAATTATCAAAATTAATTAAAAACAAACTAAAATCAAAGTTAAAATCAAAAAGGTGCAAATTAAACTATTTTTGTGATTTTCCCCATTTTATAAAATAACTTAATTACTAATTAATGCTAAATCAAACCCTAGATGCAAATGCACATATTTGTTTTGTATTTTTCATTAATTAAAATAAAATAAACATGCACAGACAAATGCAAACAATAACAAAAAAATGCCACAAAAATCCACAAAGTTGCAAGCAAAGGAGAAATTATTTTTGTTTTGAATTTGTGGGAGTAATTCATATGGGGCAAAAATCACGTGCTCACAGCTGCCCCTCTTTGCTCGGAAACACGAAGAGTTTTCGTGCAAAGATAAAGTGAGCGGATACGAGCGATTTTTGCCCGTTTGAATACTCCGTGGGAAGCATTTTTGAAAGATTTGACCGCACCCTGCTTCTGAGGTTGCCTACATATCCTTGGCTAAAAAGGAATCAGGTCAGTGTAGTTCGGGAATGTTTGGTAGCTACGACTACCATGAAGCTGTGATTTCACTGTTGCTGCTGCTGCTGCTACTTCTTACTGAACCCTTTATTACACCACGACAAAATAAAAAGAAGCTAGACTAAACTATGATCTATGAATTACAAAACCTATCTATATCTTCAAACTTGCTCTTGTGGTTCTTGTTGCCTTGTTGACTTGTATTCTCCCGGTGAAATCCCTTTGTTGCCGACTTGAATTGTAATCTGAAATGTTTTCCCTTTCTTCAGGTGGATGCCTGACTGCCAAAACCTGAACTACATTCTGAGATGCTTTCCTTTTCTCCAAGTGGATGCCTGATTGCTGAACTCGAATTGTACTTTGATATGTTGTCCCTTTCTCCAGGTGGGCACCTGATTATTGAACTTTCTGTGTTCCCTTGTTTTCCATGTGGGTGCCTGCAATCAAAACAAACAAAACAAACGAAATTTTCTGCCCCAGTTTGCACTAGGAAGATTTGTGAGTTGTTAGCAGAACTATAAATCACCTACGCTGCTGATAAAGGATGCAATGATGAGAGTAAAATTAATGACTCGACTAGGATGTGCGTCTCCTAAACGTGATTGAACTTACGGAAAACTATAAGCTAAGCTTGACTAAAGTAAAGACTGACCCTATTCTCCAGGCGGGGCTCCCTGATTTCAAGAAAACTAAACATTGATAACTTAGGAAAACTAAAAATTGACCCCTCTTTTTTTCAAATTCAGACTTCCCTTCTTTCTTTCTTTTTTTTAAATTATTATCCTAGGAGAAAATTCGTCAGACTACGTTTTCTATCTTAGGAGAAAGATTCATCAGACTAAGACGTTTATCCTAGGAGAAATTTCATTAGACTAGGGCATTTTTTTTGCTATCTTAGGAGAAAGATTCATCAGACCAAGACTTCGATCCTAGGAGAAAGATTCATCAGACTAGGTTTTCTTATCTTTAGAGAAAAATTCATCAGACTAAGATTTGATCTTAGGAGAAAGTTCATCAGACTAGGTCTTCTATCTTAGGAAAAAAATTCATCAGACTAAGATTTTGATCCTAGGAGAAAATTCATCAGACTAAGTCACTTTTATTCCCTTTTTTTGGTATCTTAGGAGAAAGATTCATCAGACTAAGATTTCTATCCTAGGAGAAAGTTCATCAGACTAGGTCTTCTATCTTATGAGAAAATTCATCAGACTAAGATTTCGATCCTAGGAGAAAATTCATCAGACTAGGTCTCTTTTCTTTCTTTTTTTGGTATCTTAGGAGAAAGATTCATCAGACTAAGACTTCTATCCTAGGAGAAAGTTCATCAGACTAGGTCTTCTATCTTAGGAGAAAAATTCATCAAACTAAGATTTTGATCCTAGGAGAAAATTCATCAGACTACGTCCATTTTTGTTATCTTAGGAGAAAGATTCATCAGACTAAGATTTCTATCTTAGGAGAAAAAATCATCAGACTAAGATTTCTCTCCTAGGAGAAAGATTCATCAGACTAAGACGTTTATCCTAGGAGAAAATTCATTAGACTAGGTTTTCTTTGTTATCTTAGGAGAAAGATTCATCAGACTAAGATTTTTATCCTAGGAGAAAAATTCATCAGACTAGGTTTTCTATCTTAGGAGAAAAATTCATCAGACTAAGATTTTGATCCTAGGAGAAAGTTCATCAGACTAGGTTTTCTATCTTAGGAGAAAAATTCATCAGACTAAGATTTTTATTGGGAGGAAAATCCATCAGACTAGGACTCTTTATCCTAGGAGGACAAAATGTGAAGATCAATGGCAAGATTTTATGCACAATAGCAAGACAAATAAAGGCAAAGATTTGAGAAACTTCCCTTTGTCGGCTCTTCTCTTCTTTTCTTTTTCTTCTCTTTTTTGCTTCTTTTTTTTTTCTTTTTTTTTCTTTTTTTTGAACCACTTTCCTTGCACTGCTTTGTTCCTGCTTCACATAAAGAAAAATTTGTCAGTTTTGAAAATGGTGGTCAGTTTGTGGCCTTGAGTCTCGGGCAGCTTGGCTTCTGCTCAATCAGCTTGAGTCGGTTTCAAGAGACTTTTGTTTTGCATCAACACCGATTGTTCCACACCTAGTACCATTTGTATTTGTGGCTCAATTAGCCTTATCCCAACTGGAGATCTTTGCTTAGGTGAGCTTTTCTGATATCTTGAATGACTCCTGCTTTTTGAGCAATTTGTCTGTCAGAGAAAATCACCAGTTATCTTTCTTGCGCCAAGTAGGCTGACAAGAGTCTTTTTTTCCGGGAAAGCCTTTGTATGAATCCTCAAGGCATGTTGATAGTAACAACCGAGTGTGCTGGCCAAATTTACTTTATGCAACTGAAAAGCTGGTAGCAGATTTTGAAATATTTTCTTGCTTGTTTTGACAAGGACTGACTCAGAGTGAAGGACACAATGATGCAAAAAAACAAGTATCAACAAGAAATGCCCCATGTCGGACGGACAAAAGGAAGAGTTTTTTTCTTTTTTTTAATAACTAGCCTTAATGATCATGACATGCATTTTGGACTCAACGGCCTGATCTATCAAACTAATCCAATCTTCCCTTTTACCATTCTTATGACCTTTGAAGTCGGGCTTGTTCGCGTCAATCCTTTGCATCAGCTTCACGATTCACTTTCGACTAGTGGTGCCCCGAGGGGTTTTCACCTACAAGTCTCTCTCATTTATTTATCTCTGCTTACCGTCGCCTTACAGTTCCTGTGAAGGTTTTCACTAGTAAGACTCTCTCATTTTCCTTATTATTTTTCTTTCCTCTTTTTTGATTTTCTTTTGTGAGCAACTTGACAGTGTTCTATGTCGCGTGACAACCGTTGCTCATTGCATGCTTCTCTTGGCATTCTTGAAGGCATATCGGGAGGTTTTTATTTGGAAGGTTTTTGGATAGGGTTGGAAAGAAAGGTCGGCATGAAGGCTAAAAGTAGACTCAAAATGAGGGGTTGTGGATTTACAACTCTTGGAATCAGCTCTTTCCAAAGTGAAATAAAATCTTTGCCCCAGTTTCAGATACTGGGGATTTTGGATTTTTCTATTTTTTCTTATTCTTTTTCGTCTAAATTCTTATTAGGTTGGACCGAACCGTGAGGCTGCCTACGTATCCTTTTTTAAGGAATCAGGTCAAACGTAGTTCAAACATCTGACCTAAACTATTTTTCATCTTTCTTTTTGTTTCTTTTTTTTTCTTCTATCTTTTTTTTTTCAAAACAAGTTGCCAAACCTTCTATTTTCTGGTGGCATGGACCTTTGCCAGTTCTTTTCTTCTTCATATTTTTTTTCACTTGAACTTTCTAAGAATTGCCCCAGTTTGTACTCTTGAGACATGGACCTTTTTTTTTCTTTTTCTTTTTCTTTTTCTTTATTTTTCTCTTCTTTTTTCATTTTTTTTTTTTGGTTTTTTGACTCTAAACATGATTCCAAAAGAGGGTGGTCAAAGAAAACAACACAGGCTCAAAAGGGGTAACAAAGGGTATAAAGTGTTCTGGGTAGCAGAAAAAGGGCCTCCCAACCTCGAGAACGTCAAACATAGTATCTTTTCACGATCATAACATTGACGACCATGTCTGTCTTCTTGGTGTTTCGTGGTCACAAGACATTTTCCATCTCTTAATGTCAAACTTTCCAACAAACTTCAATTGATTAAACATCTTCAAGCCCAATCATCACAATGATTTGAAGATGAATTTTACTCGACCTTGATTCCAAAGTATTTCAACTCTTTATTCATCCTCAAAAGTGCTTTTTTTTTCCAGTTATCCAATTCCAAATTAAATCAGTTTCTAAGATCTGGCCAAAATTTCAGCATGCATGTCATGTAATTAGAACTAGCGAGAAAAGAACTAAGAACGGAATGACACAAAAGGACAAATTGTATTTTATTGAATAAAGGATGAAAAGGATTTGACAACAAGACAAACAACCTAAGATTCGAGTTACAAACCTATAATAACCCGGATAATGAAAATAGCATCAAAACAGACAGACATGACTCATACGAACAGAATAGAAGGATAGAAGGGTTTGACTCAATAAAACAAATAAAATCTGGATCACAACCCTGAAATAACCCAGATAACAGAAAAAACATCAAAACAAGCTACCAAGATTCCTTCCGAGTGAGGAGAGAATGACTTTTCAATTGCTAAGCTTGACATTTAGCCACAAATTTGCTCATCAGAATCACCATGGCCTTCTCCAATTTCAGAATCATTAACTTCAGTTAACAAGTTCCCGAGAGGATTCTCATACTCCATGTCACCACGCATCATCCCACAAAGTGTGCATCATCATGTGCAGGTAAATGATTCTGCACGATATTCTGGGTATCACTGTCTTGGATCACAATCAGATTTTCCTGGATCATCCTTTCTATTTCTCTTTTCAAATCCCGACAGCTTTCACCATTGTGCCCCTGGGCATTGAATGGTATTCACACCTTTTAGAAGGGTCAGAGCTTCTTGCACGCGGGTCCACGTGATTTGGAGGAATGGGTGCAATCATGTCATGCTGCTTTAATTTCTCAAACAAGCTTGCATAAGACTCTCCTATTGGCATAAAATTATCTTTCAATCTTTGTTTCCCATTATACCCCTGGCTTGGATGTGGGTTATAGGGCATTTGAAAATTTTGTGGAGGCTGGTGGAGATTTTGCGATGCTCGTGCTCGCCTTCTGGGATGTTTTGGTGGCTGGACAATATACTGAGGTGGAGAAACATGGTATTGTGAGTTCTGAGGGGGATAGTAGTGCTCAGGAGCATCATCGAAAAACAGACGAGGCTGGTCATACCTTCGAGATGTTCTCCTGGAACCTCTTCTCGACCCTGATGTCATCATGATTTCTTCAACCTTCTCATTCGTGTCACCAAAATTATCAGATTCAATCTGGACAACCTGAGTTGCGGCTTTGAAAACTGCTTGACTTATAATTTTGCCTGTCTTAAGACCATTCTCAACCATTTCCCCCATTTTGATTTCTTCCAAGAAGGATTTACCCACAGCGGATATCATGTTTTGGAAATAATCTGGCTCTTGAGCCTGAAGAAAGACAGTGATTAGCTCGTGGTCATCCATGGGTGGCTTAACTCTAGTTGCTCGTTCTCTCCATTTAATGGCATATTCCCTGAAACTTTCATTTGGTTTCTTCTTCAGGTTTGAAAGGGAATTGCGGTCTGGGGCAATGTCAATGTTGTATTGGAACTGTTGACAAAGGCCTGTGCCATGTCATCCCAGACGTACCAGCGATATGTGTCTTGATCCATAAACCATTCGGAGGCTACTCCCGTAAGGCTTTCCCCAAAATAAGCCATCAGCAATTCTTCATTTCTTCCCGCACCTCTCAGTTGATTGCAATACCTTTTCAGGTGGACTATGGGGTCTCCATGTCCATCATACTTCTCAAATTTGGGAGTCTCGAAACCAGGGGGAAAGTGGACATCGGGGAACATACATAGATCTTTGAAGGCAACACTCTTTTGACCTGCCAACCCTTGCATGTTTTTCAACCATTGTTCTAAGCTTTTCACTCTTTGGATCATTTCTTCATGTACCATATTTTGGGCAGGCTTCTCAATGTTTGCAGGAAGATCAAACGAGTACGAGTGGTACTGCTCTTGCTGTGTAGCAAATTGTGACTCATGACGAGGCTGTCCTTGACCACTAGCCCATGCTTGACACATTTCGGTCATTTGCTGTTTCAGTATTCTATTTTTCTCAAACACGGTAGACTCTTGTTGAACCCTCTGACCCTGAGTCTCTTGAGCACTTGTAACAGCTTCGATGTCAGTTATCATTTTTCCTTGGATCTTGTGTTGTCCGCTTACCACAAGCCGACCACCTCAAACTTCTTCACAATTCAAAACAAAACATGTTAGAATGGACTTAATCAGTCCTTATTATTATCATTCTTCCTCTCTTTTTATTTTCCTTTTTTTTTCAATTTTTCTTTCTCTTTTTTTCCAGTTTATTTTTCTTTCAGTTTTATTTTATAGCTATGATCGAATCCGATGGAGATTGCCTACGTATCATGACCCTGCATGAATCAGATCTTGCGTAGTTCGGGAAGATCAGGAATAAAGTAAATAGACTAAATTTATGTTTTTTTGGATTTCGAATTTTCTTCTTTTTTTTTTCACTTTTTTTTTTTTCAAAAGAAAGACTTATAAAGAAGAAAGAGAATATTTTTGAATTTTGATTTTTCTTCAGCATTTTTGTAAAGAAAGACTTCTAAAGAAGGAAGATTTTTTTTTTTTGAATTTCGACTTTTTATTATTTTTTTTTTTTGGAATTTCGAAAAAAAACTTCTAAAGAAGAAAGAAAAATATTTTTGCATTTATGGATTTTCATTCTGAAGTTAGAAAGAAGTACTTCTAAAGAAAAAGAAAGTATTTTTGAATCTTGAATTTTCTTTTCAATTTTCGAAAGAAGAATGAAAATATTTTTGTATTTTTTGATTTTGAGAAGCAACTAAAAGAAAATATTTTTTTGTATTTTTAAAAATTGGGGTCTCAAAGAAAAACTTTTCTAAAGAAGGAAGTAAAAGAAATTTTTTTTTTTTTTGAATTTTTGAAAATTGGGGCCGGAACCGATGAGGTTTGCCTACGTATCTCACATCCGGTGAGAATCAGACCCGCGTAGTTCGGTCAGCTTTGACTCTTTTGAAACAACTCTTTTTATTATTCTCTTTTTTGAAAAATTTTGGCAGAGTTTCGGGATATTTTCAAATATTGGGTTTTTCTTTAGAACCGGGCTTTATTTCTTCCTTACATCTCTCTTGGTTTTCCATTTTATTTTCCCTAGCCGGTCGGCATGCAAGCCGAAACAAATAAATGTTCACATACACATAGAATGCATCAGGATGGTCTATTATTTTGGGTACACCTGTCTTAGACGGACCCAACCCCTGTGGTGAGTCCCCTAAGTCAAATGCGTGTGATGCAAACAAGCGCTCCTACTAGGGATCCGGCATGAAGCTGTGTTTTTCTAAGTTTAAATCCTGGGGTTTTGGTCTAGACTTGGGGTACCCGAGCGGACAACTAGGGCCGAGGAGGGGGCGACGTACCGGGAGCACTAAAGTCTGCCCGGCCTTGTCGCTTGCCCAGCCTCGCTCTATTTGGTATAATTTCTACAGAAAAAGCGGGCCACGCGAACGTGTGCACCATTTCTAGAAGACTCAAAGGGGTGGCGTAAGAAGATAATTAAATACAGTTCAAGTAATATCAAAGCGGTAAATGACAATTAGCACATTAATTCCACAAAATACAGTAATGTCAACAATAAAGCCAAAAATAAAAATAACATTAACAAGCTCGAATTCTTGAACCCTGAACCGGAAGTTCTGGGTTCTTATCCCCAGCAGAGTTGCCAGAGCTGTCACACCTCCTTTTTACCTACACCCCGGAAAGGGTATAATAAAGGGAGTTTTTCCAATTAAAGGACAATCGAAATGGGATTATATTATTAGAAGATTCAGAGTCGCCACTTGGGAGATTTATAGTGTCCCAAGTCACCGGTTCAAATCCCGAATCGAGGAAAGGATTGACTCTGTATTACAGTCCGTGAACCAGAAATCCGGGTAAGGAATTCTGTTAACACGGGAGAAGGTGTTAGGCACTCCCGAGTTCCGTGGTTCTAGCACGGTCTCTTTGATCATACTTGGCTTATTAAATTGTTCGATTACTCATTTTAGAACCTATGTGCTTTTGCCTCTTTCATCGCTTTTAATTAAGAAAATTATCTTGGAACGCGTTACGCGTACGTATACCCATTTGTTTGGTGCGTCAAAATCGTGTCACGCGAACGTGTCCACAATTAGTAACGCTTTATTATTATTAAGAAAGTTTGGCCGAAGTTGCGCGAACGCGTACTCCGGTTTTTTTTTAGGAATCATAATCATGTCACGCGAACGTGTCCACAACCATGATAATATATTAAACGTGCCGAAAGCAAAACTACAAACATTTGTCATTTTATATCTAAGTCATAAGAAATCAATACGAGGGCTGTGACGACCCGACCCGTCGTCTCATGTGTTACTGCTCCGTTTTTCCCGTTTATTGCTTCTTCACGTTTCTTTATCGGTATGTGGTGTGTGAGAGTTGATTTGGATTGGTTTTGATAAGAAATGAGACACTTAGTCTCTTTAAGGAAGGCTTAAGTTGGAAAAGTCAACCGGACGTGACTTATGAGTTAGAAGGTTCGGATGTGATTTCCGGTGATTCGGTTAGCTTCGGGTGATGATTTGTGACTTAGGAGCGTGGTCGGAATTGATTTTGGAGGTCCGGTGTAGAATTAGGCTTGAATTGGCGAAGTTAGTATTTTGGCGAACTCCGGTTGATAGGTGAGATTTTGATTCGAGGGTCGGAATGGAATTCCGAGAGTTGTTGTAGCTTCGTTAGGTGATTTTGGATATGTGTGTAAAATTTCAGGTCATTCGGACATCGTTTGGTCGGGTTTTTGATCGAAAGTGCATTTCGGAAGTTTTTGAAGAACTTAGGCTTGAATTCGATGAGAGTTGATGGTTTTAGCGTTGTTTGATATGTTTTGATGATTGGAACAAGTTTGAGTGATGTTATGGGATAAGTTGGTGCTTTTAGTTGAGGTCCCGGGGGCCTCGGGGTGATTTCGGGTGGTCAATCGGACCATTTCTGGTCTTATAGTATTGCAGGTTTTCAGTTGTGTTGTTGCAGAAGTGTTGTTCATCGCGTTCGCGTGGGGTGTGTCGCGAACGCGTAGAGTAAATTTGAGAGGCCTGGAAAATGGCCTTCGCGTTCGCAGCCTTAGGAGCGCGTTCGCGATGAGGAGTTGTGCAGACCATCGCGTTTGCGAGGGCAGCTTCGCGTTCGCGTAGAAAGGGCCTGGGGCCCTGCCTGGTTTGTGCATCGCGTTCGCGGTTGGTCGAACGCGTTCGCGTAAGAGGGTGAGCTGGAGCATCGCGTTCGCGGACCTGGAGTCGCGTCCGCGTAGAGGTAATTTGCGGTCAACGTAATTTGTTCATTGCGAACGCGGGGTGTTGACCGCGTTCGCGTAAGGTAAAACCTGGGCGTCCAGAGGGCTTTTTATATTATTTCATCCGCGACCCCATTCATTATTTCCTCCATTGTTGACCACCTTAAGAGCTTTTTGGTAGAAATTGAAGAGGATTTTGACGGGAATTGATTGGAGGTAAGTCTCGTGACCTAGAAACGTCATTTTATTGAAGAATCAACCTTTAATTCATGGAAATTGGAGTAAAAATTGGAAGAGCTAGGGCTTGAGTTTTTATATTTTCAAATTGGGATTTGGTAGGTCATTTGACCTCGGATTTGGGAGTTCTTGGTATGTACGGACTCGTGGCGAGACGAGGAATCCGGTAATGTAAGTTTCGTAATTTTTCGAGAAGCGGGCCCGGGGCTCGGGTTTTGCTAGTTTCGAGATTCTTGCTAATTTTTGATTGTTTTCGATTGGGTATTGTTCCCTTAGCATATTGTGACGTATTCGCTCTGATTTTGGTTAGATTCGACGCGCGTGGAGGCAGATTTGAGGGGCAAAGGCGTCGCGAGCTAGGGATTTCGCCGGTTCGAGGTGAGTAATACTTGTAAATGATATCCTGAGGGTTTGAAACCCCGGATTTGCACATCATAGTGCTGTATTGTGGTGACTTGCACGCCAGGTATGAGCGTGGGGTAGAGCATCGTTGGGTATTGTTACTTGGTCCGTCCCGGTTGTTGATTTTACTGCGTAATTGACTGAAACCTACTTGATGCTATCGTGATTTGGGTTGATTGCCATGTTTTGGGCTTCGTGCCGATTATTTGAATCCTTTAGGGATTATTATCACTGTTTTCATGACACTTAGCATATTAAATGATTTCAGTCCTGAGTTAAACCCTGTTTTGAAATGTACAGTCATATTGCTAAAGTTTAAAGACTTAAATTGCATTTTTTCTGATGTTTTGAGTTAAAAGCTATTACTTGACATTGCCCGAGTGGCTCATTTGCATGTTCTGGACTGAGGATGGATCGGGCTGCACGCCGCAGCGATGCTATGATGATATTGCGCTTGGGCTGTAGGAGCCCCTCCGAAGTCTGAACCCCCACAGTGAGTGCGGGTACCCAAATGGATCGGGTTGCATGCCGCAGCGGTCATGTGCATTGCATTGCATTCATGCATCGGTTCCTGTTTGTACTACGTGTCATGACATTCAGCACTCTCATTTCATTGGCATTCATGCTACTTCTTACACTGTTTACCAGACGCCCTGGTGTTAATTGTTAGTGGAGTGCTGTGCCCGAGGGGCTGACTTATGTGCGGACTTGCATTATCTGAATACGCATTCATTTGCTTGACTGTTGTAAAAGGATATTTTCAAAAGAGGTTTTTAAACTGAGCCAGATATTTTCTAAAGGATTCTTCACGGTCTTACTGTTTTCTAAAAAAGGTTGTACTGTCCTATATAGCATGATGGAGTGCTCTTACGTGATTTCTTGCCTCTCAGTTATTATTCACTCTTATTACCACTAAGTTGGAAGTACTCACTTTACTCCCTGCACCTCGCGTGCAGTTGCAGGTATTGTTCACCCGGTAGCGGGTTATTAGCTGATTGAAGGTATGGCTATTGTAGCTGAGTAAGGTGACCGCCAGCGTTCGCGGCACCGGATGTTGTCTTTTGATTTCCGGGATTTTTCCTTATATATTATTATTGGCCCTGTAGTTGTGTTCAGTTTTCTTTAGATGCTCGTGACTTGTGACATCCCGGTCGGGTTGTGTTGGGTTGTACATACTGGTTATTATTGTCGTTAAGCCATATTTATCTATGCATTTATGTTTAATAATTGTTAAAGAAACGGATTGGGTTAGTTGGCTGGCCTTGTCTTCACGAGAGGCGCCATCACAACCGGGTATGGAAATTGGGTCGTGACAAGGGGCATATGTGATTTAATTATGGATGGCACACCTCATTCCATTCTTTAAGAAGGAATTCAAACTAATTTCCGGAGGGCCATAAACTATTTGTGTTACCTAATATAGCCCACCCCCAATCTATTTTTGAAAAGCCCAATTAATTAACTAAGGGAAATTAAAGTACTTCTAATATTTTTATTAAAGGTCCGAACCTGTTTATCAACTAATGGGCCTTGTGTTGAACGGCCAATTATTAACGAAGGGGTGTTTCAACAATCAACAATTAATCAAAGACTGGGTATAACAAACAGACCCAAGTGGTGTGAAATACACGGTCCCTTTGTTGGCCTCTTCAGGCTTGGGCCCAAGATGAGCCCAAGATTTAGTGAACTGACAAACCCAAAATGACATGGAGATATGCATATTGGATCAACAAATCAAACATTCATTAGCTAAGCCGGCATGAACTCCAACACTTAAAGCCAAACAATTTGCAAAATCAGGCAAACGTCAACCAACTAATGCTATGTGAAGTACAAGATGAATTACCTTTTTTTTCAATTCTGAATTTAAACTAAGCTAGCACGAATCAAACAACTGAGCCTCTAATTCTATCTGTTATGCATTTTGGGTCGGGCTCACCATATGAAAAGCCCATCAGTAACGCCTTGAATTACTGTGCTCAAGGAGACGAGCCCATTGGCTCCAGCTTTGCAAACTGACCAAATTACTTCTGTTAATCAAACTTAAACATTGAATAACACTGAATCGATTAAACACTTCAACGAAAGGAACACATTGCAATCACGATATGTATACCTATTACTAATTTCTAGCCTTTCATCCATGCTTGATAATTTTTAGCAGACTTAGTCAATTCAGTAAAAAGCCCTATTCAGAAACCCAAACCAGCACTCAAAACAAACAAGCAAATGGTTACAAACTTACTAAGTATAGCACTCAATGTTCGACTCTTGCACCCTATACTTATATTGAAATTAAACAGTCCCCCTCAATCCAAGGCCACAAATCTTTCACTACAGCATACTGAAGGCCTGTGAAGGCTGAAAATAACATGCATAACTATAAACTACTGCAAATGTATTACTGAGAACAGGAGGAAAACGATACATCAAAACACAAAGCAATTTTGTATTCAATTAAATTTCCACTACATAAATGCATGGGTACAGCCATTTGCTATCCATAGCTTATGGAAATACCTGGAAAATGAGAGGAAACAAAGCAAGGTGAGCAGAAGTCGAGCAACAACAACAGAGCAGCAGAGATCAGCCCCAGATCCAATAGAACAGTAAACCAGAAAGCCAATCAGCTTCAAACTAAACTTCAAGTTCCAAAAATCAAACCATTCTTCAACCAAATGTAGACTTTAGATTTCAGGGAATTCTACCTAATGATCAGGATCAGAAATCTAGCACTAAACAGAGTTTTTTGAGCAAATTCACAAAGAAAAGTGCAGAGAAATCAATGCTACCAAAGTGTTTCAGCCGTTTCAGTACTTTTCTGGATTTTTATCTCTTGAATCTCTGCCTTGAAAGGCAAGAATAAGATGCCTTTATAGGCAAGCAATAGGGCAACTATCAGATTTCATTTTTTTCAATTCTACCCTTTTCTAATTTTTGTTTTTGCTACTCAATCCCTCAAATTTTGGCTTGCTTGCCAAGCAAAGCTCTTTTCCAGCTTCTAAGAAGCTTCTTCAGGTGGTTGCCAAAAGATTCCCTAGATGAACTACCCAAAATACCCCTTAGCCACCCTGTTTTTACCGCTGAACCACAACTGGGTTATGGGTCAAGTTGACCCAAGGTCCAGCCTTAAACCTGGGCTTTCCAACTAGAATGAAACATATTTTTCTCTGGTCTTTGATTCAATCAGCAACCAAATCCAGTCCATCAAAGCCCAAACAAAATTCAAACCCCAAAAGGGGTTACAAATTAAACGGATTCGAAGTGAAACCAGAACAAGGAAACGAGAGATTTAAAATTAATCATGAGAACTAAAACGAAAATTTGAAACTTAACACGACTTAAATGAAAACAAACATTGCAAACGAGCAAACCAAACACAATCAAAAAGAACACTGGAAAGCACGGCACATCATGAATATCAAGCAACTAATGAAAGAAAAAAAAAAGAAAGCCTAGATTCAGAACTTAAGCTTTTCCTAAATTCATCAGAAGAAAATAATTGAAGGAGAGTAGAAGGAAGAGAAGGGGAAAAGATGGTGAAACAACGAAAATAGACAAGAAAGATGAAGAAAGCTTACCAATATAGGCTGAAAACCAGTGGAGACCAGGCACATGACCAAACTAATATTGATCCCTCGTTCTTTGTCAAGAACAAATGAACAATATTAGTTTCGCCAAGTCTGAACTTCAAAGCTCGAAAAGAAAACGAACCCCAAGGTCGTGCATGTTAACAGGCTTAACAAAATGATTTCGAACTTTAGAAGCCAAACTCGGATTCAAAATTCGAAGAGTTTGAAGCTGATTCGAGAGTCACTGACCATAGATTAGGGAAGAGGGGGTTGTGGTGACTATATGATGTTAATTTGGGGTGGTTTGGGATGGTTTATGGATGCGCCGCCACCGGATATAATGGTGGGTTTTTGGGGCGGCGTTTAGGGTTAGAGGTTAGAGTCTCTGAAGATAAGGTGAGAGAGATGAGACGAAAGGGGGGGTGAAGGGTTCGGACACTCTTATACTTAGGATGTCCTAAGTTCTGGTCCGTTGGATCAGATACAATGAAGGGCCAAGATTTCTTTGAATTGAAAGAAAAACGATATCGTCTAGGTCAAAGAAAGGCTGGACCGGGTTAAAGGCGGATCTGGGTTGGTTTTGGGCTAGAATTGGGCGGGTTTTGGGGGCAAATCACTGGGCTTGGGTAGGAGAAATAAGGACTGGCCCAAATCTGATTCTAATTTTTTTCCTTTCTCTTCAATTTCTCTTATTTCTATTTTAATTCCTTTTCTTCCCTTTTTTTTCAAAATTAAACTAAAAATCAAAGTTAAATCCTAAAACCAAATTAACCTGAAACAATACTAATTAAACCTAAATAAAAATTATCACAATTAATTAAAAACAAACTAAAATCAAAGTTAAAATCAAAAAGGTGCAAATTAAACTATTTTTGTGATTTTTCCCTTTTTGTAAAATAACTTAATTACTAATTAATGCTAAATCAAATCCTAGATGAAAATGCACATATTTGTTTTGTATTTTTCATTAATTAAAATAAAATAAACATGCACAGACAAATGCAAACAATAACAAAAAACGCCACAAAAATCCACAAAGTTGCAAGCAAAGGAGAAATTATTTTTGTTTTGAATTTGTGGGAGTAATTCATATGGGGCAAAAATCACGTGCTCACAGCAGGATCGTTTGTCGAAGTATTATCACCCGATCTTTCAGGCACTGACTCGGTACGGCGAGTAACCTCTTGTTCGACCCTATTTGGTGCCCCGTGCTGATTTTGCAACTCGGCAATGAAGTTTTTTTGGGCTTGTAGCATTTCAAATATTACTTGAAAACTGACTCCTTCGTCACCTCTGCCCTGTGTACCTCGACCGCCAGTTCGATCTTCTCTGTGTACGCTTCCTTTGGAGTCTGAGCCTAAATCCGCATTCAAAGCAACATGAGAACTGACATCAACTGGGTAGACGTGCGGTGCTCCTCCAAGGTCAGCCTGTGGCACCTCGATTCCTGGGGCGATAACATTCTCGTTTTCTTCTTGGAGTCCGAGGCCGTTGTCGCCGTGTGTAGATACGTTTTGTGAGTTTGACATGATTCAACATGAAAATAAAATTCTTGACAAGAAACAAGTATAAAATAGTGCGTTATACCAGAATTAGCACTGAACAATCACTATTATCCTTAGCCCCCACGGTGGGCGCCAAATTGTTTACCCTAAAAATCGATAACAATTAAATTTATAATGTGGTTTTAAGGATATGTGATTTCACCCAATGCCAATTGATAAGTAAGAAATTAAGAGGTAGAATTGAACTGTAAATAATCCAAACTAGTACGCAAATAAATCTTCAGTCTTGAATTAAGGTACCCTCGAGGTGATAAAGTATAAGAACAGTAAAGATTGGATAGATTGATGAACAAGAATACGGGTCAGAAAAGAAGAGCAATATTGCTTCTGTTTTTGTTAATGATCCTTCCTACAAGTGATTGGAACTCCTCTTTATATAGTAGAGGAAACCTAATTATGGAACCGATATACAAATTCCCTGAGCATCTCGTTATTTTTCTGCCTTACCTTGAAAAAGGTCCGACTTCCTCGTCGCAATTTTAATGGCTCCGGCGTGTGCCTTTACAAAGAATCTGCAAGCATAGCAAATCAATCAACAGAATTAAAAGTTATGATACCATATTAAGGCACCCTTCGATAGAGTCTCCCCAAACTTTTTCAACAGTACGGATTCAATTTCGTCATCTTCCAAGTCGTTCCCTTTATGGCGCACGTGTAAGAAGTAATGTGCTCATTTGGGTCAGAGGTTCTATTGTATTTAGGTATATCGGGCATACGGAACTTCTTTGGGATGGGCTTCGGAGCCGCACTTGGAGGGAACAGTTTTTGTACGAACTTTTTGGAATCCATTCCTTTTAAGATTGGCGGTGCCCCCAGTATTTGATCGACTCGGGAGTTGTAAGTTTCCACGTTCTTGTCGTTGGCCTCGATTTTCTTTTCTCCCGATTCTATTCTCTTAGTAAGCTCCTCGAGCATCCTCATTATAGCAGGATCGATTGTCGAAGTATTATCACCCGATCTTTCAGGCACTGGCTCGGTATGGCGAGTAACCTCTTCTTCGACCCTATTTGGTGCCCCATACTGATTTTGCAACTGGGCAATGGCGTTTTGTTGGGCTTGTAGCATTTCAAATATTAATTGGAGACTGACTCCTTTGTCTCCTCTGCCCTGTGTACCTCGACTGCCAGTTCGACCTTCTTTGTGTACGCTTCCTTAGGGATCTGAGCCTAAATCCGCATTTAAAGCAACATGAGATCTGACATCAACCGAGTAGACGGGCGGTGCTCCTCCGAGGTCAGCCTGTGGCACCTCGATTCCTGGGGCGATAACATTCTCGTTTTCTTCATGGAGTCCGAGGCCATTGTCGCCGTGTGTTGATACGTTTTGTGAGTTTTACATTATTCATCCTGAAAACAAAATTATTGACAAGAAACAAGTATAAAATAGTGCGTTATACCAGATTAGCACTGAACAATCACTATTATCCTTAGCCCCACGGTGGACGCCAAACTGTTTACCCTAAAAATCAGATAACAATTAAATTTATAATGTGGTTTTAAGGATATGTGATTTCACCCAATGTCAATTGATAAGTAAGAAAATAAGAGGTAGAATTGAACTGTAAATAATCCAAACCAGTATGCAAACAAAGCTTCAGCCTTGAATTAAGGTACCCTCGAGGTGATAAAGTATAAGAACAGTAAAGATTGGATAAATTGATGAACAAGAATACGGGTCAGAAAAGAAGAGCTATATTGCTTCTGTTTTTGTTAATGATCCTTCCTACAAGTGATTGAAACTCCTCGTTATATAGTAGAGGAAACCTAATTATGGTATGTCTCTAATTACAAAAGGAAATCGTATAAACAGCTAATTAACCGCTTCTGATTTGGTCTGTTCCGAGATTCACGCCACGATCCTCGACCAACCACGGATATCTTGCCCTTTCCTTTACCTAGCTATCCCCGATGTTACTCGAAGTCTATCTTCCCTAACTTCGATTGATACCGACCTCAATCTTGAAAGAGACTTCGATCTCGAACTCAATGCCTTAGCTCTCAATGCAATGTTCTTGTTTCGATCAAATAGTGAAATCGGGTAGCCCCGATTTCTACCATATACAGCCATATACAGAGAGGATATAACTCCTTTCACTTAGCTCAAGCAGCAAAGCATGTCGATGGTGCGCCTCATTGTAATTTGTAGATAAATTGTCTAATCGCTATGGTATTACTCCCTCTATTTCAAATTAGATGGGGTACTTTTCTTTTTAGTCTGTTCCAAAATAAATGACACATTTCTAAATTTGGAAATAATTCAACTTTAAACTCTTCATTTTATCTATTTTAACCCTTAAGTTTTTACGACCACAAGTTTCAAAAGTGTTCTTTACTTTTCTTAAACTCTGTGCCGAGTCAAACTTAAACGAGAGAGAAATAAAGATGAAAACATTGAAGATCATCTTTTAGAGCTACATTATAAAAGAGAAACAGCTAGTGAAATTAAACATGCTTGTATAGGGTCAAATTTGACCCTCAGTATTTCTATGCCAGTGGGTACGCCCAATGAGTGTACGCCGACCAACGCAGCGGGTACGACTCGGCCGTGAGGACAAAAGCGACATCGTTTAGAACTCAGCGTCCACGATAGGGAGACGTTACCTATTTTTGTAACTTTTTGATTCTTTCGAGGAAGGTCTCCTATTATATAAAGGAGACCTCCACATTGTAAAAAGAGGGATCGGATCTAATACAACTCTCTCATTTTTCTGGCTTTCTCTCTCTATATCTCTACTTCTAACGAAAATATCTTATTGGTAAACATTGTCACTTTGCAATATTAGATCTACAACAATATTATCATCTTTGCATCTCTAGGCTTATTATATTTGATTACGATTTACCCCTCTTCTATTTTTGATTGTTTTATCGCTTACAAAGTATATCGTTAACTTTTGAGCCAAACAGATTCAAATCTCCTCTAAATGCAAATAATGAGGCCGTAGTCTCTTTGAAATTTTGATTTTTGATTTTAAAGTTGCATATTTCTACTTTCTAAGTTAAAATATATTCATGAACTTTAGGTCTTTATTTCACATTTTTGTATTCAACATTTAAGCTTTTTTAATGCACTCCACAAACTTTACGCGCAGCATGATCACATTTCACAATAACTTGACTATCTCACTTTTAGATCAACTCCAAAAATCTTTTAAGTGTTATCCGCGATAATCCCCCTACAAGGGAATTCTTCATTTTTCATTCAAATTTTCAATTTCAATACAAAATCTTCTTACCATTTTGTTTTATTTTATCTTGTTTGTTTTCTACACATAAAAATCAAGAATTAAATCAAATTAAGAAGTTTTTACATTCAAGACACTCGAAAGTCATTACAAATCGAAAAATAATTGATACTAAAACATATGCGAACTTTTGTTAATAAATCTAGAGGATTTATGGTATTGAATTTTTGTATTTCATGTGCAAAAAGAATAAAAAATTATTGTGATATGCCCATGTGGCAAGCTGTATACACCTGGCTGCCAGCTAGATGCCAACTAAGGTGTCTTAAGTTAGTTGTAAGATGTAATTAGTTGTGATTAGGCGGTTAAGATATGTGTATATAAATATCTGTTAGTGGCAATGAAATAGTAGACTTCCACTTTCTTCTTCCTCTGCAGTTCATTTCTGTAAGGCCCCGTGAAAATTTCTACTCAAAACCCGAGAGCTCGTAGTGCCAAATTAGGAATCGCCGCGGTTCGGACCCTTTGGACTGGTCTATGCATTAAAAAGTTAAGGAATAATATTTTCTAGAAAAGTGCGTTTATGCGGTCCATTATGCAGTCACATAATAGCTATGCGGACCGCGTAGTCGCCGCAGAGTCAGACAGTTTGATGGTTAATTTTGAGGTCAACTATGCGGCCCAGTATGCGATCGAATAACCAATATGCGTGCCGCATAGTCATCGCATAATCCCCTTGGAATTTTGGGAGGGGCAGTTCTGCGGTGCATTATGCGACCGCAGAACAGGTATGCAGACCGCATTATTTGTCGCATACCCGGGCAATTTGTTCAGGTTTTTGAAGCCACTTTTGCGGTCCCTTTTGCGGGCCGCATGTCCATTATGCGATCGCAGATTATGTCGGGGCTCCTATTTTCTAACTTTTAAAACCCGACCCCATCCCATTAAAAACACCCCATTAGACTCCTTTAATGTTATTTAAGAGCGAGAGAGTGATCTTCATCAAGTCCCCACCCAATTCTTGCCTAAACCCTTGAAGAATTTCAAGTACAGCTGCTAGGCCTTCACCCCAAGAGGTAAGAACTTGAGCCCTAACCTTTGGTTTCGAAATTCACACTAGAATGAGTAATTAGCTTATGGGTTCATGGGTATAAAAATTGATTCTCTTGCATGCATAAAACATAATAGGGTATGGGGAGGTTGTGAACTAAAAAGATAGCAATTGGGGTGTAAAATGATGAAAATCTCTCACAAAAGGGTCCTAAAATCACAATGTATACTTAGTGCTTGATAATATGCTCAAATGAGCTAGAATCTTAATCATATCTCTAATTCTTGGTTCAATTTGTAATTCCCATCAAATAGATTGAAGTTGCTAAGAGTCCTGGAATTTTGTAAGAATTTAAGGAAAGCTCTATTGAGGTATGTATGGCTAAACCCCTCTCTTTTTAGAAATTGAGCTCCGTTGGTGTTTGTGTAAATGCGGTAAGATTAAAGTTGGATTAATGTATTGATTGTTATTTCACGTGAATTGGTGTTTCAACTTTATATACGTGAAAGGTGTGTCTCAATATGATCAATGTGCTATTCTTGATAATCTAAAAAGGTGCGAAGAATATGAATCATGTAATGAGATGCCTAAACCTCAAATAAAGATTGAAAGTGCGATTGCTGTTCCATCTATGTGAGATCTTATCCATGCTTCAACTTAAATTGCTTTTGTGTGTACCTATTATCCTAAATTGCAAGGCTAACATTGAAATTGGAAATGATGTGAAATGTGGCCTAGTGCCAAGAATGGTGTGATAATTGTGGCCCCAAGTGCCTATGAATTGATATACGTGAAACAAAGATTGAAACGAGATGATTGATGAGAAAGGAACAACGCCTTGGTAAGGCGGCCTAGCCGATCGGACCGTGATCGGACGCCATGCCGCACACATGGTGGTATTGTGCTGATATTTAATTCCGGAAAAAGGAGAATGAGATTGTGATTGAGGTATATGTCTCAAATGAGGCGACCTAGCCGATCGGGTCGTGATCGGACTCCGCTCAAGATAGCGGTGGTATTGCGAATAATGATGAACAGTATAAAATGCCCCAAACTAAAATCTATGGAAAAATGATGTTAAAGTTATGTGATTCCTTTATTTGATGATGTACTGATCGTTCAAAGCTGTTGAGTTATACTTGTGATTTCCTTATTCTTGTATGATAGTTCTTTCTAACTAGATGGTGTTTAGTTATACATACTAGTACTATTCCATTGTACTAACGTCCCTTTTGTCGGGGGTGCTACATTTTTAAATGAATGTAGGTGGCTCTATAGCGGGCAGTGCCGATCGCGCGTAGCGGAGTGTCCTCCTCTCAAAGTCTTGGTGAGCCCCTTTTTCCTTCAAGGGGTTATGTTGATCTTTGTTGTAGACTTCCACTTTTGAGGTATAGCCGGGGCCTTGTTGCCGGCGTTGTCATAATTTGTCTTTTGTATCCATAGAGGCTCCGTAGACGTTTGTATGGGTTATGTACGAGTGTTGGATGGGTCAATGAACTGTGTAATAATCCTAAACTCTAGTTCTTCTAAGCTGTAGCCGTATGAAATCTTGAAAACTTATCCATGGTTTAAGGTTTGTGACATGAAAATGAATTAACAATGTGATTGTTCGATTTTGCTGTTGTCTAAATAAATGAAAGCATGGTTTCCTTAATCATATTGAGTTGGGTAGAAAGTGTTAATAAGGCTTGCTCAGTTGGGTTCACTCAATTGAGCGCCGGTCGCGCCTCCCGATGATGGGGCGTGACAATTTCCTTTTTCTCTTCTCTTAGAACATTCTAGATCATTGATTCTCAGAATTCATGGAGTAATTGCAGTATTTGGCATGGTATCAGAGCATTGATCCGCAAGTAGATGTTAGAGGTTCATGATTGAAGATTAACAGTGAAGGAATCGAATCAAAATCCATTTAGTTTGCTGAGCTATTGCGGAAAAACTTTAAGATGATAAACTCACCTATACTCATCCTCTGTTCATGAATCCAGGAGATACACCTGGTATGATATTGATTCCCGTGAAGCTCACGGGATCAGAGAATTATGGAATGTGGAGCAGATCGATGCAGATTGCTCTCATGGCGAAGAGGAAATTAGGGTTTGTAGCTGGTACCTATAAGCGAGAATCCTTTGAGGCAGAGTTGCATGAGCAATGGGACACTTGCAACGCGGTAGTCCTCTCATGGATCATGAACACAATATCAATTGACCTCCTCAGTGGAATTGTGTATGCATCTGACTCTCACGCTGTTTGGCAGGACTTACAAGAGCAATTTGACAAAGTGAATCGCATGAGGTTTTTTCAAATTCATCGGCAAATTGCGACACTATCACAAGGTACTAATTCAGTCTCTGTGCATTTTTCAAAATTGAAGGAATTGTGGGCTGAATAAGATGCAATGGTACCTCCACCTGGTTGTGATTGTGCTAAGTCGAAGGATTATATTGAACAGTTCTATCAACAGAGGTTATTGCAATTTCTTAGTGGTCTAAACGACTCGTATGACCAAGCTAGAAGGCAAATCCTGTTAAAAACAACTGTACCCACACTTAATCAGGCTTATGCTATGATAGTTGAAGATGAAAGCCAACACTCTGTTGGTTTGAATGTATCTGCTGAGAAAGGAGATCCAATGGCTATGCAGATGAATCGTGGACATACTTATAAAGGGAAGAAGCCTTTTTTAGTGTGTGACTATTGCAATATGAAGGGGCATTCAAAGGAGAATTGCTATAAGCTAGTTGGATATCCTACTGATTTCAAGCAAAGGAAGAAATGACCCTATGGAAATGGAAATGCTGCTTGTGGGAGTGGAAATGCTGCAGGTTCAGCTGGTTATAGAGGTCCAACTGGATTTGGAGGACAATCTGGGAATGGTAAACAACCATTTGCTGCTGTGAACAACACCTCCAGCAACATGGAAGGTCAGACACAAGCACAACACAACCTTGAAGGAATGTTAGAATGGAAAATTCCTCACTTCACTGAGGAGCAGTACAACCAGATTCTCAACTTGTTGAACAAGGACACAAGGGACAACACTCAGGTTAACATGACAGGTAATGATATATATTGTTTCTTGTCGAAGTTGACAAATGGTGAATGGATTGTTGATTCAGGAGCATCACATCATGTGGTATCAAACAAAGACCTATTAGAACCAGATCATTTGTCAAGGTCACACACATGTGACAAGGTATATTTTCGTACAGGATCTAAGGCAAACATAACACATACTGGTGAAGCTTCTCTATTTGATAACAAGAGAATTACAAATGTGCTATTTGTGCTAGATTTTAAGTACAATTTATTATCTGTGTCAAAATTGACAAAGGAACTTATGTGTTCAGTAGCCTTTTTCCCTCACTTCTGCATCTTTCAGGAGCTTTACAGTGGCAGGGTGAAGGGGATTTGTATAGAAAGAGATGGCCTTTACATCTTCAAAAGGGGACATGGTAGTGATGAAGACACAGGACACAGAATAATGGCAATAGGTTGTAAGGAGGACTGCAGCTTATGGCACAAGAGGCTGGGTCACCCTTCCTTGTTAGCAATGAAATATATGAAAATTGTACATAGTAATGTGGATAGTACTTTGATAAATAAGTGTCTAGTTTGTCCTTTAGCAAAACAGACTAGATTGGTGTTTCCTACTAGCAGTTCAAGAGCTGATTCTATATTTTGTCTTGTACATATGGACCTTTGGGGACCTTATAAAACACCAACATTTGACAAAAAGTACTATTTCTTGACTGTTATTGATGACTATAGTAGATATACATGGATTTACTTACTGCAGCTTAAAACATAAGTTATAGTTAGTATCAAGTTTTTCTTTGCTATGGTTAAGACTCAGTTTGGAGTCATAGTAAAGGTGATCAGGAGATTCAGGACTGATAATGGAACAGAGTTCTTCAACTCACAATGCAACTCATTGTTTCAAGATCTGGGGATAGTTCATCAGAGTAGCTGTGCACATACACCCCAACAGAATGGGGTTGTATAAAGGAATCACAGACACATCATAAACATAGCTAGAGCATTGAGATTTCAATCTAGAATGCCAATCAGATACTGGGGTATTTGTATTCAGACAGCAGTATATTTGATGAACAGACTGAATTCTGCTGTGATCCAAGGAAGAAGTCCCTATGAACTTCTATACAAGAAGAAGCCTTCCTTAACACATCCGAGAGTCATTGGGTGTTTGTGTTATGCAACCAATGTACTCAAAGGAGACAAGTTTGGAGAAAGAGCTAGAGCTGCAGGGTTGATGGGATATTCAGAGACTCAGAAGTGTTATATACTTCTGGACCTCCACACACATCAATTCTTTGTGAATAGAGATGTCATTCAAGGAAAATGAATTTCCTTTTGCCAAAGCATCTATCACAGTTCAGGCTGAAGTCCATGACTGTGATGACACTTGCTTTTAAATTGAAATTTTGTGTTCCGAGGCCTTAAAAATCTCTTTTAGCATCGCCTCAATTTGCGTGCGCAGTCCGGGCACGTAGCCAGAAAGCTTAAATGAGAAAATCTGTGAAAAATGATAAATTTTGACTATAAAATGACTTCGGTCAACGTTTTGGGAAAATGGACCCGGACCCGTGATATGACGGTCCCGGAGGGTCCGTAGGAAAATATGGGACTTGGGCTTATGCCCAGAATCGAATTCCGAGGTCCCAAGCCCGAGAAATGAATTTTTAAAGGAAATTGTTTTCTGAAATTGTTTAAAGGATTTCGAAAGGAATTTTGATCAGAACATGTTGGTATCGGGCCCATATTTTGGTTTCGGCGCCCGGTATAGGTCTTATATGTGGTTTAAGATAATCCTGTGAAGTTTGGTAAGAAACGGAATCCGTTTGATGTGATTCGGACCTAAATTGCCAAATTTGATGTTTTAAGAAGTTTTGAAATATTTCATTGATTTTGAGGTTTAATTCGTTGTTGTTGAGGTTATTTTGGCGATTTGATCGCATAGATAAGTTCGTAAGATGTTATTGAGTTAGTACGTATGTTCGGTTTTCAGCCCCGAGGGCTCGGGTGTGTTTCGAATGTGTTTCGGAAGGTTTTTGGAACTCAAAAAGTTGCAGGTTTTTGCAGTTCAATGCCCAGGGATTTTACTCTTCGCGTTCGCGTGGTCCCTCTCGCGAACGCGTAAGGCGAATCTCCCAGGTCCCAGATTTCTTCTTCGCGAACGCGAAGCTTGAGACGCTAACGCGAGTCTGAGGGGGGGAGATCCTTTGCGAACGTGTCCATGCACTCGCGAACGCATAAGGTAAAGGCCTGGGGAGGGGTCACCATTTTGTGCATCGCGAACGCGGCCACTGACCCGCGAACGCGTAGGCTTGAGGAGCCAAAGGTCCGCGAACGCAAGCAGTCTTCCGCGAACGCGAAGGTCTGTCAGACCTAACTCATCGCGAACGCGATGACCAATTTCGCCCAGTTATTTTAAAAGACCAGAACAGTAGCCATTATACGATTTTCACCAAAACTCATAACTTCTTCATCTAAACTCCAAATTGGACGATTTTTGAAAGGGAATTTCACCACCAATTCATAGGTATGTAATCTTAGACTCATTTTCTTCAATTTCCATTAACACCCATTAGATTTTTAGGCTTAAATCATGTTATTAAGGGTAGAAAATTAGGGATTTGGGTAGAGTTAGGGCTTTTTGATTATTTATGATTTAGACCTCGTTTTGGGGTTGAATTTTTGGAACCAATTATATATTCGGGCTCGTGGGTGAATGGGTGATTGGGTGTTGGTCCGAACCTCGTGTTTTGACCAAGCGGGCCCGGGATCAATTTTTGGATTTTTGGGCAGAATGGTTAGAAAGCCATAATTAAGCATTGGAATTGAATTGTTTAGCGTTTATTGATGTTATGAAGTCGACTATGTATAGATACAATTGATTTGGAGCCGAATTCGAAAGGAAAGGCGGTGTTTGAGGATTGAGTTGGCCATGGAAGTTCGAGGTAAGTGTTTGGTCTAACCTTAGCTTGAGGGATTAGGAGTTGTGTCTATTTGCTACGTGTTAATTGTGGAGTACGACGTATAGGCATGGTGACGAGTATCTATACGTTGGTGTCAAGCATGCCCGTGAGTCTTGTGTTATAAATTGTTATGACTCCGTTGTGGTTTATTGTGCCTCACATGTTATTATCATCATTGTTCCCTTGCCGGGATGTTTGTTTGATATCACTGTTCCCTTGTCGGGATATTGTTGAGATTATCATTGTTCCCTTGCCGGGATGTTGTTAAAAAAATTATTGTTCCCTTGCCGGAAAGTAATTATGTTGTTCTTGTTCCCTTGCCGGAATTTCTTGTGATTATTGTTGGTTGTAAATGGGAGCGGGTGGTACGCCTACCACAAGATATAATGAAATGGGAGCGGGTGGTACGCCTACCACAAGATATAATGAAATGGGAGCGGGTGGTACGCCTACCATAAGATATAATAAAATGGGAGCGGGTGGTACGCCTACCACAAGATATAATGAAATGGGAGCGGGTGGTACGCCTACCACAAGTTATAATAAAATAGGAACGGGTGGTACGCCTACCACAAGATATAATGAAATGGGAGCGGGTGGTACGCCTATCACAAGATACATGAAATGGGAGCGGGTGGTACGCCTACCACGAGATACATGAAATGGGAGCAGGTGGCACGCCTGCCACAAGATATGAGAAATGGGATCGGGTTGCACGCCTGCAACAAGATGTGAACACAAAGTGAAATCTGCTTTTGTTTCGTTGGATTTTGATCCCTTTATAATTCTCTTGATATTCTGTTTTTGCCTGTTATTCCCCGAAGCATGTTTCCCCCTCCCATCTTTACTTGTTTACTTCTGTATTTCTTTTCCGCTGTATATATATTTGAACTACACAGGTTTATGTGGTAGTCTGGTCCTAGCATCGTCACTACCTCGCCGAGATTAGGCTAGGCACTTACCAGCACATGGGGTCGGTTGTGCTGATGCTACACTCTGCACTCTTTTGTGCAGATCCCAGTGTTGCTGACATCGGATAGTAGATCAGTTGGCTACCTTCAGACCACGCGGAGATCCAAGGTAGACCTGCAGGCGTCCGCAGGCCCTGGCGTCACCTCTATCTTCTATTTGCTGTTTCATTTTCCTTATTTCAGAAACAGTGTACTGTTATTTCTTCAGAATTTGTGTGTAGTGAATCTTAGACTGTCTGTGACGCTGTGACACTAGTTCTGGGTAGTCGAGGTTCAAACAGTTGCATTAGATATTCATGTTTAGATAGCTTATTGTTCCTTTCTTCCGCTTATGTTAAATCCCGATGTTTAAATGCTATTATTATTATTATTACTGAAAATTGCTATTGAATATAAAATGAGTAAAAAGGGTAAATTGTGAAATTAATTGGCTTGCCTAGCTTGTACTAGTAGGCGCCATTACGACTCCCGAGGGTGGGAATCCGGGTCGTGACAAGTTGGTATCAGAGCTCTAGGTTGCATGGGTCTCACAGTTCACAGACAAGCTTAGTAGAGTTTGAGGGATCGGTACGGAGACGTCTGTATTTATCCCCAGAGGCTACAGAGTTAGGAAAAAAACTTCACATCTATTCTTTCCTGTCGTGCGATTTTGTTCTCTCAGTGCTAAATTGAAACCCCTACTCTTGTCCTTTCGCGAATGGCGAGGTCACGTACCGCTTCTTCAGCCGAACAGCAGCACAGACCAGTGATAGATCAGCTACGTCTTCGGAGGCTTTGTGGAGGTTGGATAAGTTTCACCAAGCTCTTCACTACTACTTTCAGCGGTGCATCTTCTAAGGATCCCCAAGATTTTCTAGACATCGGTCACGAGGTTCTCAAGAACATGGGGATAGTTGAGACCAATGGGGTCGATTTTGCCACTTTTCGCTTATTTGGATCTGCCAAGACTTGGTGGAGAGATTACTGTTTGGTTAGACCAGTCGGATCACCAACTTTGACTTGGGAGCAGTTTGCTCAGCTATTTCTGGAGGAGTTTCTCCCCATCACTCAGAAAGAGGCCTATCGGAGGCAGTTCGAGAGTCTCCAGCAGGGTTCTATGACTGTTACTCAGTACGAGATCAGAATCATCGACTTGGCTCGTTATGCTCATATCATACTTCCCACTGAGAGAGAGAGTGAGTAGGTTCATTGAGGGACTCGTCCAGCCCGCTCAGCCAGGTAGAGGTGGGGGTAGAGGTGTGTTGATATCCAATTTTATCCTGTATATTTTTATATGCAAAATACTTTCAAAATAGCATCTATATGCATCCCAATATTTTTTTTTCTTTTCTTAATTTTTAAAGGATTTTTAACCAATTTATTCCCCTATTTTACTCATAAAAACCACAATAATAATTCCCAAAGGTATCAATCTTGGTGATTTATTTATTGGATTCTCATATTTATACTAAAATATAGTCAAGATAATTTTTGCATATTTTTACAAATTTATTTAGTATTTTTAAAGTTAAATTATATATAATTGCAATATTAACCTCTTTTAGATTTAATTGCGTTTATATTTACGAAAACTAAGTCCAGTATAATTTAAATTGATAATTATGTATTACAAATCATTATAGTACCTTTAATTTATTTATAGGAATTAATTTACTATTTTTTATAAAATAAAAAGGGGAAAATTGGCTATTTAAAATCTAGCCCAATTATATTTCAATTATGGCCTGAATTGAACCCCCAATATCAAGCCCAATTACCATGACCCAATTCCCATTCAAACGGACCCACAACCCATTTAAATAACCCAACCCGGATCCCCTACCTAACCCTCTCAATCCTGGCCATTGATCATTTAGATCAACGGCCAATATCAGCCTTTTCCATTTTAACCTCAAACGACCCCTTACCCCACCCCATTTCACACCAAACGCCGCCCTTAAATCCCTTTCCCTCTTAACTCTCTCTGCAATCCCTCACAAACCCTAACCGCCGCCATCAAACTACAACCCTAATACCTCCCAAATCTATGGCTTCCAAGGTCATCGGAGACCTGTATCAACCTCCCATGGCATCTACGTGTTCGATTCTTATGGTCTCAAGGCTAGGTCTTGAAAGAGCTTGGTCCAGACCCTGTTCGATTTCAGTTCATGGCTGTTCTCCGGTCGTCTCTGACCTTTCACCGGCCAGCCATGGCTAGTCGAGTCAGACTTTTGACTCTCCTGCTTAGATCGATGGTTTTCAAGGCCTTTCTCCTCACTCGGGGTTCTTCTGAAACCCTAACCTCTAAGGTTCTTTCGATTTCTTTTAGATCTGTTTCAGATCTATGTTTGCCCTAAACTTCTAAGCGTTTTTCTCGAAGTTTCTTTTAAAACTCAACCTTCAAAACCCCTTATCTTTTCCGATTAGGGTTTCTGTTAAGTTATTTCAAACGTTTCTCTGATTTTTTGACATGTTTTGCTATGTTTGCTCATATCGTTCTTCTACTTGAGTTTGCATGTTAAAAGCCTTAATTTCTTACGACTGTTTATTAAACGAATGTTTGTTTGCCCGAGTTTCTGTCCGATTTGTTTGTTTATCCTCTTTTATAACTCTTCTATTGTTGAAGATCCTATGGTTTTGGGTCTGAGACTGTTCGTTTAAGTGCATGACTCGATTTGAAGTTCTTTATTTCAAAATCTCTTATTCCTTTGTGTGATTCTTCTGACTCTGGTTTTCTATCATCTCTAAAATTCGATTATGCTCGAAACCCTAATTTTTAAAGGGGGGTTTTCCTCACCTGCTACACGGAGATCTTCGCATGCCTTTGACATTCTATGTTTTCTTCACTGCTTGACCTACTGGACTATCATGCTTCGAATGTTGCTATCTACTGAATTTTGTGCTACTATTGTATTCTATTTCCTTCTGCCAACAGACTTGGCCTCGCATGTATAGTGTTTATGCACCCTATTTATATGCTAAGTTTCCTTCTTTGTTTGACCTTCAACTTGTGACTGATTTCAAACTTTTCCTTTGTGAAATTCTGATTTCACTCGCCTGTTAAGGTTAATTGATTTTCTTTTCCTGTTTTGCCTTGCTGAATTCTTTCCAAAATTAGTGTATTTCTGTACCTAGACTCGATTGCTTACTTAATGTTTTACTACTTCTTTTATGGCAAGTGTCAGCATGCTTATAAATTGATTTCTTTCCTTATTTTGAACCTGTCACTACCCGTTAAGCAAAGTGATCCCTTAATTAAAGGGCAATCACTTGAATAATTGATTCTGCATCTTGATTGTTTCCATGTTTGTAGCTTATTACCTCTCTCTTACTCGTTTTCAAAAAACTATAAATACCCTATACTTTTTTTCTTTCAAAAAACACGAACACAAGGCATAAACACTTGAGTTCAAACACACACTACACTAAACCTCTCTCTCTTCTCTGTTACTACTATATTACTGCCTTACCTAGCCGGCTGAAAGCCAAGGCTAGGCTGTGGGGAAACTTGCTTATTTTTCTGCATTTGCATTTCTTACTGGTATGTTCTAATTAAGTTTTCCGCACCAACAACAGCATGCTTACTGTTCCTTCCATTCTTGTCTGCTTACTGTTTGTCTTTAACCCAGTACCATTATTTAGCATGCTGTAATTTTCCTTCTCCTGTTCTGGATCTATGTATTATGACCCGTGAATCCTAAATCCCTACCCCAACGTGTTTAATACTTGTGGTTGGTTTGGGGCATGACAGCATTGGAAATTGCTGTGCATGACCCAAACTTGATCCTCCTAGGATCATAACCTTCATGTTTCTCTTATGTGTTGTGTGTCCTGGTTGATTTACAGGCATGTCAGCATTTCCTATTGCTGTGCATGCCCAAAGTTAACCCATGCCTATGTTTATAGGCTCCTTGCAATGGATTCCCAATCCCCTGCCCCCTTTGTGTGAAGTTATTGACTCCCTCAAATGTTAATGGCTGTCTCCCATCACCCTTTCCCTCTCCTTTATTCCCTTAGATCTTAAAACTCTGTTTCTGCACTTTCACTCTCTTCTTAGACTTAAGTTCTGCCCCCCTCATGTGAGCCTTGCCTTGGGACGCATGAGCTCCCTATGAACTTGGACACATGAGGGCTGGTATTTCCATACTGCACTCATCTCTATTCTGGTTATGTAAGTTGGGTGTGAGCACTGCCCAGGGTCCTATTGAGGCCCTTAGGAAACTCTGACACACTCAAGTCTGAGAAAGGCTTTGGATCAATGGCATTTTGAGGTGATTTATTCCATAACTCAGAGAGGAAGTCAAGAATCAGGCTTCATCTGGTTGTAACTTTTCTGATGTAATTCAGTATTCCTGGTTTGTAATAATTTGTAATGAACATTTAGGGCTGGCTAGTGAAAAAAGGGTTGGGTAATTATGCATGCTCAAGGGTAGAAAACATGCCTATAGGACTGCTTTTTCTACATGTTCAATTCGAATTTAGAAAACATGCCTATAGGACTGCTTTTAATTCTGCATATTCACATCACATTTAGAAACCATGTCTATAGGACTTACTTTAAATCCTGCTTGTTCAGCTTCACATCTAGATAACCTGCCTATAGGAATTATCTAAAATTCTGCACGTTTGTCACTGTCTAGATATCATGTTCTTTAGGGCCCAATTGGTTATAACCCAGTAGCATGTTAAAATCCGTACAAAGTATAGAAATCATGCTTGTAGGAATTCCCGAGTAAAGAACCTGCCTGTTTCCATTGTCTACTAGATATTATGCCTATAGGATTTCAAACAATTCGCTTTGAGTTATCATGGTTTCACCACCTTCTAAATTAAGTAGATATCATGCCTATAGGACCCCGTCTAAACACTTAGGCAAGGCTTAGAGTAATAACTGTAAAATTGAATCCGCTTTTGTTAATTTCTACAACCAGCAGGCAGGCCTGATTCAGATTTCTTATCTGAGTTATGTAATAAACAAATCTGCTTCAATAATCAAGCTCCCCTCGTCTTTAGTATTTTTTTAATCAGACCTAAAAAGTATGTGCAAGTCATGTTAGTTATGTGCTTTTGTTCAAGGAGGTGTATATGAGCCTTTATCTGTTTATATGTTTCCCCAACGTACGGTATGTGTTTTGTATGTCACCTTAGATATTTATCCTTTGAAACCAATCAGCCTAATATCCCTTCCCTTTAGGAATAGTAGTCCTAAGTGCCTCCGGGACTGATAGGAATGGGACGGGTAATAACATGCAATAGTGATCGAGACCAATCCGCGCTTTAATACCTTAACGGGGTGGGAAGGGTAGATATGGATATGATGACCGGTGCGCTAATGCCACGTGTAACCCCTCTTTTGAAGAGTGATTACCGGCTATTGCATTGACGTGATCCATATTAAATATAAACCTAGGACCCCCCTTTTCCTTTATTTGCAAACTCCTTTTAAAACTCTTCTTTTAATTGTTCTTTCTTTTATGTGTTTAAATTTAAATCCCCTAATATTTGAGCCCATACTTGTCTATTTGCTAAATTCACAATAACTGTCTGGCCGGGAACCACACTAGTGGATCCTGAGGGGTGCCTAACACCTTCCCCTTGGGATAACTTCAAGCCCTTACCCCATCTCTGGTTATTCAAATGGAACTTAGAATTGAACCCCATCGGTGTCCTAATGCACCTCAAATCATTAGGCGGCGACTCTTGAAAAAATGCAAAACCCAGTTCCCAAAAGGAATGAGTTGTCCTATACCCAAATGTCATAAACCCGATTTTGCGAGAAAAAGGGTCGCGACAGCCGCAGGTATTGGATATTTTTCTGAGATGAAGCTGTGCCCTCTGGGAAGGAGGAGAGACTGCCGACCTCAGGTCGAGGGTCGATGATAAACGAAAAGGGTCTCTGGGGTGTGAGGAGGCCCGCAACGGGGCGAGTCCTTCTCAGCGGTTCAAAAGAGGCGATTCGACCGATCATCCGGCTTCGGAGGCCTCCGTTTTTGAAAGAACATTCCCCGTTTCTGCTGAGGGTGCTTTGAAGGGCGAGGAGCACGTGGTTCCTCCTTCTTTTCATATCAAAGGCGCTTCGGGGGACATTAAGCTATCGGACATTGGCTCGGCCTTTGGCGAGGCTCAGCGGCTCGGCTTTATGGTAAGCTTCGGTAGCCGGCATAGGATTATTCTGGTTTCATATCCTTCCTTTCTTATTGAATTCTCTTTCGTAGGCCTTTGACAGGCTTATGTCTGAGCTGCTTCGCTATGAGGCTAGGTTGCGGAAAGCTTCGGATAGGGAGAAATCCCTTAAGCTTCTTTGCGCGAGAAAAGAAAGCGAGCTGGTGTCCCTGCGGTGTGAGGCAGACCGAAGCTGGAGCTGCGAGGGCCGCCTCGAAAGACAGGTATCCTATATTTCATGTTGACATATGCTCCTCCTTTTATCTTCGAAGATTAATGTTTTGATATTCCAGTTGGAGAGCAAGACGAGCTGGAACGACTTTGGAGCGAAGATGGCCGGGTCAAACATGAGTTTAGCGAGCTGCAGGCTTTTGTAGATGCCCAAGTTGCTGTGGCTAAGGTTTCCACCCTTGAGGTGCAAATCCGGACCGCTTATGCGAATGATTCTGCACGAGCGAACATGATCGCAAGGCTTGAGTCCGAGCATTCAAAGGCGAAGGCCGAGGTGGTGAATGCCCGGGCTGAGGCTATAATGTGCAGTGCTAGGGCAGGCCAGAAAGCGGCAGCCTATCTGAAGAGCGCTGCCACTGCTAGAGCTGAGCTGAGGAGAACTCTTGGTCGTGCGAGCAGTTGCAAAGAGTATGCGAAGTGCAAATCTCAGAGGGAAACTCTCGAGGAAATTCATGCCAGGGGCTTCGATCTTTCGGAAGAGATCGAGCAAGCCAAGGCGGAGGAATACGATTCCAAGTTCCTTCTGTCCGATGTCGAAGATGGAGAGGATGGGGCCGTTGGGTCATAGTCCCCAAAGGGGGACGTTTACTTCTTTCTCTATCTCTGTGTATGTAACTTTCGTAGTATGCTGTAAATGGAGCTTGTATTTTATTGCATTTATGTATATGGGGGAAACCTCGCGATTCTGTATCTTCTAGGTTTCTGTTTGCCGAGATTTTAGCCAGATCAATTGGCCTTTGAGTTGGTAGGAATCCTTAGATTCGTGATACGGCTCTGGGGCTCATTAGGCTGGCCCGTAGGCTCTTACGCGTTTCGTCGATGCGACCTTTTAGTTAACTATTTTGGGTTCAGTCTCTGAGTCGGGTTTCAACTCGAGCTCATTCGACCCTCAAGTTTTACATTTGTGCGGGCTGGCGATAATGACTCTTATGCCTTGGGTCGAAGCGACCTTTTAGTGTAAGCTGGCATTTGAGCTCTTATGCTTTTTGCCCTGGGATATTTTTAGTTAACTATTTTAGGTTCAGTCTCCGAATCGGGTTTCGAATCGAGCTCATTCGACCCTCAAGTTTTGTATTTGTGCGGGCTGGCGATAATGGCTCTTACGCCTTGGGTCGAAGCGACCTTTTATGTGGGCTGGCGACAATGGCTCTTATGCCTTGTGTCGAAGCGACCTTTTTATTGGCTTTATTTTTCCCTCGTTAAGGACTTTTTGAAATAAGTTTTGCCCGACTCTTCGACGGTTCGGGAAGAACCTCGATTACGAGTTGTTTTGTGGCGATGATCGAGCACCTCGGGAGGTTTGGCTTGGAGGCTGAGTATCTCGAAGCCTGTGATTCGGAGCTGACATGGTCGAAGCTCTTTTGCCTATGTTGAGGGTAGCCTGTTTAACTGGTTCTTTTTGAAGTAGATTCGAATTAATTGAAGGCCTGTGATTTTGTAGCGACGGTCGGGCGTCCCCGAGTCGCGTTAGTTTGGCTGGTATAGCCGTATGACCGTAGTCATTTGTGCTTGGCCGGAGCCATTTTTGATCCCGAGTGAAGTAGTTTGGGCGTCTATATCGAGGGTATGCCTTTTAGGGGTCTTACAAGTTCGATATATAGCGTGAACTTTGAGATCGGGTTTATGCCTTTAGCAAGGTCTTACAAAATATTCATGCCCTTGAGGTCTTATAGTTTTTAGATACTTGGTACAGTATGGTTCATGCCTTGCTTGANGGACTGGACTAGCTTGATCTCCAATGTATGAAAGGCTACGGCCCTCGCCAATGTATGAAAGGCTACGGCCATCTCCAACGTATGAAAAGGCTACGGCCATCTCCAATGTATGAAAGGCTACGGCCCTCTCCAATGTATGAAAGGCTAAGGCCATCGCCGCCAACGGTCGACCTAGATTCGACTACGATGAGTAAACGACTCGACGAAGTCGAAGTCGCCTGCATGGCTAAGGCCATCAGTTATATTATGGCTAAGGCCATCGCCGCCAACGGTCGACCTAGATTCGACCACGGTGAGTAAACAATTCGACGACAGTCGAAGTCGCCCACATGGCTAAGGCCATCAGTTATATTATGGCTAAGGCCATCGCCGCCAACGGTCGACCTAGATTCGACTACGGTGAGTAAACGACTCGACGACAGTCGAAGTCGCCTGCATAGCTAAGGCTATCAATTACATTATGGCTAAGGCCATCGCCGCCAATAGTCGACCCAGATTCGACTACGGTGAGTAAACGACTCGATGACAGTCGAAGTCACCTACACGACTAAGGCCATCAACTGTATAATGGCTAAGGCCATCGACGCCGATAAGTCGACCCAGCTCGACTATGACAGCAAGTTACTCGACGATAGTCGAAGTTGCGCACACGGCTAAAACCATCGACAAAACTAAGGCCGAAAATAAAGGGTACAGAAAGAAAATAACAGCAAAAGTATAACTTCCATTATCATCCAAAAATGCATATACAAAAGGACCCATTTACATCTCCAAATACAGCAAAACAAAATGAATACGAGTCCGAAGGGGCTTCGACATCCTAATCACCACCTCCCGACGGATCGCCATCTCGTCCACCGCCGTCCTCTGCCTGATAGGCCGCAGAAATCCAAGAGCCGGATTCTAGACGGTTGACATCTTTGGAGTTATAGCCCGCCCGGTCTGGGGAATCAGAACTATACCCACAGGTTTCACGAGCGACACGGACTATGCGCCGTTGCTCTTGAACCTCCGCCTCGGTGGCTCGACCCGCAGCTAAGAACTCCTCGAAGACGACCAATCTGGCCTCGGCGTATACCCACATATCATGCGCCTCACGACGCGCATCCTCATCAGGCCTTGACGCAGCAGTCCGCTTGAGGACTTCAATCTCAGCCGCCTTGGCATCGAGTTCGGAGGTCATGGCGGCAACCTTGATCCGCAAATCAGCGGCTTCCGCCGCTACCCCACGGCTAACCTCCAACTCTTCTTCTTTAGACTGGAGAAGAGTCTCCAGCTCAATATTCCGGGCCAGGGCGGCCATCAGCTGCTCATCGATCTGCTCTAACTCGGCCACCCTCCTTTTCAGCTGGGCCTCCGACTGCTCCAGACCCTCACGGAAAACCCGAAATTCCGGGTCCTGCTTGAGTAGGTCCGCCAGCGCTTGATGTTTCACTCGGCACCGCCGATATTTCTTTACCACATGCAAGTCAGCATGCATCAAAATTTATTTTACGATGCATGAAGAGAATCGAAAAATACCTGTAAGGCCGCACCGGCAACCCTCCGGGATAGTTCCCCGTCGCTAACCCCTTGTAACGTTTCACGCTCAGCGGCCGCACATAGCAGGGTCATATCCGCTGCGGCCTGCTCGCTGTGTTGCAACAGGTTATACCACCCCGGGATCAGAATTCGACGGTTGGATCTACCTACCGTCATCCCTACACGGGCCGAACCCCGCGTTGACGCTTTTGCATCTGCCTGGGCGACCTCAGGGCCCGCCCTCTCGGCATCATCGTCCGCCTCCCCAACGGCAGCCGACGAGCCGCTCTCCGGAATGCGTGTTGACCTGGCGTCGAGAACGGCCCCCCCTATGAAGAGCCGACCTCCCGGAACGGATGGCATCCGCCATAAAAAACCTGGCCTTGACTCTCGACGGGGCT